>NC_088423.1:64436714-64804214 GCF_034236695.1 Oncorhynchus nerka | reverse complement strand
GGAGCAGGCGAACGACTCCCACACCTGTCTTAAAAGCTTTTTGAAATCGATTTTTCCCACTGAGGGGACACACTAACTTCATTTGGCCTGATACCAGAAAGATGCAAGGGCAAGGTGATTGGACAGAATTCTCTAAACGGATGCTGTTTTGAAGTCTTGTGGTCTGTGCCCATGTGTATGTATGTGTGCGCATTCATAGTTAAGTTTAAAATATGTATAGACCATTGTATTTTGAAATCGGAGTGAGCAGAAATCCAACAAAAAAATTGGACAGCTAATATTTCATTCAACAATCAACAAATGAGACAATCTCATGTCGGTGACCATCTTTTTGCTTTATAATTGGTGTTTGTGTTATAAAGGGACCTGGAACTCAAACCCTCTTTACCAATGTAAGTTCTGATGGTATGTAAACAACCTTTTAGCATCCTTCAAAATGGACTATTACCTCCCCTCCTCTTTTCTCTTTTGTTATTACCAATGCAATGCAACATGAGATATTTCCAATGAATGTTAAACATGCCCAGAGCAGAGAGAAACATTTCCATTTGAACGGTGGCTCCTCGAAGCTGGGCCCCTGACGAGAGGAGAAAAATCTAGGATTGCTCATTATGGAGCTGAGGCTGTGGGCACTTCGCCGCTTCTCAGAAGTTTTGCTTACTGAAGTCATGAGGAGCACTTAGCGTAGGTCCAGAAAGGTTAATGACTATCCCCGCTTTTCTTTCTTTCATTTTTTTTTACCCAGCCCCTGAATGTATACATTTTTTATTTCCTGTCACAACCAAGTTTGTTCTCAATAACGTATATTCAGCCACATTGTCTTTGAACTGTTCATGTAGATATCACGTCTTATTGAATTTTGTTGTTTCATTATAGCACACAAGGAGATAAACCCATATTTGATCTGTACAAGAGAGACATTTGTACCATTTTTAAGCCATGATATTGTCATAGTATTTAACATGTTTTACCGATCCTGAGAAAACCAATTAACTCACTGATTATGCAGTTCACATTGGGTCAAATTTATATCCATTATCACAATTAAAAATCTAAGATGACACAACAACGAAATGATATCCAATTTTCAAAGATGCACAATCTCTTGCCTGTTTTACAAGCAACAATGCAGCTGCACTGTTTATTGTATTATCTCAGGCACATCACAGATTCATAGTTAATTCCTTATCCCCTTACACTGTGTATAAGACAGTAGTTTTGTTTATTGTACTTGTTGGTTATCTCAGAACTAGAAGCACAAGCATCACATTAACATCTGCTAACCATATGCAAAACACAACCATAATTCCACTCGATTTGTATTTTGAAGCGATAGGATGCCGTGTATTCTGTATGCTCGGTGTTTGCGAGTGTGGAAAGGACAGTCACATGAATCTCATTCATCAGCAGGAAGAATCCACTTGAGGCTTTTCCTTTCCATCCTCTTTCCCTCTGTGAGACTGACTGAACTCCAATGAAGGGGAGAGAGCCAGGAGTCATGCTTTATATACAGTACTGCAATAGTAACACGACGGATGAAAAGAAGAGGAAATCTGCCAATAACAAAAGCACCTAAAAGAGACATCTTAGAAAGTTAAAATCCCTTGGATCGGTTTGTACATCCTCATCTATGGGTTTTTACATGTATTGCACATTGAATAAGCATCGACTACACTGTAGTAAAGCCTTTTTATGCAACTAGAGGGCGAAAAGGATCTTGAGCACACTAGATGAAGGAGATAGACACGGAAAGTCTTCATGACATTTTCAATCGGCTGCCATTTTTTTGTGACAATAAAACTCTGTAAAGGCCTAATCAATTCAAATGCAGGGTACAGTACAGGAGGGAACATTATGTTACTCTGCCTCAACTCAAGATATGCACACAGACACCCACACACACATGCAGTCAACGATCTATTAATCGATAAACATTCATTTTGGATATGCCTACTATCTCTGAATGCAATGTAATGCCTGAATAGTGTACTGCACAGGCCCACATGTTTTATAGGCCTGTGTGGAGGATATACTGGATGTAAAACCAGTCTCCCTGAAATGACCACCTAGCAGCCCATTGATTGAATCAATAGTGACACATCATGTCCTGGTGAGTGTGCAATAATCTATGAGGGTCAACATGCGATAAGGTCTGCGATCTTGCTAAGCCAAGGAGATGAGCATCACTCCACTCCGTCAAGTGTCAATATGGCGATGCTGGGATTTCAATAAGGTGTGTGCTTTAAATGTTTGCACTGTATGTGTGTGCTGAGAAGTGCAGAGTGAGATGAAGGCTGGCAGCCTGCTCATCTTCTTTCATGGACAGAAGTTTCAGGCAACCGTTTAGATACCCTCCCCTGTCTCTCTGTACAACTTTTCATCGTTGTTCTTTTTCCCCAAAACGACGCAGAACAGCACTTCCCTCAGCTCAAAGGGACCATGCAGTGTTCACATACAGCCCCCTCGATGTGTTTGCATATGGTCCCCTTGAATGGGATTCACAATCTCAAACTAACAGCGTGGGAGGGGAGAGACATGCCTGCGGGGTGAGACAAAAGACAGATTTGTCAACTGGAGAGAGACGTGCAGAGTTCAATATCGTTATCGCTTTCGGCAGCCCCGTCTCTGTCACAAGCTTTTGCCACACGCAGAAAGCCACACTCAATCACAGAAACATACAAGCACATACAGTATCCACTACAAGAGGCTGGTGAGGGGAGGACGGCTCATAATAATGACTAGAATGGAGTGAATGGACTGGTATAAAACATAAGGAAACCATGTGCTTGATGTGTCGATACCATTCCATTTATTCTATTCTAGCCATTACTATGAGCCCTGTCTTCCCCAATTAATGTTCCACCAGCCGCCAGTGGTATACACATAGGCCTACAGTGCCTTGCAAAAGTATTCATCCCCCTTGGCGGTTTTCCTATTTTCTTGCATTACAACCTGTAATTAAAATAGATTTTAATTTGAATTTCTTGTAATGGACATACACAAAATAGTCCAAATTGGTGAAGTGAAATGAAAACAATTACTTATTACTTAAAATAAAACGGAAAAGTGGTGCAACCAACTACCTTCAGAAGCCACATAATTCGTTCAAAGAAAGTCCACCTGTGTGCAATCTAAGTGTCACATGATCTGTCACATGATCTCAGTATATATACACACCTGTTCTGAAAGGCCCCAGAGTCTGCAACACCACTAAGCAAGGGGCACCACCAAGCAAGTGGCACCATGAAGACCAAGGAGCTCTCCAAACAGGTCAGGGACAACGTTGTGTTGAAGTACAGATCAGGGTTGGGTTATAAAAAAATATCAGAAACTTTGAACCTCCCACGGAGCACCATAAAATCCATTATTAAAACATTGAAAAAATATTGCACAACAGCAAACCTGCCAAGAGAGGGCCACCCGCCAAAACTAACAGACCAGGCAAGGAGGGCATTAATCAGAGAGGCAACAAAGAGACCAAAGATAACCCTGAAGGAGCTGCAATGCTCTACAGAGGAGATTGGAGTATCTGTCCAGAGGACCACTTTAATCCGTACATTCCACAGAGCTGGGCTTTACAGAAGAGTGGCCAGAAAAAGCCATTGCTTAAAGAAAAAAAATGGTGTTCGCCAAAAGGCATGTGGGAGACTTCCCAAACATATGGAAGAAGGTATTCTGGTCAGATGAGACTAAAATGTAGCTTTTTGGCCATCAATGAAAGCTATGTCTACATCTGGCACAAACACAACACCTCTCATCACCTGAGAACATCATCCCCACAGTGAAGCATGGTGGGGGCAGCATCATGCTGTGGGGATGTTTTTCATCGGCAGGGACAGGGAAACTGGTCAGAATTGAAGGAATGGTGGATGGCACTGAATACAGGGAAATTCTTGAGGGAAACCTGTTTCAGTCTTCCAGAGATTTGAGACTGGGACGGAGGTTCACCTTCCAGCAGGACAATGACCCTAAGCATTCTGCTAAAGCAACACTCGAGTGGTTTAAGGGGAAACATTTAAATGTCTTGGAATGGCCTAGTCAAAACCCAGACCTCAGTCCAATTGAGAATCTGTGGTATGACTTAAAGATTGCTGTACACCAGCGGATCCATTCCAACTTGAAGGAGCTGGAGCAATTTTGCCTTGAAGAATGGGCAAAAATTCCAGTGGCTAGATGTGCTCATCTTGTAGAGACATACCCAGAGAGACTTGCAGCTGTAATTGCTGCAAAAGGTGGCTCTACAAAGTTTTGACTTTGGGGGGGTGAATAGTTATGCATGCTCAAGTCTTTTTTTGTCTTCTTGTTGTTTTCACACACAAAAAAATAGCATCTTCAAAGTGGTAGGCATGTTGTGTAAATCCAATGATATACAAACCCGCCCAAAATAAATTGTAATTCCAGGTTGTAAGGCAACAAAATAGGAAAAATGCCAAGGGGGTGAAAACTTTCGCAAGCCACTGTACTCTCATTGCCGTCTCTTCTGTCTCAGTCTCTCTCTTTCTCTCTCTTTGTCTCTCTCTGTCACCATCTCTGTCTCTGTTTCTCTATATCTCCACAGAGACTTTACTGTATAGTACATACAGTACATGGCTGTCTTAAATAATTCTAGTTAAAATATTTTTGTCGTGCAGAGAAGTGCCTTCTTATGTTTATGCATATATAGTTTTTGCTGAAGCTCTCAATTCTCAGGGTCATATACATTTTGATGCATACGCTTCAATCCATATCTCCTATCAAATGGATATGTCTACGCTGGGTATAATTTTGTAAAGATTTCTACTGCTTTCTCCAGATTTCCATATTTTCAATTTTCACTTTAGCTGCTCTCCAAACTTTCCCAACTTGAATGAAAATGCATTCCTGACCTAGGAATGCGCTGCCACACATTCCAATCTATCACCTTTGTGTAAGCTACAAAAAGGTGGGATAGGATGACTTGCGTCTCTCGGGCCAGGTGTCGGGGCGACGGGAGGGATTGTTGAGGGGCCGTGGAAATGAGGCTTGCAGACTCATCACACATTTTTGTTTTAAATAGCGAGAGAGAAAAATATATATATTTCACTGAGCTCACAGGATAAGCTCCACAGCCCTATGGCAACCAACAAACAATGCGTCTGTGAATGAATATGTGTTGAAGTGATACATGTTCTTCATAGCATGGGGCTTGCCATGTTGTTTTAGTCTCTGCCCATTTGTTAAGCGCTATCTGTGGAAAAAGTCCAAATCTCTTTCCCGCCCCTGTTACGGTAAATCCGTCCCAAGAAGCCAGTATTTCCCTTTTCTGCTTCAATATTGAGTTATTTTACTCCCCATCTTGTACTGCTTGTGCATCGTAAAACTGTCATTATACTTCAAGTTGTTTGCAATGGGAACCAGCAGCTGGTGATCAACACAAGCACCCCAGCCCCCCCCCAATTCAGGGTTAATTCATTAGATTATGGGCTTCCCTCTCCGCTGCAGTGGATTTAATGGGGAATTGTGAAAGCGATAGCACTTCTTTCCCCTGGACTTTAAATTAGGGGTGTCTTGTTCAAGTGTTCATCATCTTCCATTTGGCTCCAGTTCAGACCACGTTTGAAACCACAGATGTTTCTCTTTAGGGGTTTTATCTAACCTCCCACCACTTCCTCTATGGATCTTATATATAGTAGTATAAGAAGAGACAGGTTGCGTGGTCAGGAAAAAAATATATGGCCCTATACCATGTAACGCACACATCCCCAGCCCCTTATTGGCATCAGTGTTTGTAATGAGACAATGGATTCAAATAATCAAATCAAATGTATTTATATAGCCCTTCTTACTTATATAGCCCCCCAAACAGCAAGCAATACAGGTGTAGAAGCACGGTGGCTAGGAAAAACTCCCTAGAAAGGCCAAAACCTAGGAAGAAACCTAGAGAGGAACCAGGCTATGAGGGGTGGCCAGTCCTCTTCTGTCTGTGCCGGGTGGAGATTATAACAGAACATGGCCAAGATGTTCAAATGTTCATAAATGACCAGCATGGTCAAATAATAATAATCACAGTAGTTGTCGAGGGTGCAGTAGTCAGCACCTCAGGAGCAAATGTCAGTTGGCTTTTCATAGCCGATGTCTCTAGAGAGTTGAAAACAGCAGGTCTGGGACAGGTAGCACGTCCGGTGAACAGGTCAGAGTTCCATATCCGCAGGCAGAACAGTTGAATCTGGAGCAGCAGCACGGCCAGGTGGACTGGGGACAGCAAGGAGTCATCATGCCAAGTAGTCCTGAGGCATGGTCCTAGGACTCAGGTCCTTCGTAAGAGAGAAAGAGAGAATTAGAGAGAGCATACTTAAATTCACACAGGACACCGGATAAGACAGGAGAAGTACTCCAGATATAACAGACTAACCCTAGCCCCCCGACACATAAACTACTGCAGCATAAATACTGGAGGCTGAGACAGGAGGGGTCAGGAGACACTGTGGCCCCATCCGATGATACCCCCGGACAGGGCCAAACACTTTGCCAAAGCACAGCCCCCACACCACTAGAGGGATATCTTCAACCACCAACTTACCATCCTGAGACAAGGCCGAGTATAGCCCACAAAGATCTCATCCACAGCACAACCCAAGGGGGGGGGGCAACCCAGACAGGAAGATCACGTCAGTGACTCAACCCACTCAAGTGACGCACCCCTCCTAGGGACGGCATGGAAGAGCACCAGTAAGCCAGTGACTCAGCCCCTGTAATGGGGTTAGAGGCAGAGATTCCCAGTGGAGAGAGGGGAACTGGCCAAGCAGAGACAGCAAGGGTGGTTGGTTGCTCCAGATCCTTTCCGTTCACCTTCACACTCCTGGGCCAGACTACACTCAATCATATGACCCACTGAAGAGATGAGTCTTCAGTAAAGACTTAAAGGTTGAGACCGAGTCTGCGTCTCTCACATGGGTAGCCAGACCATTCCATAAAAATGGAACTCTATAGGAGAAAGCCCTGCCTGTTTGCTTAGAAATTCTAGGGACAATTAGGAGGCCTGCGTCGTGTGACCGTAGCGTACGTGTAGGTATGTACGGCAGGACCAAATCGTAAGGATGGGTAGGAGCAATCTCATGTAATGCTTTGTAGGTTAGCAGTAAAAACCTTGAAATCAGCCCTTGCCTTAACAGGAAGCCAGTGTAGGTACGCTAGCACTGGAGTAATATGATCACATTTTTGGGTTCTAGTCAGGATTCTAGCAGCCGTATTTAGCACTAACTGAAGTTTATTTAGTACTTTATCCGGGTAGCCGGAAGGTAGAGCATTGCAGTAGTCTAACCTAGAAGTATCAAAAGCATGGATTCATTTTTCTGCACAATTTATGGACAGGAAGTTTCAGATTTTTGCAATGTTACGTAGATGGAAAAAAGTTGTCCTTGAAACAGTCTTGATATGTTCGTCAAAAGAGAGATCAGGGTCCAGAGTAACGCCGAGGTCCTTCACAGTTTTATTTTAGACGACTGTACAACCATCAAGATTAATTGTCAGATTCAACAGAAGATCTCTTTGTTTCTTGGGACCTAGAACAAGCATCTCTGTTTTGTCCGAGTTTAAAAGTAGAAAGTTTGCAGCCATCCACTTCCTTACGTCTGAAACACAGGCTTCTAGCGAGGGCAATTTTGGGGCTTCACCATGTTTAATTGAAATCTGCATAGCAGTGAAAGTTAACATTATGCTTTCGAATGACATCCCCAAGAGGTAAAATATATAGTGAAAACAACAGTGGTCCTAAAACGGAACCTTGAGGAACACCGAAATTTACAGTTGATTTATCAGAGGACAAAACATTCACAGAGACAAACTGATATCTTTCCGACAGATAAGATCTAAACCAGGCCAGAACTTGTCCCTGTAGACTATTTTGGGTTTCCAATCTTTCCAAAAGAATGTGGTGATCGATGGTATCAAAAGCAGCACTAAGGTCTAGGAGCACGAGGACAGATGCAGAGCCTCGGTCTGACGGCATTAAAAGGTCATTTACCACCTTCACAAGTGCAGTCTCAGTGCTATGATGGGGTCTAAAACCAGACTGAAGCATTTCGTATACATTGTTTGTCTTCAGGAAGGCAGTGAGTTGCTGCGCAACAGCTTTTTCTCAAATTGTTGAGAGGAATGGAAGATTCGATATAGGCCGATAGTTTTTATATTTTCTGGGTCAAGGTTAGGCTTTTTCAAGAGAGGCTTTATTACTGCCACTTTTAGTGAGTTTGGTACACATCCGGTGGATAGAGAGCCATTTATTATGTTCAACATAGGAGGGCCAAGCACAGGAGGCAGCTCTTTCAGTAGTTTAGTTGGAATAGGGTCCAGTATGCAGCTTGAAGGTTTAGAGGCCATGATTATTTTCATCATTGTGTCAAGAGATATAGTACTAAAACACTTGAGTGTCTCTCTTGATCCTAGGTCCTGGCAGAGCTGTGCAGACTCAGGACACCTGAGCTTTGGAGGAATACGCATATTTAAAGAGGAGTCCATAATTTGATTGATTCTAATGATCATGATCTTTTCCTCAAAGAAGTTCATGAATTTATTACTGCTGAAGTGAAAGCCATCCTCTCTTTGGGAATGCTGCTTTTTAGTTAGCTTTGCGACAGTATCAAAAATACATTTTGGATTGTTCTTATTTTCCTCAATTAAGTTGGAAAAATAGGATGATCGAGCAGCAGTAAGGGCTCTTCGATACTGCACGGTACTGTCTTTCCAAGCTAGTCTGAAGACTTCCAGTTTGGTGTGGCGCCATTTCCATCCAAATTTTCTGGAAGCTTGCTTCAGAGCTCTGGTATTTTCTGTATACCAGGGAGCTAGTTTCTTATGACAAATGTTTTTAGTTTTTAGGGGTGCAACTGCATCTAGGATATTGCGCAAGGTTCAATTGAGATCCTCAGTTAGGTGGTTAACTGATTTTTGTCCTCTGACGTTTGTCCCTTGGGTAGGCAGAGGGAGTCTGGAAGGGCATCAAGGAATCTTTGGGTTGTCTGAGAATTTATAGCATGACTTTTGATGCTCCTTGGTTGGGGTCTGAGCAGATTATTTGTTGCGATTACAAACATAATAAAATGGTGGTCCGATAGTCCATGATTATGAGGAAAAACATTAAGATCCATAACATTTATTCCATGAGACAAAACTAGGTCCAGAGTATGACCGTGACAGTGTAGGTCCAGAGACATGTTGGACAAAACCCACTGAGTTGATGATGGCTCCTTTTGGAGTGGGTCTGTGGACTTTTCCATGTGAATATTAAAATCACCAAAAATTAGAATATTATCTGCTATGACTACAAGGTCCGATAGAAATTCAGGGAACTCAGTGAGGAACACTGTATATGGCCCAGGAGGCCTGTAAACAGTAGCTATAAAAAGTGATTGAGTAATCTTCTTATCTTCCCTTGTTACCTTTGATGACCATGCTGGTAGCCATGATAAGAGGACTGTTTGATTTTGTCGGTAAACAAAAAGAAAGAAAAATAATTGAATGTCTTTTGACTGATAGATTCAACATTTATATACAGTAGGTCATACAATACTCTGAAAAATACTGTATATATGTGGTATAACAGCCGGTACTGTTAATTGCTATATTATATTGTACTTCATGGTGCTACCAATTCAGGAAACAATATTATGGCACATCAATCCAGGGGTGTAACGCAAACATGAATCTCCTGCAAATGTCAAATGCCACGATAAACGTGTGCTTATGAAAGAAATAACCATGCCACGCTAACAATCTACTGTGGTTCATGTGAACTTCAATGATCCACCATTTTGTTTGGAGCCACATTATTCTTCCTTACCATCTGCGTGCTAACCTTTCCCTTCTCTAATGAAAAATAAAAGAAACGCTGAATTCATTAAGGTTAGAAAAATGGATCTCAATCAAAATGAGTACTGCATGATGGCCATTTGGAATTCTATTGGGTCAGGAGAAATGGAAAAACAACAGAAATCTCTAATTGGTCAATTAGATTATCAGATTAAGACCTAAATAGCTAATATATCCCATAGATACATCCCTCAGCAAAGGAGAGTGATATAAAACAGTATTGTCCTGAGGTAAAATTATACTTTGCTCCAATGTACAGAGGGTGAAGGGGCAAGACAAGATATTTAGGGGCCTTTGAACGGGGTATGGTAGTAGATGCTGGGTGCAGCTGTTTGAGTGTGTCAAGAACTGTAACACTGCTGGGTTTTTCACGCTCAACATTTTCCTGTGTATACAAAGAATGGTCCACCACCCAAATGACATTCAGCCAACTTGACACAGCTGTGGGAAGCATTTGAGTCAACATGGGCCAGCATCCCTTTGGAACGTTTTCAACACCTTGCAGAGTCCATGCTCCAATGATTTGAGGCTGTTCTGAGGGCAAAAGGGGTGCAACTCAATATTAGGAAGGTGTTCCTAATGTTTTGTACACTCAGTGTATATAATTAGTGTCACGCCCTGACCTTAGAGATCCTTATTTATTCTCTATGTTTGGTTAGGTCAGTGTGACTCGGGTGGGATAATCTGGGTTGATAATGTGGGTTCCAAGATGGCGTAGCAGTCGGACGTGTTTTTCGTAGCAGTCGGACGTGTGTTTTGTCTTGTCCCGTCCTGTATAGTGTAAATATAGTTTTTCCTCTTTTTTTTCTGTACATATTTCGTACATATTTTAATCTCACTTCCCAACCACAGGCTGAATATACTCTCCTGCAACCCGCATCACCCAATGTGGTACGGATCTGCTTTTTCTATACTTTAGAATCGGAACCCTCATCAGAAGCTAGCCGCTAACTAGCTACTAGCTAGCCACTGCTAGCGGTCTTGTTAACTAGGACACCAGCGCGACATCTACCCAAAGCATATCAGACTGCTTTTTCTCTACTACATCTCCAGATTCCTACCGCAAGCTCTGAAGCTTTATACCGGATCATCGTAAATAGCTAGCTGCAATCCAGTGGCTACTCCTGGCTAACGTCTCTGTCCCAGAGCAAGCACCAGTTAGCCTGGAGCTAGCCTGCTAAGCCCATCTCCCGACTACCGAAGAGGTCCAAAAATACCTAATTTGCCAATTGGCCTGGACCCTCTACTGACCCTCTACTGCCGACACGGAGCCCCGCCGATCCATCACGACTGGTCCGCCGACATAATCGTCGAGGGGTTTCAACAGGCTTTTCCGCTGCGACATCGCTAAAGATCCATCTGCTGGCTAAGGCCCCTTGAGCTTTCTGAATCACTGTATCTCCAGCTCACCGCATGAAGAGGAATAAATAAACAGACTCACCCCATCGCGACGTCCCCCAAAGGTTAACTCTCTAGCCCTCGCTATCTCCCTGCTTGCTAATTCGGCCTGCTAACGGCTAGCTTGTCAAGCTCCGGTCCGCTAACTGCTACCTTGTCTAGCTCGGGCCTACGAACTGTTAGCTTGTTAGCACAGGCCTGCTAACCGTCTGTACCACGCGTCCCAATCACTCTCTGACCCCATTTACTTTCTATCTCTTTTTGATTTTTAATTTGTTTATACCTTCCGAAACCTGCCTCACCCAATGTGATAAGGAATCGCTATTACTTTTACTCTTATTTTTATTTTTATGACACACTCAAGAACCTCCAGACGCTAACCAGCTAACTAGCTACAAGCTAGTTAGTCATTGTTAGTTTAAAAAAAAAAAAAAAAAAAAAACCTGGATAACACTCGCCAGCCCCTGCCCATCCACCGCTGCCCCTGGACACTGATCTCTTGGCTACATAGCTGACGCACGCTGGACTGTCCATTAATCACGGTACTCCTTTCTGCTTGTTTGTCTTACCTGTCGGCCCCGTTGCCTAGTCAACGCCATTTTACCTGCTGTTTGTTGTGCTAGCGGATTAGCCTCGCCTACTGTTTTTAGCTAGCTTTCCAAATTCAACACCTGTGATTACTGTATGCCTCGCTGTATGTCTCTCTCAGATGTCAATATGCCTTGTATACTGTTGTTCAGGTTAGTTATAATTTTTTTATTTTATTTATTTTTTTTATTTTATTTCACCTTTATTTAACCAGGTAGGCTAGTTGAGAACAAGTTCTCATTTGCAACTGCGACCTGGCCAAGATAAAGCATAGCAGTGTGAACAGACAACACAGAGTTACACATGGAGTAAGCAATTAACAAGTCAATAACACAGTAGAAAAAAAAATGGGCAGTCTATATACAATGTGTGCAAAAGGCATGAGGTAGGCGAATAATACAATTTTGCAGATTAACACTGGGGTGATAAATGATCAGATGGTCATGTACAGGTAGAGATATTGGTGTGCAAAAGAGCAGAAAGGTAAATAAATAAATAAAATAAAAAACAGTATAAAAACAGTATGGGGATGAGGTAGGTGAAAATGGGTGGGCTATTTACCAATAGACTATGTACAGCTGCAGCGATCGGTTAGCTGCTCGGATAGCTGATGTTTGAAGTTGGTGAGGAGATAAAAGTCTCAACTTCAGCGATTTTTGCAGTTCATTCCAGTCACAGGCAACAGAGTACTGGAACGAGAGGCGGCCAAATGAGGTGTTGGCTTTAGGGATGATCAGTGAGATACACCTGCTGGAGCGTGTGCTACGGATGGGTGTTGCCATCGTGACCAGTGAACTGAGATAAGGCGGAGCTTTACCTAGCATGGACTTGTAGATGACCTGGAGCCAGTGGGTCTGGCGACGAATATGAAGCGAGGGCCAGCCGACTAGAGCATACAAGTCGCAGTGGTGGGTGGTATAAGGTGCTTTGGTGACAAAACGGATGACACTATGATAGACTGCATCCAGTTTGCTGAGTAGAGTGTTGGAAGCCATTTTGTAGATGACATCGCCGAAATCGAGGATCGGTAGGATAGTCAGTTTTACTAGGGTAAGCTTGGCGGCGTGAGTGAAGGAGGCTTTGTTGCGGAATAGAAAGCCGACTCTTGATTTGATTTTCGATTGGAGATGTTTGATGTGAGTCTGGAAGGAGAGTTTGCAGTCTAGCCAGACACCTAGGTACTTATAGATGTCCACATATTCAAGGTCGGAACCATCCAGGGTGGTGATGCTAGTCGGGCATGCGGGTGCAGGCAGCGATCGGTTGAAAAGCATGCATTTGGTTTTACTCGCGTTTAAGAGCAGTTGGAGGCCACGGAAGGAGTGCTGTATGGCATTGAAGCTCGTTTGGAGGTTAGATAGCACAGTGTCCAATGACGGGCCGAAAGTATATAGAATGGTGTCGTCTGCGTAGAGGTGGATCAGGGAATCGCCCGCAGCAAGAGCAACATCATTGATATATACAGAGAAAAGAGTCGGCCCGAGAATTGAACCCTGTGGCACCCCCATAGAGACTGCCAGAGGACCGGACAGCATGCCCTCCGATTTGACACACTGAACTCTGTCTGCAAAGTAATTGGTGAACCAGGCAAGGCAGTCATCCGAGAAACCGAGGCTATTGAGTCTGCCGATAAGAATATGGTGATTGACAGAGTCGAAAGCCTTGGCGAGGTCGATGAAGACGGCTGCACAGTACTGTCTTTTATCGATGGCGGTTATGATATCGTTTAGTACCTTGAGCGTGGCTGAGGTGCACCCGTGACCGGCTCGGAAACCAGATTGCACAGCGGAGAAGGTACGGTGGGATTCGAGATGGTCAGTGACCTGTTTGTTGACTTGGCTTTCGAAGACCTTAGATAGGCAGGGCAGGATGGATATAGGTCTATAGCAGTTTGGGTCCAGGGTGTCTCCCCCTTTGAAGAGGGGATGACTGCGGCAGCTTTCAATCCTTGGGGATCTCAGACGATATGAAAGAGAGGTTGAACAGGCTGGTAATAGGGGTTGCGACAATGGCGGCAGATAGTTTCAGAAATAGAGGGTCCAGATTGTCAAGCCCAGCTGATTTGTACGGGTCTAGGTTTTGCAGCTCTTTCAGAACATCTGCTATCTGGATTTGGGTAAAGGAGAACCTGGAGAGGCTTGGGCGAGGAGCTGCGGGGCGGAGCTGTTGGCCGAGGTTGGAGTAGCCAGGCGGAAGGCATGGCCAGCCGTTGAAGTGCTTATTGAAGCTTTCGATAATCGTGGATTTATCGGTGGAGACCGTGTTACCTAGCCTCAGTGCAGTGGGCAGCTGGGAGGAGGTACTCTTGTTCTCCATGGACTTCACAGTGTCCCAGAACTTTTTGGAGTTGGAGCTACAGGATGCAAACTTCTGCCTGAAGAAGCTGACCTTAGCTTTCCTGACTGACTGCGTGTATTGGTTCCTGACTTCCCTGAACAGTTGCATATCACGGGGGCTATTCGATGCTATTGCAGTCCGCCACAGGATGTTTTTGTGCTGGTCGAGGGCAGTCAGGTCTGGAGTGAACCAAGGGCTGTATCTGTTCTTGGTTCTGCATTTTTGAACGGAGCATGCTTATCTAAAATGGTGAGGAAGTTACTTTTAAAGAATGACCAGGCATCCTCAACTGACGGGATGAGGTCAATGTCCTTCCAGGATACCCGGGCCAGGTCGATTAGAAAGGCCTGCTCACAGAAGTGTTTTAGGGAGCGTTTGACAGTGATGAGGGTGGTCGTTTGACTGCGGCTCCGTGGCGGATACAGGCAATGAGGCAATGATCGCTGAGATCCTGGTTGAAGACAGCGGAGGTGTATTTGGAGGGCCAGTTGGTCAGGATGACGTCTATGAGGGTGCCCTTGTTTACAGAGTTAGGGTTGTACCTGGTGGGTTCCTTGATGATTTGAGTGAGATTGAGGGCATCTAGCTTACATTGTAGGACTGCCGGGGTGTTAAGCATATCCCAGTTTAGGTCACCTAACAGAACAAACTCTGAAGCTAGATGGGGGCGATCAATTCACAAATGGTGTCCAGGGCACAGCTGGGAGCTGAGGGTGGCCGGTAGCAGGCGGCAACAGTGAGAGACTTATTTCTGGAGAGGGTAATTTTCAAAATTAGTAGTTCGAACTGTTTGGGTATGGACCTGGAAAGTATGACATTACTTTGCAGGCTATCTCTGCAGTAGACTGCAACTCCGCCCCCTTTGGTAGTTCTATCTTGACGGAAGATGTTATAGTTGGGTATGGAAATCTCTGAATTTTTGGTGGCCTTCCTGAGCCAGGATTCAGACACGGCAAGGACATCAGGGTTAGCAGAGTGTGCTAAAGCAGTGAGTAAAACAAACTTAGGGAGGAGGCTTCTGATGTTGACATGCATAAAACCAAGGCTTTTCGATCACAGAAGTCAACAAATGAGGGTACCTGGGGACATGCAGGGCCTGGGTTTACCTCCACATCACCCGCGGAACAGAGAAGGAGTAGTATGAGGGTGCGGCTAAAGGCTATCAAAACTGGTCGCCTAGAGCGTTGGGGGCAGAGGATAAGAGGAGCAGGTTTCTGGGCATGGTAGAATATATTCAGGGCATAATGCACAGACAGGGGTATGGTGGGGTGCGGGTACAGCGGAGGTAAGCCCAGGCACTGGGTGATGATGAGACAGGTTGTATCTCTGGACATGCTGGTTGTAATGGGTGAGGTCACCGCATGTGTGGGAGGTGGGACAAAGGAGGTAACAGGGGTATGCAGAGTGGGTCTAGGGGCTCCATTGTGAACTAAAACAATTATAACTAACCTGAACAACAGTATACAAGGCATATTGACATCTGAGAGAGACATACAGCGAGGCATACAGTAATCACAGGTGTTGAATTTGGAAAGCTAGCTAAAAACAGTAGGCGAGGCTAATCCGCTAGCACAACAAACAGCAGGTAAAATGGCGTTGACTAGGCAACGGGGCCGACAGGTAAGACAAACAAGCAGAAAGGAGTACCGTGATTAATGGACAGTCCAGCGTCGTCAGCTATGTAGCCAAGAGATCAGTGTCCAGGGGGCAGCGGTGGATGGGCAGGGGGGCTGGCGAGTGATTCAGGTTTTTTTTTTTTTTTTTTTTTTTTTTTTTTTAACTAACAATGACTAACTAGCTTGTAGCTAGTTAGCTGGTTAGCGTCTGGAGGTTCTTGAGTGTCATAAAAATAAAAATAAGAGTAAAAGTAATAGCGATTCCGTATCACATTGGGTGAGGCAGGTTTCCGGAAGGTATAAACAAATTAAAAATCAAAAGAGATAGAAAGTAAATGGGGTCAGAGAGTGATTGGGACGCGGTGGTACAGACGGTTAGCAGGCCTGTGCTAACAAGCTAACAGTTCGTAGGCCCGAGCTAGACAAGGTAGCAGTTAGCGGACCGGGCTTGACAAGCTAGCCGTTAGCAGGCCGAATTAGCAAGCAGGGAGATAGCGAGGGCTAGAGAGTTAACCTTTGGGGACGTCGCGATGGGGTGAGTCTGTTTATTTATTCCTCTTCATGCGGTGAGCTGGAGATACAGCGATTCAGAAAGCTCGCGGGCCTTGGCCAGCAGATGGATCTTTGGCGATGTCGCAGCGGAGAAGCCTGTTGAAACCCCTCGGACGATTATGTCGGCGGACCAGTCGTGATGGATCGGCGGGGCTCCGTGTCGGCAGTAGAGGGTCAGTCGAGGGTCCAGGCCAATTGGCAAATTAGGTATTTTTGGACCTCTTCGGGTAGTCGGGAGATGGGTTTAGCTCGAGGCTAGCTCCAGGCTAACTGGTGCTTGCTCTGGGACAGAGACGTTAGCCAGGAGTAGCCACTCGGATTGCAGCTAGCTATTTACGATGATCCGGTATAAAGCTTCAGAGCTTGCGGTAGGAATCCGGAGATGTGGTAGAGAAAAAGCAGTCTGATATGCTTTGGGTAGATGTCGCGCTGGTGTCCTAGTTAGCGTTGAAGACCGCTAGCAGTGGCTAGCTAGTAGCTAGTTAGCGGCTAGCTTCTGATGAGGGTTCCGATTCTAAAGCATAGAAAAAGCAGATCCGTACCACATTGGGTGATGCGGGTTGCAGGAGAGTATATTCAGCCTGTGGTTGGGAAGTGAGATTAAAATATGTACGAAATATATACGGAAAAAAAGAGGAAAAAAACTATATTTACACTATACAGGACGGGACAAGACAAAACACACGTCCGACTGCTACGCCATCTTGGATATAATTGTTTTAGTTCACAATGGAGCCCCTACACCCACTCTGCATACCCCTGTTACCTCCTTTGTCCCACCTCCCACACATGCGGTGACCTCACCCATTACAACCAGCATGTCCAGAGATACAACCTGTCTCATCATCACCCAGTGCCTGGGCTTACCTCCGCTGTACCCGCACCCCACCATACCCCTGTCTGTGCATTATGCCCTGAATATATTCTACCATGCCCAGAAACCTGCTCCTCTTATCCTCTGCCCCCAACGCTCTAGGCGACCAGTTTTGATAGCCTTTAGCCGCACCCTCATACTACTCCTTCTCTGTTCCGCGGGTGATGTGGAGGTAAACCCAGGCCCTGCATGTCCCCAGGTACCCTCATTTGTTGACTTCTGTGATCGAAAAGCCTTGGTTTTATGCATGTCAACATCAGAAGCCTCCTCCCTAAGTTTGTTTTACTCACTGCTTTAGCACACTCTGCTAACCCTGATGTCCTTGCCGTGTCTGAATCCTGGCTCAGGAAGGCCACCAAAAATTCAGAGATTTCCATACCCAACTATAACATCTTCCGTCAAGATAGAACTACCAAAGGGGGCGGAGTTGCAGTCTACTGCAGAGATAGCCTGCAAAGTAATGTCATACTTTCCAGGTCCATACCCAAACAGTTCGAACTACTAATTTTGAAAATTACCCTCTCCAGAAATAAGTCTCTCACTGTTGCCGCCTGCTACCGGCCACCCTCAGCTCCCAGCTGTGCCCTGGACACCATTTGTGAATTGATCGCCCCCATCTAGCTTCAGAGTTTGTTCTGTTAGGTGACCTAAACTGGGATATGCTTAACACCCCGGCAGTCCTACAATGTAAGCTAGATGCCCTCAATCTCACTCAAATCATCAAGGAACCCACCAGGTACAACCCTAACTCTGTAAACAAGGGCACCCTCATAGACGTCATCCTGACCAACTGGCCCTCCAAATACACCTCCGCTGTCTTCAACCAGGATCTCAGCGATCACTGCCTCATTGCCTGTATCCGCTACGGAGCCGCAGTCAAACGACCACCCTCATCACTGTCAAACGCTCCCTAAAACACTTCTGTGAGCAGGCCTTTCTAATCGACCTGGCCCGGGTATCCTGGAAGGACATTGACCTCATCCCGTCAGTTGAGGATGCCTGGTCATTCTTTAAAAGTAACTTCCTCACCATTTTAGATAAGCATGCTCCGTTCAAAAATGCAGAACCAAGAACAGATACAGCCCTTGGTTCACTCCAGACCTGACTGCCCTCGACCAGCACAAAAACATCCTGTGGCGGCCTGCAATAGCATCGAATAGCCCCGTGATATGCAACTGTTCAGGGAAGTCAGGAACCAATACACGCAGTCAGTCAGGAAAGCTAAGGCCAGCTTCTTCAGGCAGAAGTTTGCATCCTGTAGCTCCAACTCCAAAAGTTCTGGGACACTGTGAAGTCCATGGAGAACAAGAGTACCTCCTCCCAGCTGCCCACTGCACTGAGGCTAGGTAACACGGTCTCCACCGATAAATCCACGATTATCGAAAGCTTCAATAAGCACTTCTCAACGGCTGGCCATGCCTTCCGCCTGGCTACTCCAACCTCGGCCAACAGCTCCGCCCCCCGCAGCTCCTCGCCCAAGCCTCTCCAGGTTCTCCTTTACCCAAATCCAGATAGCAGATGTTCTGAAAGAGCTGCAAAACCTAGACCCGTACAAATCAGCTGGGCTTGACAATCTGGACCCTCTATTTCTGAAACTATCTGCCGCCATTGTCGCAACCCCTATTACCAGCCTGTTCAACCTCTCTTTCATATCGTCTGAGATCCCCAAGGATTGAAAGCTGCCGCAGTCATCCCCCTCTTCAAAGGGGAGACACCCTGGACCCAAACTGCTATAGACCTATATCCATCCTGCCCTGCCTATCTAAGGTCTTGAAAGCCAAGTCAACAAACAGGTCACTGACCATCTCGAATCCCACCGTACCTTCTCCGCTGTGCAATCTGGTTTCGAGCCGGTCACGGGTGCACCTCAGCCACGCTCAAGGTACTAAACGACATCATTACCGCCATCGATAAAAAACAGTACTGTGCAGCCGTCTTCATCGACCTCGCCAAGGCTTTCGACTCTGTCAATCACCATATTCTTATCGGCAGACTCAATAGCCTCGTTTTCCCGGATGACTGCCTTGCCTGGTTCACCAATTACTTTGCAGACAGAGTTCAGTGTGTCAAATCGGAGGGCATGCTGTCCGGTCCTCTGGCAGTCTCTATGGGGGTGCCACAGGGTTCAATTCTCGGGCCGACTCTTTTCTCTGTATATATCAATGATGTTGCTCTTGCTGCGGGCGATTCCCTGATCCACCTCTACGCAGACGACACCATTCTATATACTTTCGGCCCGTCATTGGACACTGTGCTATCTAACCTCCAAACGAGCTTCAATGCCATACAGCACTCCTTCCGTGGCCTCCAACTGCTCTTAAACGCGAGTAAAACCAAATGCATGCTTTTCAACCGATCGCTGCCTGCACCCGCATGCCCGACTAGCATCACCACCCTGGATGGTTCCGACCTTGAATATGTGGACATCTATAAGTACCTAGGTGTCTGGCTAGACTGCAAACTCTCCTTCCAGACTCACATCAAACATCTCCAATCGAAAATCAAATCAAGAGTCGGCTTTCTATTCCGCAACAAAGCCTCCTTCACTCACGCCGCCAAGCTTACCCTAGTAAAACTGACTATCCTACCGATCCTCGATTTCGGCGATGTCATCTACAAAATGGCTTCCAACACTCTACTCAGCAAACTGGATGCAGTCTATCATAGTGCCATCCGTTTTGTCACCAAAGCACCTTATACCACCCACCACTGCGACTTGTATGCTCTAGTCGGCTGGCCCTCGCTACATATTCGTCGCCAGACCCACTGGCTCCAGGTCATCTACAAGTCCATGCTAGGTAAAGCTCCGCCTTATCTCAGTTCACTGGTCACGATGGCAACACCCATCCGTAGCACACGCTCCAGCAGGTGTATCTCACTGATCATCCCTAAAGCCAACACCTCATTTGGCCGCCTTTCGTTCCAGTACTCTGCTGCCTGTGACTGGAACGAACTGCAAAAATCGCTGAAGTTGGAGACTTTTATCTCCCTCACCAACTTCAAACATCAGCTATCCGAGCAGCTAACCGATCGCTGCAGCTGTACATAGTCTATTGGTAAATAGCCCACCCATTTTCACCTACCTCATCCCCATACTGTTTTTATACTGTTTTTTTTTGTATTTATTTATTTACTTTTCTGCTCTTTTGCACACCAATATCTCTACCTGTACATGACCATCTGATCATTTATCACCCCAGTGTTAATCTGCAAAATTGTATTATTCGCCTACCTCCTCATGCCTTTTGCACACATTGTATATAGACTGCCCATTTTTTTTTCTACTGTGTTATTGACTTGTTAATTGCTTACTCCATGTGTAACTCTGTGTTGTCTGTTCACACTGCTATGCTTTATCTTGGCCAGGTCGCAGTTGCAAATGAGAACTTGTTCTCAACTAGCCTACCTGGTTAAATAAAGTTGAAATAAATCAATAAAAAAAAATCTATGTTTTCTATTTCTTTGTTGTTTTTGCCTAGTGTGGCTCCCAATCAGAGGCAGCTGTCTATCGTTGTCTCTGATTGGGGATCATATATAAGTTGTCATTTTCCGCTTGGGTTTTGTGGGGTGTTGTTTTGCGTTTAGTATCTGTGCCTGACGGAACTATTCGCTTTCGTTTTTGTATTCGTTATTTTTGTTTGAGTGATTCTTGACAGTAAAGATCATGAACACTTTCGACGCTGCGCTTTGGTCTACTCTTCCTTCAAACGAGAGCCGTTACAATTAGGCTGTGGGATGTTGTACTTACAGACAGTATTTTATGAAATACTGCATGAATTACTAGAGTGAATGCACTTCTATAAAGCTAGACTATTAGTGGTTACCAGTTATCAACTCATCTTCCTGTCTTTGCACAAAGGAGAGAGCCACATACATTTCTGGGTTATGAAAGCCATTGTATTTTCGTGAGGGGTGGGAAACGGCTTAATTAATCTTTCACTTCGAGTCTTTAGATGGTATCGGTTAGTTTCTTTTTGGCAGCTGAGAATATTTCGAATAGAAACTGATGGCCTTTGAACTTGAATGTGTACATTTGAATCATCTCATGGCAAGTATAAAGAGTTACCGAGATATTTAAGGGAGAGTGGATGCTTGTGCCATCATGATTACAAAGTGAAGTTAAAAAGTTAATCTCCCCCTATTCATCTAGCAGCTAGTAGCACTGCATACTGTAGTGTACTGCCTCAATGTGTCTGTACACTGATAGCGCTACCCTAGTTACCGGTTGAAGACAATAAGCCAATTCATTGTGTTGACTATCTCATCACTACTCTAGAATCAAATGAATTTGTAAGGGTAATCACATTGTAAGTGCTCTGTTGCTTTGTTGGATGACAACTGGACAAGGGGTCGCATGAGCACGTTACAAGGTGCTAAAGCAGTTGTGCTTGACTTTTCCAAAATATTATATTCAAAATACAGTATATACATGTTTAAGAGTTGTAGAATCCCCTTGAATCCTTAATGGAAGTAGGCCTTTTCTATGCATTTTTGTTAACAGGTTTTTCTATGTGAATAATTTCTTCGCATACAGTTTTTTGCAGGAGCAATGATAATATAGTAAAACGAGAACTATATTTGGCCATATAATTTTGAAACAAGTGAAAGTAATTTATTGATTGAGTGCACATAGTCCTTTGGGCATAACTTTACTCCTCTCCTAACTTAAGTGTCATTCCCAAGCCTGCAGTTTGGGCTATTATGCTGATTTGAAACCATCATGGACACTGCACAATACCCCATGTTCAAGTCATGTTGATTTGATGAGTAACTCGTTTGAGGTGTCCTGAACTGAACTTGTTCAAATACACATACCAGGGGCTAATTGAATGACTGTCAGTGGCTGACATAACAAGAGAAAAACCGCTGATCCACATCCAAATGTCAAAATTGCATCTTGTGTATTCTATTATTCTAACTCTCAACAGTGAGTTGAGACCCCAACTGAGTTCCTTTTTTTGGGTCCGGTGCCCCTAGCGGCCGTGGGCCCTAAGCAACCGCTTACTGCATGTCGCTTATGCATGGAGCCGGCCCTGATTCCAAGCTATGATTAAAAAGGACACTTGAGTACATAATCATTGTGTTTCTGTCTGTTTCGACAAGGTCATGGACATTGTCCTCTCTAACTAATTGAACAGGTAAGTGTTGTGTGTATTAGCAGCAGCACAGGATGAAAAATATCATCCTGCAAAAGATGTCTTCTTAGGCCAAAAGGAAAGGTGGCAAAAGTGTAAACAACATTTTATCATTTGCAATTAAGGCACAGCCACAGTAAATCATACCGGCTCTACATGTCATATGTATTAATGACTCCTGTTCCCTGTGCTGAAATGAATGATTTACTGTACGACCAGTGATTTCAAATTCAATAGGAGTAAATTGGTTTCCGAGTTATATCCCAACTGAGTACACTTGATAATACTCACACCGGACATACTGTATTTTTAGTTGTATTTCATTTCATACTTTGCCCCAGTTTCTGAAAAATAGATATCCAGACAACAAAAAAACAAAGATACTGATTGACTGCAAAAACATGTAGGATTGCCAGCCGTGTGGAGTCGTTATATGGTATCACAGACACATTCATCAATTGAGATAACACCTTCAACCAAAGAGAGAAAGCTGTGAATTTGTCAAGATGTTTTCTTCTAGAGCAGTATGTATTTCCTTGGAGAAGGGGAGGCAACACGTTGGTAGATACACAATGCATTTTCAAAAGACAAGACACTATCTTCAAGACACCAACGTCCTTTTAAAGTCAATGTCATTCTTATAAAGATACAAGCATCAACAGCACCACTACGTGACAAAACTTGTGACTTAATTCAGCAGACTGTAGAATTTTGCCTATGGGTTTGCCGAGACAGCACTTACATTTGTCATCATTACTTTCGTGGCCAAAGATATCCCAGCCAATATGTTTGCCTATTTTGCTCGATTAACAAGGGTTTCGGGACTTTGATTTATGGAGGCAGATGGGCAATTTATTGGCTTGCTCTTTTCTTTTTTATGGTCATTTTATGTGAGAATATAAATGGGCCTGGAGTGACAGTGGGCTCTGTTTTGGGGTCTGTATCCTGGTCATACTTAATTTGTGTTTTACAGGAGAGGCTGTAAAGAAGGTGTATTTTACCAGACAAAAGATCCTCTCAGACGAAGTAGCTTTGACTGATGAGCTTATTGATTGTTCCCAGGGAGAACATGAGCTCTGTGCACGTTATGCATAACACCAAGTACGTACCTTTGCAAATCTAGGAAGATTTGATTTTCAGATTTTCATAGAAATGTAAAGACAATTCAGGGCTCTACTTTCAATCTTATTTAAGTTGAAAAGTCTAAGGTGCTGTTGGGGAGACTAAGAGGAAAATGTGAAGGGAGATATTTTTTGAGGAGTAGAGGCTATACTCCAAGGCACATACCGGAGCTGCTCATTGAAATGTACTCTAACATGAACCCTCCATAAAGCTCCATTAGGTTGTTCTCTCAGATTCTCCTTTTAATATTATCCCCCAACTCTGTTTTGAAACAGGCGACGACGATGCAATTTGTTTCTCTGCTCTTAGATGACAGAATGCAGAACAACATTCACAAATATTCTTCCAAGTTGGTCCCAACACAACCACAATATCTATTATACACATCAATCAAATCAAAACAAATCACATTTTTATTTGTCACATGCGCCGAATACAACACCTTACAGTGAAATGCTTATTTACAAGCCCTTAACCAACCATGCAGTTTTAAGAAAAAGGGGTGGCTGCAATACAAATAGTCTGGGTAGCCAGACTACTTGCGGTCGGAGGATGAGCAGTTGCCATACCAGGCAGTGATGCAACCCGTCAGGATGCTCCCGATGCTGCAGCTGTAAAAACCTTTTTGATGTATTATGACAACAGCACAATTTAAAAAGGCAGTTGACAAGAAGTACAGTATACATAGGTTGATAGATGGCTAAGTCTGACAATATGTCTTCGCTATTTGTTCAGAGTAGATTGTGATGAAGTGTGTGGCTAGCATATTTTGCTTGCCTTAGAGGGTAGGAGCAATTGGGTGAACCATTAGAGCTTCCTCCTATCTACCTCCAATTTGATGGGGAGTTATTCTTGAATTGAATCTCCACGACTGGCCTTTCATTCATATGAAATTGCTATCCCCAAGCTCTATGATTGTCAACTCTTAGGGCCATGGTACTGTGCATCTCAATCTGGAACAAAATATGGTGCAATCAAAGGGAAATTATGAGATGAATCACAACTGGGGAACACACAGGGCATCAATCAGTGTTTCTATTCTTGAGAAAATGTATGATTACACCCATTGATGACAACTGTGACAGTCCTTGACATTGCATTTACTGCAGAAAAGCAAAAGCCATTTTATATTTGGATGCCTCCAAAGTACAGCTCTCCACTCAGAGCCGGATTACCAAACGGGGACGCAGTGTATGTGAACCCCTCCCCTCCCCCAACCTCCAGGGGAACAACAGGAAATTTGCTTTAAAACTGCATACTTTTCTCTCAGCCTTGTGGCAAAATGTGAACAAAAGCATGAGATGAGCTATAAAACAGCAAATTGTTTTCCCTGCCCCATGGCAAAAAGTGTACAATTGCAGGAAATTAGGGAAACACTTTATTATTTTCTAATATATCAGGTGGACTGTTTCTGCATGCTGGGCAAAAGCTTTCCCAGCATGACTCTTACAGCAAAATAACAACGCAGCAACAGGATTTGAATGTTCAGTCCATAATGTTGCTTGATTGGTGGTCAGGCTGATTAGCTGGCCAAAAGGAAGTTGCATGAAAAGTGCAATAGTGTTGAACTGTGTGTTCGTGTGGATTTTCAGTGGATTTATGTCAAACACGGAAGCTCACCTGCATTAAAATGAAAATTCTCAGCAACAAAAGATTGATCAAAGTGAAACCACATGATTTCACATGTGGAAAATCACATGATTCCAAGTGAAATGTCCATGTTTTGCACATGTAAAAAAATAAAAATAAAAATAAAAAGTCAGTACTAAGTGATCATGTTAAATGTAATCATATTGTCATTGACTAAATATTTGTACACTATTTTAGCTGAACAGTGTACCACTTACATTAAAACCCCCCATACCATTTCATAACTTTCCTTACAAAAGAAACACATTTCACAATACGCATTTTCACATGTTGAGCTGAAATTCTCACGTGAAAACAAAAGAGACACGTGAGGTCCGTTGTTCCCGTGGAACCATATGTTCACATGCATTCAATAACACTAACAGACGTGTTTTCATCTCACATTCATGTGCATTTTCACAATGTGAAAACACAAGTATCACGTGTAGAATTGCATTTTCACATATGGAAAAAATGTTGCACGTGAAAATCAGTAGGGGTTGGTTGGGGCTTTTTAAACTAGCTGTGTCCACTCCAAACCAGATCCACAGAGCCACAGAGGCTCTGGAACCCAGACATTAATTAGGGAGAGTGAATTTATGAGGCTCACTTAAATCCCCCTAATTACCTACTGTGTAAGTGTAGTAACTACCTAACAAAATGATGATTAGAACAGGAGGAAAATTACATAAACAGCTTTCATTACATCTTGAAGTAAAAAAAAAAAAAAGTCTGTGCTCTCAGTGCTTTTGTTGGCCATCCACTTCTTCAATAGCTGGCAATAATTCAGGCAACATGTGGAGCTTCACGGATTGAAATCACTGTAGCTAATTAACAACCATGTGATATACTGGTGGCAAAGGAAAGTCATCATCGTGAGACGCTTTTATTCGCTCTCTACTGAGTCGTGGAGCCGAGCGCTACTGCTGCTGCTGGCTGGCTGCTCTGGTTCATGCACTCTCAAAGTAACACGGTTTAATATTCCATGGTCAATATGTAACCCAGGTTAGACTCCATGTGGACACCCGAGCCATATATTAGGCTGTGTATAAAGTTATTTGCCCAGAGTAATGAATTGTATTGTAGCAGCACACAGGCCATTATTGGGTTGAAGATGTTGTGGGTCAGCTAGTAAAGTTAGGAGAACTTTGAGATGTGCGGAGTGTATCTCTGCGTTGGTGTATGATTCAGGGTCGGATATTGGAGTTATGGAATCTAGTTATTTGATAACAACTCATAAAATGCTGTCTCGTTATTGTAGAGCTACTGGTTGAAGTATGAATGATTTCTGCACATCTGTCTTTTTGTCCCCTATTTATGTGCATAAAAATAACATAAAGATAGTAAATACACAGACCAAACAGGTTGAGTTTTGTGTTTCTGCCTATAATAAAGTCCTGATATTGTCTATGTAAAAAATGCAGACAGATTTGAAATGGAGAAGACAATGCATTAATCCCTTGACATTAAGGTGTCAATTACGGTAAGCCTCGCCAACATTGTTGTCTGATATAATTGATTCAAGCAGATGTTTTAGGATATTTTCTTCAGGCGGACTCAAATTGGAAGGTGACGTGCTGTTCCAGTGGTCAGGGTTTTGACAGGACCTCAGGGATGTAGATTCCAGCAGGAAGGGGGGGGGGGGGGCTGAGATGGAGTCCCAGCAGGTGCACCTGTCTGGGTGTCAAATAGAAACACAGCTAGGCTGAGAGCTGTATCACACACATGAGACCGACTGAATCCACCGGTCACCTTCCACTGCTGCTGCTGCTCTCTGAGACGTCAGACCACTCCAGACACCCACGCCTACGTGCTATTCTCGTTCCTCTCTACTGTGGTGCCAGACGACTCCTTGAGTTCTGGTTGTCTGGGATGACTCCTGACCTCTCACGAGGCTGGAGACGTGCAGAGATATTGATGTGTCTCTGTTGCAGAGGGACAGAGCATCAGTAACTGGGTTCCAGGTGGGGATGACACATTGGCCATCTCTATGGGGAGAACACGTCACAGAACGGAAGCCCACATGGCACCGAGGAACCTGAGCAGTGACAGTGAGAGGATAGGAGAGATATGGTCCTGGTGAACCACATCGTCTCCTGTGAATAGAGAAAATATGCTTTATTTCAACAATATGCCCCATAAAACCTAAGAGCCATCCCGTAGCAAAGGCTGTGTGTCTAGTTCGTACTATAATAGCCTGCACAAATTGTATTCTTAAATGTCAAATGAAGCCATTTTTATCTCTATATCAAATATTTTTTGGGTGACAATTAAGTACCTTACAGTGATTGTTTTCAATTAAAATAGTCAAAAATAACAAAAACAGCAAGAATGTTGCCAGGACTGTCTGTGAGTGGTCTGAGTTGGGAGAGGAAAACTGAAAACTAGCTATTATTGGCAGGGCGGTTTGGAACTCTCTTTCTTATTGGTCTATTAACTCATTTACCGCCTGGTGATGTCACAAGGCAGACCAAAACTCTATCCTACCAAAACAGGCAGACATTTCAGGCGGTCTTTTCAAACAGCTCTTACACTAAAAGAGCATTATTATCATTTTCACAATTTCACAGTGTTATTCCAACTTCATAGTGCGGATATATATATATATACAGTATATATATATATACACACACAACACAGGAAAATCTAGTTTTTGACTGCACTTGGGTCGATACGTTTTCAAATCACACTGAGAAAGCCAGAGATATCAGAGATTACACATATATCAGGATTCAAAGTGAATTGGGAGAAAACTGAAATAATGTCCATTTCTAATTATGACTTCTCAAACTTAAATCTATGTTCCAAATGGAAACAGACAAAGACACATGAAGTGCCTGGGTGTACTGACACCTTGTAATCTGGAGGAGGCATATAAAATCGATTATTTTCCCAATAATAGATATGATTGAATCCAATGTTCAGCGATGGAGATCTCTCCCTATTTCCATGTTTGGTAGGGTCAACATAATCAAAATGAACATATTACCAAGGCTGATGTATTTATTCCAGGCTTTGCCCGTTTCAATTCCATCCAACATTTTAAATAACATTGAGGCCTGCTCTCGAACTTTAGTTGGAATGGAAAGACCTCAAGAGTCAAATGGACAGTTTTACACTTCCCCCTATCAAGCTGGAGGTGTTGGACTGCCTCATATGAAGATGTATCACTGGCTTGCGCAACTGCGTTCACTTCAACAATGGACAGCAGACTATCCCTGTACGTGGAGGAGTATCGAAGTCATACATTTAATAATACCATAAGATCTATAAAAATATATATATATTCACTACTTCGGGTCCAAGGCATTGAAGAAAAAGCAGACAATCCAACGATTCTCAATTCCATTCGTGTTTGGAAAACACATCTGAAGGAAGAAATTGAGGAGATCCGTTGTTCACAGATATGTGAACATGTGCATCATACGTGCTCCTACAACCTAAGACATAAACAACTGCAATTTAAGAGAATTAATTCTACTTTTTAACATTTATTTAACTAGCCAAGTCAGTTAAGAAGAAATTCTTATTTTACAATGACGGCCTACTCCGGCCAAGCCCTAACTCGGACGACGCTGGGCCAATAGTGCGCCGCCCTATGGGACTCCCAATCGCGGCCAGTTGTGATGCAGCCTGGTATCGAACCATGGTCTGTAGTGACGCCTCTAGCACTAAAGATGCAGTGCCTTCAACTGCTGCGCCGCTCGGGAGCCCAAAAAATAGATAGACTTACTACACTCCTGCTAGAATTGATGCAAAAAAGATGTGTAGCCATCAATTGGCAAGCCTCATACTCATCCTCAATAACATACTGGAGGACTGAACTATCTAGCTTCAAACCGTTGGATTTTGTATATTATAAAATTAAACTAAAAACGGCAGTGTATGACAAATTTTGTAAAGCATATGTTGATCACCTTGGGGAATGTGCTGTAAAGTGGACGTTTTGCTTTTGTGTTTTTGTGTTGTGTTGTTTGTGGGGTGCTGTGGAAAAGAATTTTAAAAAACTATTGTCAAAAAAAAGAGAGAAAAGGAGAAGGAGAGAAGTCACGCACCAAATTGACCCTGAACCCACTTTTTTAACTGCTGCAGAAAATATCTAATCTTATTATACTTATTATTTTATGCCATCTGCAAATAAACAACATGCTTTATTAGAGCAGAATGGAGAAGGCCGACCCTGGCAAGGAATCTCACCCAGGACGTCTCCATCTGCCTCCATCCGCCATCGTCCTGCTCGTGCATAGACCCTGCTAATGTTCCTATTCATTCGGCCATTTGTTGTACTTAATGTGGCTTGGTGTGCCAGATGCATGGTACAATTAAGTGCAGGGAATTGTAACACACAAACATGAACACACTAACAGACATAAACAATGAAAGCAAATACAGACACACAAACACAAAGCCATTCGACGCAAACCCAGCTGAATCCCTCTCCCTCTCCCTCTTCCTCCCTCCCCCTCCCTCCCTCTCCCTCTGTCTCTCCCTCTCCCTCTGTCTCTCCCTCTCCCTCTCTCTCTCTCTCTCTCTCTCTCCCTCCCTCTCCCTCTCCCTCTCCCTCTCCCTCTCCCTCTCCTCTCTCTCTCTCTCTCTCTCTCTCTCTTTCTCTCTCTCTCTCTCTCATCCAAGGTTACATACATCCCATCGTCAAGCCCTGCACAAGTCTTGCAGACACACACAGAAAAACAGAACGGATTGTATCTATTTGATTCATATAGTGGGCAGGGATGTTGACTTTACAGGGTGATGGTAAATATGTTGTTTCTCCAAAAAGCTCGGTATACGTATACATTTTCTCCGTGGAGCCTAGCTTACAATGATCGAGGGGCTTTTATGTCTTTGTTAGTTTATCACAGTTTGTGTTCTGTGGCAGAGGAGATCTTTAGGAAGTCATTCTGCGAGAGCAGAAAGATGTGGAGGGGAAAATACGAATGGCACATTATCCCAGTGAAAACCTGCTTCTGTTGAAATCTGCTCAAGAAAAGTATGTGTCCATAAAAAAAAAAGAAACACTAGCATGTACTGATGTTCCTGTGAAAAATCAAGCCCGTTAGGTAAATGTGTTGTGCAAATTCCCCCCCAAAATGTCACTTCACTTTACAGTAAGTTGCTTTCTCCTGGTTATCCCTGGTCACAACATTGGAATTACAGAGTTGCTTGTTAAAGATTGTTACATTGCAAGTACAATGTAACTGAAAGGGTTCAACCTAATGTTCTCTTTGTCTCCTCATTTCTCCTGGTTAAGCCTATTGTCTGCAAAGGTTGTTACATTGTAACTACATAGTAATTATAAAGTGTATACCTTACTGGCGTAGGTGCATGATAATTACAAGTATATCCTATGTAACTGCATTGTTCTTACATTACACTTGATTCGGAAGAAATAACGTAGATGTAAAAAAAATGGAAATGACCGGTTGTGCTTGTTACAGGCCTATTTATCAACCCTGGTATTACATTTGGAGTCAATGGTAGTGGCACCTTGTAGTTATATGGAACAAGGTCAGATTTTGGTTTGAGTTATTAACATTGTAATTCAGATGTGACTTTCAAAAATGTAATTACAAAACATTAGTTACATATGTGAAATAACCTTCAGCAAGTGAATGTGTAATTACACATTCTTTGTTCCAATTGTGTACCAACTGGCAGCGCTACAAACTCATTACCATGTAATTACATAGTAACACCTATGTAACTACTATGTTGTTGCTAGTTACGCACGTGTAGTTATATAGTAATAGGGGCAACAATGTAAAGTGTTACCAAAATGACAATATATCTGAATAACGGTTAGGTACTTTCTTCACAAATAATTGTCCGTTTGAAAGCTAAACGTCACATCCACAAATGCATATCCATAATGCTTTGTCTCCTGTCCGTCTCCTAAACGTCTAAACACCATGGCCATGTTAAATGGTCCTTTTCAAAGCTCCTATCACCTCCTCTGTGTGACTATCCGACTGCGGTAGGACCATCTAGTCCTCTGTCTGATTTCAACTCTATTATGAGTACACGGTAGGAGTCTGAGAGGTGATGTTTTAAATATAGCTCTTATCAAACAATAGCCGTGCACACTGTTTATCTTGTGGTATCAGCACAAGGGAAATGTGTAATTGCTGAAAAGTCCTTTTCAGAACCATTGTAACTGGACAGCTCCTCTTAAGGAGAAAAAAAGGTGAATTGTTCGACAAGATCTACCTCCAACTAACAAATCTTCAACAAAAAATATATAATACACAGTACAGTAGGCCTAGGGCATACTTTGCCCCCTGATAATTTTGGAACAATGCTGACCAAATTTTAATTTGATTGGTTAAAGAGCAGTCGTAACAATATTTTGTTTTTTTGTTGTCAATTTTTCGTATGGTTTCATTTGAGATAAGGTTGGATATGAAAAATAGATATATAATTCTTGCCATTTTGAAAACAGCATTTTACTCCATTGACCCCACCTAACCCAACTCTCCTAGTGTATTAAGCTATGCTTAAATGATTCACAATTGATCTATACATAGCTATCAGCAAAGAATGGTTACCACTTAAATGATAACAATTCATTTTGTATCAGTGTTAATGAACTCTGCCTTGGTACTATAGAAGTGGTTAAGGACCTGGAGCACCTTGCATTGTAGTGAGTTCAGCCCTGAAGGAGATGAAAGGAAATACTCAATGATGAGGATAATTGCTTTTTCTGTTAAATCACTTGTCAAGATACGAATGAGAAGAAAACGCACTTAGGTAAGTCTCCAAGAGATTAGGAAAGAGAGACTGGAAATAATAAAGCTGTATGCAATCACATCTCATATCTAATATCAGACTTGTACTGTTCAAACTCACTGAAAAGTAGCAGTGTTCACAGCTACTTATACCTCTCAGAACTCAGAGCTCCGTAAGACAGAGGGAGGCCTAAAACAAGTGGTCTCTTTGTAATGTATCTTAGTTCCTGTTAACGGCATGACTAGTATAGCTGGCTCTCTGTTTCTCAGAAGAAACTGGCATGCACATGACAGAGACATTGCCCTTGGACACTGACATCCGATTTCCATCCCTCTGCATGACGAGTCCGAATATAATGCAACTAATGAGAAAGGTAAATGGCTATCTGAAACATCCGTCTCTGCCATGCCATGTGCACTCATGGAGATGGTCCGGGGACATCGACGAGGGATGAGCGGAGTGAAATGGCATGTAGTGACATCTCTTTCAGATTACTCTCTTGGTGACAGCCAGGCTCATGTGATTGGGGGATCATTTGAGCTGGAGACGTTCATGTTTGTATGTCCTTTTGTATGTCCTGGCTCACTGATATAATGCATCACACACTCCTTCCATTCATTTACCATGTAAAGTATCCTGCTGTGACATCTGTCCTGAATCAATCACATTGTCTTTGTATATTTTAGGGACACTGGTGCTAAGTAAACCAGGAAGAATCTGTATGAATTTAACTACATATTTGATTAAAAGTGTGTGTTGATAAATATTCTTACACTAATTTTCCCCAGGTTTACATATGGATAATAGCTTGCCATACATGCTGAAATTACAAATAAGGGTTATATGTTATGGCTCTCCAGACTGGCTCCTTCCGGGTGAGTTGTTGCCATGGCAATGCTGCATATCACTCCATACTAATAGACATATTTTTGTGCAGTAACCATGTTGCGATTATGGATTCTTTCAGTGGATGTGTGGAGGTGGCTTTTTGTGTAGAATGTATCTATTTAGGCAGGCCAAATCAATACAATCATTTGTGGAATGACAACAATGTCCTGATCGTTATCTGGGAAAAAGTGGAAAATGTACATTTTTAAGCTGTGTGAAATGCTTATTTTAAGAGAACCATAGAGACATAGAAGGAGCAAGACATACTGCCATTCATTATCTGATCCCACCATTACAGATTTCCGGCCTCCTCGCTCCGGAATGTGGCTTAAGCATTACAGATTTCCTGCCTCCTCGCTCCGAAATGTGGCTGAAGCATTACAGATTTCTGGCCTCTTTGCTCCGAAATGTGGCTGAAGCATTACAGATTTCCAGCCTCCTCGCTCCGAAATGTGGCTGAAGCATTACAGATTTCTGGCCTCCTCGCTCCGAAATGTGGCTGAAGCATTACAGATTTCCGGCCTCCTCACTCCGAAATGTGGCTGAAGCATTACAGATTTCCGGCCTCCTCGCTCCGAAATGTGGCTTAAGCATTACAGATTTCTGGCCTCCTCGCTCCGTAATGTGGCTGAAGCATTACAGATTTCCGGCCTCCTCGCTCCGAAATGTGGCTGAAGCATTACAGATTTCCGGCCTCCTCGCTCCAGAATGTGGCTGAAGCATTACAGATTTCCGGCCTCCTAGCTCCAAAATGTGGCTGAAGCATTACAGATTTCCGGCCTCCTCGCTCCGGAATGTGGCTTAAGCATTACAGATTTCCGGCCTCCTCGCTCCGAAATGTGGCTGAAGCATTACAGATTTCTGGCCTCCTCGCTCCGAAATGTGGCTGAAGCATTACAGATTTCCAGCCTCCTCGCTCCAAAATGTGGCTGAAGCATTACAGATTTCCGGCCTCCTCGCTCCGGAATGTGGCTTAAGCATTACAGATTTCCGGCCTCCTCGCTCCGAAATGTGGCTGAAGCATTACAGATTTCCGGCCTCCTCGCTCCGGAATGTGGCTTAAGCATTACAGATTTCCGGCCTCCTCGCTCCGAAATGTGGCTGAAGCATTACAGATTTCCGGCCTCCTCGCTCCGAAATGTGGCTGAAGCATTACAGATTTCCAGCCTCCTCGCTCTGAAATGTGGCTGAAGCATTACAGATTTCCGGCCTCCTCGCTCCGGAATGTGGCTTAAGCATTACAGATTTCCGGCCTCCTCGCTCCAAAATGTGGCTGAAGCATTACAGATTTCCGGCCTCCTCGCTCCGGAATGTGGCTTAAGCATTACAGATTTCTGGCCTCCTCGCTCCGAAATGTGGCTGAAGCATTACAGATTTCTGGCCTCCTCGCTCCGAAATGTGGCTGAAGCATTACAGATTTCCGGCCTCCTCGCTCCGAAATGTGGCTGAAGCATTACAGATTTCCGGCCTCCTCGCCCCGAAATGTGGCTGAAGCATTACAGATTTCTGGCCTCCTCGCTAAGAAATGTGGCTGAAGCATTACAGATTTCTGGCCTCCTCGCTAAGAAATGTGGCTGAAGCATTACAGATTTCTGGCCTCCTCGCTAAGAAATGTGGCTGAAGCATTACAGATTTCTGGCCTCCTCGCTAAGAAATGTGGCTGAAGCATTACAGATTGCGCATTAGAAATGTCAAGGTCACTTCCGACATATGCAGCGTTTAAAATGAATGCAGTGTCCTCTAACATTGCCTTTAGATTTTCAATCACGCTCTAACACTGAACTTCTGCGACACTTATTGAATAGAGCACTTTGTCTATACAAGCGCTGTGTGTGTAAAATATAGGCTCTGGAGAAATCATGATTTTTTTTCAGAGACATTACTAAGAATTAAGATGACAAAAAGACAGGAACCTCAATAAGTAGATTCCTGTATGACACACTGAGCAACAGTTCATTCCAGATGCTATTTTTCCGTTGGTGCCAATAGCAATGGGCGTATTTATGGATATACCGTATGCTGTGGGTGGGTTGAGCAGAATGTAAGTCCCTAAAGTGTGCTTAAAACTCACCCATCTCAGTGAAACATTTAGCGGTGTGCACCGCTGAACGTTCAGCATAGCTGCAGGGGGAGCGAGTGTGGGAGGAGAGGGGAATCCACGTGAGGGAATGATTAAAACGGTAATTGTACACGTCTCTTATATTCAACAAAAGAGACTCTCATTTTTCATGGGCGAGGGCACAGTGAGTAGTGGACACTGGGATTGCTTCTGACTCAGGCTGTCTGTTTCCCGCTGCAGCAGGCCCCTCAGAGACACATTAATCAAAGATGGCTGCCACTGCTCCTCCTATACACATTAGATACAGTGAAACAGCAGTGAAACAGCAGTGAAACGACATGGCACGCAGACATGACGACCCTGCTCTAATTATAAGTACCTCCGCAACATACAGGCTAGCTCCCCAATAAGCATATAGCACGGTTCAATTGTCAAAGTTGTATGTTTTGTTTCATTCAGTACAATTCACAAGCAGGGTTCCGCTAGATTCACCCGAGTAATACACTTCGGTTCCCCTGACAAGCTGTAGGAAAACATTTTTAGTACATCAAATTTTTCTAACTGAAACTTATGCCAGAATTCAATCAAACCTGCACTTGAGTGAAACAAAAACCAAAAATAATCCTTGTGGTGACAAAAATTCATGCTGCAATTAAGATAAACAGTTTTGTGTTCTCAGCATTTACCTCATATAAACTCTAGATGAACTACTACATGCATGGCAAGGTTACCAAAGTGGCAGAGCTATCTTGTTGAATGATGTGGAGCTAGACGTCGTTGTTGTTTCTCTGGTCCTATTTATGATATCATTCAATAAAATTATACCCTTTTAAAAATTTCTTAGAAAAATACATGGTTTTTATCAATTAGTACAGTGGGGCAAAACAGTATTTAGTCAGCCACCAATTGTGCAACTTCTCCCACTTAAAAAGATGAGAGAGGCCTGTAATTTTCATCATAGGTACACTTCAACTATGACAGACAGAATGAGAGAAAAAAATCCAGGAAATCACATTGTAGGATTTTTAATGAATTTATTTGCAAATTATGGTGGAAAATAAGTATTTGGTCAATAACAAAAGTTTATCTCAATACTTTGTTATATACCTTTTGTTGGCAATGACAGAGGTCAAACGTTTTCTGTAAGTCTTCACAAGGTTTTCACACACTGTTGCTGGTATTTTGGCCCATTTCTCCATGCAGATCTCCTCTAGAGCAGTGATGTTTTGGGGCTGTTGCTAGGCAACACGGACTTTCAACTCCCTCCAAAGATTTTCTATGGGGTTGAGATCTGGAGACTGGCTAGGCCACTCCAGGACCTTGAAATATTTCTTACAAAGCCACTCCTTCGTTGCCCGGGCGGTGTGTTTGGGATCATTGTCATGCTGAAACACCCAGCCACGTTTCATCTTCAATGCCCTTGCTGATGGAAGGAGGTTTTCACTCAAAATCTCACGATACATGGCCCCATTCATTCTTTCCTTTACACAGATCAGTTACCCTGGTCCCTTTGCAGAAAAACAGCCCCAAAGCATGATGTTTCCACCCCCATACTTCACAGTAGGTATGGTGTTCTTTGGATGCAACTCAGCATTCTTTGTCCTCCATACACGACGAGTTGAGTTTTTACCAAAAAGTTATATTTTGGTTTTATCTGACCATATGACATTCTCCCAATCTTCTTCTGGATCATCCAAATGCTCTCTAGCAAACTTCAGACGGGCCTGGTCATGTACTGGCTTAAGCAGGGTGACACGTCTGGCACTGCAGGATTTGAGTCCCTGGTGGTGTTGTGTGTTACTGATGGTAGGCTTTGTTACTTTGGTCCCAGCTCTCTGCAGGTCATTCACTAGGTCCCCCGTGTGCTTCTGGGATTTTTGCTCACCGTTTTTGTGATCATTTTGACCCCACGGGGTGAGATCTTGCGTGGAGCCCCAGATCGAGGGAGATTATCAGTGGTCTTGTATGTCTTCCATTTCCTAATAATTGCTCCCACGGTTGATTTCTTCAAACCAAGCTGCTTACCTATTGCAGATTCAGTCTTTCCAGCCTGGTGCAGGTCTACAATTTTGTTTCTGGTGTCCTTTGACAGCTCTTTGGTCTTGGCCATTGTGGAGTTTGGAGTGTGACTGTTTGAGGTTGTGGACAGGTGTCTTTTATACTGATAACAAGTTCAAACGGGTGCCATTAATACAGGTAACAAGTGGAGGACAGAGGAGCCTCTTAAAGATGAAGTTACAGGTCTGTGAGAGCCCGAAATCTTGCTTGTTTGTAGGTGACCAAATGCTTATTTTCCACCACAATTTGCAAATAAATGAATTAAAATTCCTAAAATGTGATTTTCTGGACTTTCTTTCCTCATTTTGTCTGTCATAGTTGAAGTGTACCTATGATGAAAATTACAGGCCTCTCTCATCTTTTTAAGTGGGAGAACTTGCACAATTGGTGGCTGACTAAATACTTTTTTGCCCCACTTGATATTTGAGTTTCACCACAATATTTGTTGTATTATTTGTTCTGCCTTTTCAGGTGGATTAAATTGAAATTGCAACCAATTTTCTAAGGCTTGTTTAGATTATTTCCTTTTCAAACAACCGAAAGTGAGCAGGTGTAATCTGAATAAAGGTGAAAAGGCCATTCTTGAACATAGGATGAGACATTCCCACCAATTTACTAGAGAACCAGTTTGGATTTAAGTATAACTTTTGTATGACTGATGCCTTTAGCGAGTGGTCTAATGCTTTAATATTTAATCATTTCTGCCCTCCGAATTCATATTCGTTATATAAATAGGCCCTTTTAATTTTGTCTGGCTTGCCGTTCCAAATAAAATTGAATCTTTTTTGTTCATAGAATTTAAAAAGCAGGTGACTGGGTGTAGGCAAATCCATGAGCAAATAGGTAAACTGTGATATGACTAAAGAGTTAATCAGGGTTCCTCGTCTGTAATTTGGCCTTCACATGAGACTTTCTGTACAGATGTCAATTTTACATTATTATTAGGAAAAAAATCCATACAATTAGTTTCAGTTAGTGGAGATGGAGGAGACTGAAACGAAAACATATTCTTAAAGTACTTTACTTCAATGCCTCCTGGGTGGCGCAGTGGTCTAGGGCACAATTGGCCTAGCATCGTCCGGGCTAGGGAGGGTTTGGCCAGTAGGGATATCCTTGTCTCATTGCGCACCAGCGACTCCTGTGGCGAGCTGGGTGCAGTGCACGCTAACCAGGTCACCAGGTGCAAGGTGTTTCCTCCGACATATTGGTGCAGCTGGCTTCTGGGTTGGATGCGCGCTGCATTAAAGAAGCATTGCGGCTTGGTTGGGTTGTGTTTCGGAGGACGCATGGCTTTTGACCTTCGTCTCTCCCGAGCCTGTACGGGAGTTGTCGTGATGGGACAATTGGATACCATGAAAATGGGGTAAAATTTAAAAAATAAAATAAAGAAGTACTTTACTTCCTCTTTCAAAATATCATTCGGTGAATTTCAATACTTTTTGTTGTTGTTGTAGCATTTCTATATTGAAGATTTAAAAATAATATGGTGTATTTTTCCCCATATTCCATCCAGTTCGCTTTATTTTTTATAATATGTTACACTGGATCTTTCTTGAATAAGTTCCTCAATTTTTTTTCTCCCTCTAACTTATTTTGTGCCTCTATGGTACAGTTTTTCTAACTGTACTGTTAGTCCTTCAATATCCTTTGTTAATATGGACTCTTTTGATCTAAATTGCTTTTGTTTTATAGATGAGTGCTGAATTGCATGGCCTCTAAAGGCACATTTAAAAGTGTCCCATACAATAAGGGGATCTGCTGTACCTATGTTATGTCTGAAAAAGTCAGTTATATATTATTCTGTCCTAGTTCCAAACAATTTATAATCCAGTAGGCTTTGATTAAATTTCCAATATCCTCGCCCACGTGGAAATTCGGAGTAATATATATTCCAATTATGTGATGATCCGACCGCATTCTGTCCCCTATCAACACTTTTTAAACTTTTGGTGCCAGAATGAATGGCATAAGAAAGTAGTCAAGACGACTAGCTTGATTAAGCCTCCGCCATGTAAATCTCACTAGGTCAGGGTATTTAAGTCTCCATATATCCACTAATTCCAATATATCCATGACATTCATGATTTCCTCAAGTGCCTGAGGGTGATAGTTTGTAGTGTGATTTCCTTTCCGGTCCATGAGGTATTTAAGACCGTATTAAAATCTCCCACCATAATAATAGAGTATAGTGTTGCTTGTAGAGTTGATCAATTCTTATATATATTTTCAAAGAAGCTTGGATCATCATTATTTTGATTGTATAGGTTAACTAGTTGCTCCTACCCTCTACTTTTTTGAACATTTTGTTAAAAATCGCGCAACATTTCAGCGCCCTGCTACTCATGCCAGGAATATAGTACGTTCATATGGTTAGAATGTGTGGATAGGAAACCCTCGGACGTTTTTAAAACTGGTTAAATCACGACTGTGGCTATTACATAACGTACGTTACATCGGAAAGCGCAGGAAAACCTGATCACAGAAAATGGAAATAAATATCCTTGCGCCACTTCCAGCAATTGTTAACAGTGAGCCAAATTAGATAAGACCGAGCATTCAACTCCCACAGCATCCCCATGTTGTCTAGAGTCTTGTGAATTGAATCCTCTTTGATTCTTGGTTGAACCGAAACAGGGGCACCACTTACCTCCGGTCTCCGCCCAGATCATTCCGGAAGAGCTTTCTCGTGAAATTTTTTCCAAGACGACAGCTAATGATTTTGACATCGCCTATGGATGATTTTTATCGCTTATTAACGTTTACTAATACCTAAAGTAGCATTACAAACGTATTTCGAAGTGTTTTGTGAAAGTTTATCGTCTACTTTTTGAATTTTAAAAAATGACGTTACGTTGTGAAATCGCTGTTTTTTTCGTTTATCACACAGTCTACATATAACGATATCTTGGCTTTATATGGCCCGATTTAATCGAAATAAAGACCCAATAGTGTTTATGGGACATCTAGGAGTGCCAACAAAGAAGATGGTGAAAGGTAATGACTGTTTTCTATTTTATTGTGCGGTTTGTGTAACGCTGAAATGCTAATTATTTTGTTTACGTCCCCTGCTGTGCTTTTCTGTTGTAGTGTATTGGTGCATGCTATCAGATAATAGCTTCTCATGCTGTCGCCGAAAAGCATTTTAAAAATCTGACTTGTTGCCTGGATTCACAACGAGTGTAGCTTTAATTTGATACCCTGCATGTGTATTTTAATGAACTTTTGAGTTTTAACTAATACTATTAGCATTTAGCGTAGCGCATTTGCATTTCCAGAGCTCTAGTTGGGACGCAAGCGTCCCAAGTAGAGGCAAGAGGTTTTAATAATCCATATATGTTTATTGTCCAATAACATATTTAAATAATCCATCTACCTTGATGATCTGTTTGGACAATTTGCACATTTGGATCAAAATTACTGTTAATTTAAACCATCACCCCTTTTGATTTTTTTTGCCCATGGGAGAAATATATTTTGTACCCCCAGTCCATTTTCCACAAAACTTCTAACATCTAAAATTGTTGAATGAGTTTCCTGTAAACAATATATATTATATTCCTTCTCTTTCAGCCAGGTAAATACTGATCGTATTTTCTTATTATCTGCTAGGCCATTACAATTGTACCTGGCTATACTTATTTCACCACTTACCATAACGAGACACAACTTTTAATTCTATTTATCAAAACATATGGTTGTAAACGTACCATTAAAAAGTATATAGATGATGAGTGTCTATATAGCTGTACCATGGTATTTGCATTGCTACTAAGTAAACCTCCAGTTGGTCCCCACTATTCCACCCGCTAAAATCCCTCCTCATCCCAAGTTGGGTTGTATTCCCAATGCCCGGTAGACCACCCCCGACCCCCCTGTATCCCATAGCCCTGAAGAGACAGGGATCCATCCTTCGAAAAGAGCACACAGTGCCATTTACAGAACAGAAGTAGATCAACCGCCAAATGCATTTCCATCTCCCTCACCTCGATTTGTATTATATATAGCCATCAAAATATATATATATATTTTAAAAATCATGTTTCTTATTTTCCATAATTAGCTATTAATATTTGTAGTAATGCAGGCAATTTATGCAAAGGATTTGACCTCTCACCAGTCTCGCCATTACCAAAATTACATTATTACAATCAATTATTATGTTAGCAAACAATTATTGTGAATCATCCTATATTGTCCCTAACATCTTTTACTCCTTCGCAACAGCTGTGGGATACGCACATACACCCACACACTCATACACACTCAACCCTTCACCCACACAACCATAGGCTCACAATCTCAACAGTTGCACCATCCCAGAGGCCAACTCAAGAAAGGTCTTGATTTACGAATGCATAAAAATACAGTTGCAAGACTGTATATGCATGGGCAGAAATTGGGCAGAATTATTTTTTTTTAAAACATTGTCAACTCCTAGTTGTTGGAGGTCAAATGTACACCTTTTCCCTGAAACATGTATTATGTACTATGTCTTACATTGTTAGCCCAAAAAACCTTAAGTGTTATTACATACATCCGGGAAGAACTATTGAATATCAGAGAGACGTCAACTAACCAGCACAACCAGTACTACAACCAGGAATAAAGTGGATCCTTTGTCTGCGCAGGAACAATCATCTCTCTGGTAAGAAGAAGGGCGGGGGTGTAGGTTTCATGATTAATGACTCATGGTGTTATTGTAACAACATAAAAGAACTCAAGTCATTTTGTTCACCTGATCTAGAATTCCTCACAGTCAAATGCCGACCGTATTATCTCCCAAGAGAACTCTCCTCCGTTATCGTCACAGCTGTGTATATCCCCCCGCAAGCGGATACCAAGGCGGGCATCAATGACCTTCACTGGAATTTATGCAAACTGGAAACCGTATATCCTGAGGCTGCATTTAGCTGGGGATTTTAACATGGCTAATCTGAGAATAAGGTTACCTAAATTCTGTCAGCATATCGATCGCAGTACACGAGCGAATAGCACACTCGACCACTGCTACTCTAACTACCACGATGCATATAAGGCCCTCCCCTGCCCTCCTTTTGGAAATCTGACTGTGACTCCATCTTGTTGCTCCCCTCCTATAATAGGCAGAAACAGGAAGCGCCTGTGCTTAGGGCTATTCAACGCTGGTCTGACCAATTGGATTCCACGGCTTCAAGATTGCTTTCGATCACTTGGACTTGGATATGTTCCGGGTAGCCTCAGACAATAACATTAACATATACGCTTACTCGGTGAGCAAGTTTATAAGGAAGTGTAAATGAGCTGGTGTAACCACTGTGACTAATAAAACCTTCCCTAACTTTAATAAATGGAACACTAGTCACTTTAATAATGCCATTTTAAAAATGTTTACATATCTCACATTACTCATCTCATATGTATATACTGTACTGTTTCCTGTATCCTTCACTATCTATTCTTTACTATGTATTGCATCTTAGCCGCTCTGTCACTGCTAATCCATATATTTTATACTTATATAGTCTCATCCATTCCTTTACTAGATTGTGTGTATTAGGTTTTGTTGTGGAATTTGTTAGATATTACCTGTTGCACTGTCGGATCTAGAAGCATAAGCATTTCGCTACATCCGCAATAAATCAAATCAAATCAAATGTTATTAGTCATATCGGCCGAATACAACAGGTGTGTCGACCTTACAGTGAAAAGCTTACTTACGAGCCCCTGACCAACAATGCAGTTTAAAAAAATATAAATAAGAATAAGAAATAAAGTAACAAGTATTTTAAGAACAGCAGTAAATGCAAATAGTCTGGGTGGCCATTTGATTAGATGATAAGGAGTCTTACGGGTTGGGGGTAGAAGCTGTTTAGAAGCCTCTTGGACCTAGACTTGGCGCTCCGGTACCCCCTTGTCATGCGGTAGCAGAGAGAACAGTCTATGACTAGGGTGGCTGGAGTCTTTGACAATTTTTAGGGCCTTCCTCTGACACCGCCTGGTATAAAGGTCCTGGATGGCAGGAAGCTTGTACTGGGCCATTTGCACTACCTTCTGTAGTGATTTGATTTGCACTCCCTCTCAAATTTGATTTGATTTGTTATTTGATTTGGGCCATAAAACTTCTGAACATCTAATCAAATGGCTACCCAGACTATTTGCATCCCCCCCTCTTTTATGCTGCTGCTACTCTCTGATACTCTCTGTTATTTTAGTCACTTTAATAACTCTGCCTACATGTACATAATACCTCATATTACCTCTATTACACATTTTTTAAATGATTTGATTGTACTGTGCTGTACTGGGGCACCCCTGGGTGCACGTTTTGGTTTTTGCCCGGGCACTACACAGCTGATTTGAAATAGTTAAAGCTAGATGATGAATCGGTTATTTGAATCAGCTGTGTAGTGCTAAGGCAAAAACCAAAACGTGCACCCAGAAGGGCCCCAGGACCAAGTTTGGGAAACCCTACTCTACTGTACTGAACTATACTCTGCTCTATTGTACTGCACTCTACTCTACTGTGCTCTGCTGTGCTGCACTGGGATTTCCAAACTTGTGAAACATGAGGAGAATGACATTCATATCCATAATTATGCATTTCTATGTAGTACAGATCAGGGACCCATGATGTAATTCCGTTACCGTTACCCTGTTACTGGGTGCAAATTAATTTAACTTATTGTAGTTCAATAACCCAAATAAATGTTTTCTAACTCAAGATGCCATGTCATAGCTGATACCCAATTCTTTATGCAGACATATTTTTAACTTAGTGTTTACCACAGAGAAGTGGAATTATGTCACACATGCATATATATGGAAATGTCTGCTCTACCCAGAATTACAACCAATGAATTGCAGCACTACAACAAAAATGGAAGAGGCAAGTAGAAGAGGAAAAAGTAAGGAACTTGTATGTCGGCCCTATATTAAATAACATAAATGGTTAAAGAAAAGTGTGATGAATAAAAACATATACCAATTTCATTTAAGGACAAAAACTGACAGCTGTGTCATATAAATTGCAAAAGAGTTGGGAAGAGATTTTCGATGTACCCATTCCATGGCACATGGTTTATGAATTGATACGCAAAACAACGCCGGATTCAAAACTTCAAATTTTTCAATTTAAATTACTATACAAAATTCTTGCAACCAATAGAATGTTATATATATGGGGATACAATCTTCCCAGCTCTGCAGATTCTGCTGTGAGGAGGCAGAGTCATTAGATAATTTATTTTGGTATTGTCCATATGTAGCTCGTTTTTAGTCACAGGTCCAGGAATGGCTAAAGAATTGCAACACTTGAAAATCCATAGTCAATTAATCAATAATATTTTAAAAATTCAGCAAAAAAAAAAGTTTTTAATTTACAATCTGTAGAAGCTATGAGAATAGAAAGGTTCAGTACTTTTGTGAAGCACCACAGCACAGTTGAAAAATATATGGCAAATAGAAATCCAAAATGGATGATGTTGAGAGAAAGACGGGAGGGGTTGAATGGAGCTGAAGGGTGGGACTAATAACAAGATAACCAATGTAAAACATACACAGAATTACATGGCACAAGGCAATGTTTCTTAAACTTACAACAGTTAAACCATTTTTCCAAAACTAAATACAAGATATTAGTTGGCGGGGGTCTTCACATGAACATGATTGTGTTTTGATGTATTTCTGATACCTTTAAATACGTTTAAATACTTTTCTATCCAGAAATCAAATCCTAGTCTATGTAACAGTACATGCCACAGACAAACAATTCAACAGCTAACTGAACTGAAATAGCAATTTTTTATAAAGAAAATTTGAATTCCAAGCATACCCATTAATATTTTAACATTTTGAAGGCAATGCAGAAAATGAAATTCCAAAGAAAATGACTCAGAAACTGACAGGAATTAAAATTGAAGCAAATAAACAAAGCAGAGAAAGAAAGACATCCCTCAGGCAGCATCTGGTGTAGTGGTCAACAAAGGAAAGCATGCCATGCTTGCTACAAGAATAATAAGTCAATATTGGAGGAGAAATTGCTTCAATCTAATGAATAAATGAACTGTTGTATACATGGGTATGGGAGAAAGGATTATGAGAAAAAGATGACAAAGAAATGGGACACTGTGGAAAATCAGGGAGCTCTATTCAACACCTTCAGCATCTGCTGCATACCAAGGGGCTCATCATAGTCATAACTTAACTAGGCTAAGCAGGGCATTAATTATTTAAGTGCAAGGGGGACGCAAAAAATATGTGTTACATAAACAATGGTAGAGAAGGAGCTATATTTTACTCCACAACTAATTCCTTGGGAGTATATTTACCCCATCCCTTTCCCCTCACTGTTATATGTAAGTGTGTTCTTCCATTTATTATTCATGGCAACAAAGTTCAACCATCGAAGAGAGATCAGGTGGTTCAGATGTCCGAGTTTCAAAAGTCACCTTTTTAAAAATATTTTTTAAACATGATTTTACAGCTGGATGAAGAAAATTAGGACACCCATTACCTAGTGATTTGTTGACAAATGAAGGCAATCTCTGTTACTATGGTAACGTTTTAAACCATACACTATGGCTTGTATCTTCAAATTCTCCCATGCCGTTCTGGGTCAGGAAGAATGGAGTGAGTTGACTGTGGCAGCGGTTCATCTTGGCCAACATGCACCTGGCCTGGACGCCCTGCAGCCTCTTCACATTTCTGGGGCACTTTGCTCTCCTGTAGCATTGGCTCAATCAGAGCTTGAATCATAACCTGTTCCTTCACATAGTAAATGCCTACAGTTTTTTTTATCAAACAATATGTACACATTTGATGTAAAAAACGATATTAAGGCGACACTATACAAATTAAAGGCCCCAGTTTCCAATACATACTTTAGTATGTGCCTATTACAGCTGTAAATGGTATTTAACGATGTGTAAAAACAATGTAATACACTTTATTTGACCACATAAGGGCAATCTACTATAAAGTGGAACCCAGCTGGACAAATGTGCATGCACTTAACAGCCATGAAACACACACACACACACACACACACACACACACACACACACACACACACACACACACACACACACTAAACTAAATCTCTCTAAAGCCTAGTTAAAGGTTATGTGGAGTGTAAATCACTGCATGTACCGTAAGCTATGTCTGTCACACAGAGATTGATGTAAAAACGCAGATGGGAGCCCAGATCAAAGTAAGCAAACTGGAGGCTTACATAAACTATTGATGTCAAAGCACTTGCTTTCTCTTAAAAAATGACAAACTCTACAGAATCCAAAATTACGTTTACTTAGCATTTCATTCTGGTTAAGATGTCAATTAGGCAGAGACCAGGTTACACATTTTCCCACAGCAGCATATTAGTGGGGAATAACAGCAATCCTGCATGGTGTCTACTGTTGCTACTGAATAATGATAACCCACTCATTGTTGTGACTCACTGTGGTTGAATACTCCCCCAATACTTTGACCTCTTCTGACAAGCCACACAGTGGTTGTTTCCACAGTCCTCTCCACCTAGATCTCCACACACACACACAACACACACACACACACACGCGCACACACACACACACACACACACACACACACACACACACACACACACACACACACACACGTGCGCGCACGCACACACACAGGCACACACCCTGTATTCTAGGAGATAAAGTCTCCAGAGTGGTCTCGTGGGCCTTGAGAGAACATAGGGTGGAGTCCGAAATGATTAAATCCTTTGATAAAGATGAGCAAAAATGACTGTATAAAATAAATAATTCAAACACTGACCTATATTGTATGCCCCCAAAAATTGGGAAATTATGAGATTTTATAATTTAATTTTTTTTTAAAACAGGTAGGGGTCAAAGTTATTGACACCTCTGTTTTCAATATGTTTCACCTTGTGAGGATAATGGCACTGAGCCTTTTTCTAAAATGTTTTATGATTGAAGAACACATTGGGAGGGATCTTAGATCATCCCTCCATACAGACTCCTTCCATATCCTTGATATCTTTTGCCTGAGCTTATTGACTGCCCTCTTCCATTCAAAGCACAAGTTTTCAATTGGTTTTCAAAGTCCGGAGACTGAGATGGCCATTGCAAAATGTTGATTTTGTGGCCATTGAACATTTTCTTTGATATGTGCTTGGGGTTATATTGTCTTGCTGGAAGATCCACTTGCAGCCAAGTTTCAGTCTCCTGGCCAACGGCATAGGCAGAAATGTTTGTGTGGCTGGGCATAAATAAGAGTGTCTGGGCCAACATTTTCCAACAAAAATACCCTGACATATTTAAAACCCTTTAGAACCCATAACGACCGCCGACAGCCTTTCTTTAAATTACCATAGCGGCCGTGAACGGCCTTGTTTCTCTATCAATTATATCTGTGTCAATATCACAAAATTAACTTGCTAACAAGCTGTTATCATATTCGCGTGGCTGTTGTCACCTACTAGAAACAGGGTATGCTTTAATTTCATATATGGTGTCATGACGTTGCCCTCTTTGGACACAGCGATCACCATCCCCCTACCTCGGCACCATCCCCCTACCTCGGCACCAACCCCCTCTCTCTCTCTCCTACACTCAGGCTGCTGTGGTCAGAGAGGTCGTAAATTCCTAGAGGAGATTTCTCCTCGTGGCCACGGTAAAGAGAGAGAGTGAGTTTTCATAGAGCGAACAAAACAATTTCTTCCACCTCACAGAACTTGACAACCGAACAATATTCATGCGCTGGAGAATGTATAAAAGATCGGTGAAGTAGCCAGCTACGAACTAGTCCGTTTTGGTACAATTTTGTGAAACTCATGAGAAACAATACAGCCACATTACCATAACCCTGTTTATACAAGAGTCTCAGTTATGAGGCTTACATCTAATTGTTGTATAAAATGAATGAGTAAAGATGAAACTATTGGTGAAATTATGTAATGTGATTTTAGACTGTTTAATGAAGGAGTTTAACTAAATCAGAGGCTCGCCCATGAGTGCAGACATTGAGCTGGCATCATGGGACCGCCCCTTTCTATGTTCCGAATAAAACCCCCACCTGGGTTTTCCCACTGGAGACCGAGCTTACCTCAATTACGAGAGGGCTAAGGGTTGAGACCAGGCCCTCATCAAAAGAGGGAGTTAAGGTTTGAGTAGATTGCTGAATCTTTTAACCATACCACATGGTTAAACTCTTAGACTATCGATACCGACAGAATAAGAACAAATCTTTGATACTAATTACTAGTCTGCAGCTAGGAGTTATGTACCCGTGAATGTGAGGACCGACAACCGCCGAAACATCTATTCTATAACGATATTATAAGAATGTTACTCTGAACTATGCATTCTAACCATGGCATAGAGAGAGGGCAGACAAACTCCAACAGAAACTAACTTTTCAACAGAGATCCCGACGACACACTGAGCGTAAATATATTGATTGATTGCAATTATTCCCGAATGAGTAAGCGTTGATGTGCAAAGGATTAGCATTTCAATTGTTATAATTATCAACTTCGTAGTGTCTTATCTCAGTTGACCCCCACTTCCCTTTTGTCCACCAAGCCGCGATACCGGTTTATCCCACTAGGGAAACTCCGTTATCATTTCCTACTGTTTCTTTATGCATTCTGTAAATACTTAGTTAGTAAAAAAAGAATTTAAGACAATTGATGTATGGATGACTCATAGTGAAGACTGGGTTCGTGCAGATAACCAACAATTTACGACATTTGGAATGAGACTAACGTGAGGTAAAGAATAATTCATTAATTCAAAGACTAATTGATCAGATATTAACATATCTGAAAGTTATATTAGGAAAATTATAACTTTGTAATCTGAATATTTTCCTTGGTGCCCCGACTTCCTAGTTAATTACAGTTACATGATGAATTAGTTTAATCGCGTAATAATAAATACAGAGAGTTCTTTGATAAAAATAAGTCTTCAGTTTTAATGATGTCAAAGACAACTAGTTGGTTGTTTTTGTCTTGCTTCTACCAATGTAATTCATATAGCAACTGCCCAAGCTGCTTGCTATAGCTAGATAACTAACTAGTTAGTCTGTCAGGCAAGAAAAGTTGTGTGCTGCAGTAAATTAGGGCAGCATTCATGACGTGTGAGCTTCAACCAGCTAACTAGCCACTGAAACGAAGGCTAGAGTAATTTGTTTTTATCTGTTGGGTTTTGGTTATGGTTTGTCATGTTTGCCAGGTGCAGATAGTCATAGGCTATACATTGCTTCATTTTTCGATTATTTGACAGCTTAGCGGTTGTGTTAGGGTAGTAGATGCCTAGGAAAATACCCAGCTCATATGATGAGTTGGATATTTGTTTAAATAGCCAACTAACACATTGCTTGTTTAGTTCAATTTCTACCGATGCAATTCACTAATCAGCTTACATTGGCGAACTCTGTAGTTAGTCTGTCAGACAAGAAAGCAAGAGTGGATTGGGTGAGAGAGAGAGCGAGAGAGAGGGGGGTGGGGTCGGAGGCGTGTAACTGTATCACACAATTTATTATGGGAACCACTTATTAGGAAGACAGTATGTGTATGGTTGAGAGAGAAATGGTGTGAGAGGGAGAGATTATATACCTGACCACAATTTTATCCTCTTTGTTGATCCTCTCCTCTCTGTCTGTTCCTCTAGGTCAGTGAAAGTGAGGGAAGTGATTTGTAGAGTCAGGGCTCAGCAGCAAAAAGCAGGGAGGAAGAGGAATTAGAGATGATAGGAGGGATAGAAATGTGAAGCAAGGAAAGAGGGGGGAGTGGAGCGAGAGGAGAGTGGAAGGAGAGAGGAAGAGGAGAGGAGACAGAGGAACATGGACAGGAGGAGTAAGAGGGAGAGAAGGGGAAGAGGATGAGCAGAGGGAGAGTATGAAGATGAGGGAGAGGAGGAAGCAGAGGGAGGGGAAGAGGGAGAGCACACCTGAGAGGGGAGCCTACTTTTCCATGAAGTGTGTCTGCCCCAAGTCCCACCATTTACCCTTGTTCCACACAGCACAGGCCTAAAGTGACAGTGGCAGGGGTTTTGGAGTTGTTTTTAATAGTGGTAGGAACTTATGTGTTCCAGAGCTTGTAATGGATTACAACAATAAAATGGGCAGGGTTGACCATCTTGAACAACCGAGGAGCTATTACAATGTTGGACGCATAGGCAGAAAATGGTGGAAGTATGTGTTTTGGGGATGCTTAAGATTGCCATCATAAATGCACACATTGTATCGGGAACCATGCAAAGGCCCCTTCCCAGAAACAGAATGCGTTGGTCCCTGAAGGCATTGAAAATGCAGCTTGTGCATTCACTTTGTGAAATGGCTACAGTGGCAGGAAGAGGGGAGTCAAGAGTGTGGCACCAGGCCGTGTGGACTGAGTTTAACTCATTTGAAAGCCGGTGAAGTTTGGTTGCTCTACGTGTTCTCTGCCACTTTGCAGGATGGGGCAGTACTTCCAGATGTTCCACGTTGTGAGCTAAATGCAAACACTATGTGTGAAATATGAATATGTCCTACAAATATTTTATTGTCTCTGAAAAGCTGTTGTGTTTTGTATCTTCTTTCTTTATCTGTCTCAATCTAATTCTTGCATTCACTGAATTGTTGTCAAAGTAGGCTACTTTTTCTACATTTTCTGTCAGGCCTGGTCTGTACTAAATCGTATTGAGAGAGGTTATCTACATTTTGAAATAGTCTCTGAATAGTTATTTGCATTTTTACATTGTTACAGACATAAGAATAATTGCCAATAAAATAGTCTACTTTGTGTGAGTTTTGAAAAACTTTCTGAATATGGTCACATTTTGGATAATTTTTTTATTTATACAGTATGTACATAACATTTATAAGTATAATATATTATACTTGGTACATTTTGAGTGCGTAATTTAGTCAAATTTACTACAAAAAAAAATGTGTTGAGTGTTAATGTTTTGATAGTGAGTGTCTTTACACAATGGAAGACAAGATGAGTGTTGTTCCTATTGAGATGAATGTTGTGTCATATTAAAGGTTATTAAAGGTTGTGCTCTTTAAAAGTAAGTTAACTGTCAATTGTCATTTGTTATTTGTTTTTGAGCTATGTTTGTTGGTTTGAAATGTGTGAGAAAATTAGCTTCATCTTGAAAATGTGCGGTAATCTACAGCAACATTCTAGAATTATATTGGAGTCTAAAGGGTTAGGTAACAATTTAGGCTGTCACGTTGCATAATTAACCCATGACACAGGATCAATTTGTAGTAGGCAGCGCAAGTGCGCAACTACACAACCGCTTCCAACAACATCGCTGACAAAACAGGCCAACTGTCTGAGTCCAATAGTAAACAAACATAATGAAATACACAACATGTCCACCACCTACGTATTCAGAAAGTGAGAGATGGAGAGAGAAACAGAGAGAGAGTCTACAGCAGAAGACAAGTGCAATGATGAAATGGGACTCAAAATACAGCTAATGGATGAAGTGTTCAGTCCGACAGTCCTCGTGAAATAATCAGCATGCTATCAGATCCGATCGACGACTCCCACTCAAAGGAGCGATCTTCAGCACAGGCACAACAGGTGGATTCAGGACCATGGTCAGCGCATCGGGCAGACACCAGCTCGCCTCTGGATTGGAATATACGCAAACAGCTTATTGCACAAAAGAAGCAAGGAAGCATAGAAAGCCCATACTTTTTTTGCCATGCAATGCAATAGAAACATGTCAGGCCTATATCTTGAACTGTTCGGGGGGGTATGAAATGAATATCTCACTTTGAATAAGCAAACGCTACTGTATAGGCATTCAGGCATGAAAACATTAAATCGTTATACATAATACCAAGGCGGGTATGAATACACTGGCTCACTTGAATCAGCTAACATAAGCCTGGCATACCAAGGCAGTCATGAAACCATGAAATAGCCAAATATCACAGCTGGTATGAATATCACACAGATTTTTAAAAATTGAACTTTGTTTCACCATAACTTGTGACTAGCTAGATAATGCTAGTTTGCACACAGTTAGCTAGATAGTAGTTACGTGTGTGGGGGAGTGGGAGGTGGTAGTGATACCAATGATTGCTATATAACCAATTATATCCAAGGAATCAAATGCATTTTTTTCATTAAAATATATTTTAAATCATTGGGTGGGCCAGTGTTCAATCTGGCAGGGTCTCTGCCCAGCCTGGCCCTGCTGTGGCTTCGTCTATACTCCTGGCAGGGTCTCTGCCCAGCCTGGCCCTGCTGTGGCTTCGTCTCTACTCCTGGCAGGGTCTCTGCCCAGCCTGGCCCTGCTGTGGCTTCGTCTCTACTCCTGGCAGGGTCTCTGCCCAGCCTGACCCTGCTGTGGCTTCGTCTCTACTCCTGGCAGGGTCTCTGACCAGCCTGGCCCTGCTGTGGCTTCATCTTTACTCCTGGCAGGGTCTCTGCCCAGCCTGGCCCTGCTGTGGCTTCGTCTCTACTCCTGGCAGGGTCTCTGCCCAGCCTGGCCCTGCTGTGGCTTCGTCTCTACTCCTGGCAGGGTCTCTGCCCAGCCTGGCCCTGCTGTGGCTTCGTCTCTACTCCTGGCAGGGTCTCTGCCCAGCCTGGCCCTGCTGTGGCTTCGTCTCTACTCCTGGCAGGGTCTCTGCCCAGCCTGGCCCTGCTGTGGCTTCGTCTCTACTCCTGGCAGGGTCTCTGCCCAGCCTGGCCCTGCTGTGGCTTTGTCTCTACTCCTGGCAGGGGCAACCAGGTGTTTGGATAAAATGACCTGGAACTGGCTAAACTTCAAGATGTTGTTGACCTTTTAACAAGGGCCCCAGGACCAGTGGAAGCAAAATAACCCCATAAGATCAAAATCAAGGTTCTTTCTGCTCATGCATTCTCATTCCGACACCAAACCCACTACTGGGTTTGGTGTCATCTGTTTCATGTCATCTGTCCAAAGCACCGGTTCCAATCCAAGTGCAAATGCTGTTTAGCAAACTCCAGGCGTTGATATTTGTTAGATGAACTCATTGGGAGGGATATTTCATTAAAGAGATCACAGGGGCAGGCGAAAGAGAGTGGTGCCCCTGATAACTCACTTGGGTAAAGAGAGTCAGGACACAGCATGAAAACCATCACTACGTTTAACTCCCACACCCCCATACAATCGATATCCAACCCCCTACTGCTTAAAAATGTATATACATTTTCCTCTCCCCCATGCTCTTATTGTATGCATGACCAGAGAGCAAAGGCACGTTGACAAAGGCGTTAGCTGCTGAGTTGAGTTGTGACCAATTGCCAGGTGATCTCTCCATATTGTGTTTATTTGTTACACCATCGGGTATATTTCTAAAGATTCACTCCAATAAAATAATTTACTCAATGCATATTTACTTCTTGAGCATATTTTTTTCTTGTTATATCCTTAACACTTTACTGTTAAAGATTATGTGTGAATTTATTGTGTGGACATATTGCCACACCATTTTGTTCTAGCTTTTTAATGCAATTGATCAAGAGAAAGAGAACCTTGCTACTGATCAGGGGTTGTTTGGAATTGTCACAAACAAAAAACAAGGTCAAATGAACCCAAGGGTGCTTCCAACTTTCAGCAGTTAATTAATGGGACTATTCTGAAGATGTCAGGAATCCATTTCCTTCTCCAGGCAGATCTAAAAAATGGACATGCATTTTTTATTTGAGTGTTTAGAGTGCATCTCACCAGATAACGGCACAAAGAGAGGTTCTTGAGAGTACCAATTTCTCTACTCTATGCAGTTACTTAATTTCCAAACCGCTATGTCCACCAATTTTTCATCATTTAATGATTGCTTATGGATACCATAATGTGTGTGTAAAATATCTGACGCCTTGGGACAATCTGTGAGGACAGACGCTGGGAGACGAGAAGCAAGTACAGGGAGTGAATATTTAATATCTAACTGAGATGAAACAAAACAAGGACAGCGTCTGGACAGGGGGAACAAAACTACATTAATGCTGACACAGGGATGAAACTGAGGAATAGATATAGGGGAGGCAATCAATAAGTGAAGGAGTCCAGGTGAGTCCAATAAAGCGCTGATGTGCATAACGATGGTGACAGGTGTGCATAATGATTGACGGGAGCAAGTGTGGCAGTACACCACCCCCCTACATATGATGTGATATTTGTTCCTGAAAGTCATTACTGAGGTGATGGTAAGGGCTTCACCTCAGTCACTCGGTCAATGAGAGGTTGAAAATGTCAGTGAGGACACTTGCCAGTTGGTCTCGCATGCTTTGAGTACATGTCCTGGCAATCTATCTGGTGTCCGGATTATTGTCCCGCTCCATGAAAGCGGCAGCTCTACCCTTTAGTACAGTGCGGATGTTGTCTGTAATCCATGGCTTCTGGTTGGGATATGTGCGTACGGTCACTGTGGGGACGATGTCGTTGATGCACTTATTGATGAAGCCGATGACTGAGGTGGTGTACTCCTCAATGCCATTGGATGAATCCCAGAACATATTCCAGTCTGTGATAGCAAAACAGTCCTGTAGCATAGCATCCGAGTCATTTGACCACTTCTGTATTTAGTGAGTCACTGGTACGCCCTGCTTTAGTTTTTACTTGTAAGCAGGAATCAGGAAGATAGAATTATGGTCAGATTTTCCAAAGAATAGCGAGCTTTGTATGCATCTCTGTGTGTGGAGTAAAGGTGGTCTAGAGTTTTTTTTCCTCTAGTTGCACATGTGACATGCTGGTAGAAATGAGGTAAGACGGATTTAAGTTTGCCTACGTTAAAGTCCCCGGCCACTAGGAGCTCCGCTTCTGGATGAGCATTTTCTTGTTTGCTTATGGCCGTATACAGCTCGTTCAGGGTTGGGGAGTAATAGATTACATGTAATCCGTTACATGTAAGGGATTACCAAAAAACGGTAACTGTAATCTGTTACGTTACCAGCAAAAACATTAGATTACAGATACTTTTAAAAAACTTGATTATTACTTTGAGGATTACTTTCAAATTCAGCAAGGATGTTCACAGAATTTTTAAAATCTGTTTTCTCAATGACATTCAAATCAGCATTGAAAAAAGGCGCAAATTTAAGTTTGTTCCACCTGAGCGAGTCTGACTACAAGTCAGAGACCACTATGATAACACACCAAATGTGTTTGAAGAGTCCAAGCTACAGTATGTAGTAGAAAGCGATGGCTTAGAAGAAGTCTACATAACCAACCCATAAAATAAAATGTAACATCCATATATAGCCAGCTATGTAAACTTTAACATTGTTTCATCCTGCAATAGAGGTTGTTTAATTGGTAACATACATTTTTGTCTTCTTCTAATGCCTCTTAAGGGGAAAGTAATCTAAAAGTAACTGAATATAATCAGATTACGATACTGAGTTTGGGTAATCCAAAAGTTACATTACTGATTACAATTTTGGACAGGTAACAAGTAACTGCAACGGATTACATTTATAAAGTAACTTACCCAACCCTGAGATCGTTGAGTGCGGTCTTTGTGCCAGCATCGGTTTGTGGTGGTAAATAGACGGCTACGAATAATATAGATGTGAACTCTCTTGATAGTTAGTGTGGTCTACAGCTTTTCATTAAGTGTTCTACCTCAGGAGAGCAATAACCCACCTGGACAAGAGGAATACCTATGTGAGAATGCTGTTCATCGACTACAGCTCGGCATTCAACACCATAGTACCCTCCAAGCTCGTCATCAAGCTCGAGACCCTGGGTCTCGACCCCGCCCTGTGCAACTGGGTACTGGACTTCCTGACGGGCCGCCCCCAGGTGGTGAGGGTAGGCAACAACATCTCCTCCCCGCTGATCCTCAACACGGGGGCCCCACAAGGGTGCGTTCTGAGCCCTCTCCTGTACTCCCTGTTCACCCACGACTGCGTGGCCACGCACGCCTCCAACTCAATCATCAAGTTTGCGGACGACACAACAGTGGTAGGCTTGATTACCAACAACGACGAGACGGCCTACAGGGAGGAGGTGAGGGCCCTCGGAGTGTGGTGTCAGGAAAATAACCTCACACTCAACGTCAACAAAACTAAGGAGATGATTGTGGACTTCAGGAAACAGCAGAGGGAACACCCCTATCCACATCGATGGAACAGTAGTGGAGAGGGTAGCAAGTTTTAAGTTCCTCGGCATACACATCACAGACAAACTGAATTGGTCCACTCACACTGACAGCGTCGTGAAGAAGGCGCAGCAGCGCCTCTTCAACCTCAGGAGGCTGAAGAAATTCGGCTTGTCACCAAAAGCACTCACGAACTTCTACAGATGCACAATCGAGAGCATCCTGGCGGGCTGTATCACCGCCTGGTACGGCAACTGCTCCGCCCTCAACCGTAAGGCTCTCCAGAGGGTAGTGAGGTCTGCACAACGCATCACCGGGGGCAAACTACCTGCCCTCCAGGACACCTACACCACCCGATGTTACAGGAAGGCCATAAAGATCATCAAGGACATCAACCACCCGAACCACTGCCTGTTCACTCCGCTATCATCCAGAAGGCGAGGTCAGTACAGGTGCATCAAAGCTGGGACTGAGAGACTGAAAAACAGCTTCTATCTCAAGGCTATCAGACTGTTAAACAGCCACCATTGAGTGGCTGCTGCCAACACACTGTCATTGACACTGACCCAACTCCAGCCACTTTAATAATGGGAATTGATGGGAAATGATGTAAATATATCACTAGCCACTTTAAACAATGCTACCTTATATAATGTTACTTACCCTACATTATTCATCTCATATGCATACGTATATACTGTACTCTACATCATCGACTGCATCCTTATGTAATACATGTATCACTAGCCACTTTAACTATGCCACTTTGTTTACTTTGTCTACATACTCATCTCATATGTATATACTGTACTCGATACCATCTACTGTATGCTGCTCTGTACCATCACTCACTCATATATCCTTATGTACATATTCTTTATCCCCTAACACTGTGTATAAGACAGTAGTTTTAGAATTGTTAGTTAGATTACTTGTTGGTTATCACTGCATTGTCGGAACTAGAAGCACAAGCATTTCGCTACACTCGCATTAACATCTGCTAACCTTGTGTATGTGACAAATAAAATTTGATTTGATTTGATTTGATTTGAATACCTTGTTACTTCTTTAATATTGGACATTGCACACCAGCAGTGATTGACAAATAGACACACACCCCCGACCCTCATCTTACCAGATGTAGCTGCTCTGTCCTGCCGATGCACGGAGAAAGCAGCCAGCTCTATATTATCCGTGTCGTCGTTCAGCCACGTCTCGGTGAAACATAAGATATTACAGTTTTTTATGTCCCATTGGTAGGATAGTCTTGATCGTAGCTCGTCCAGTTTGTTTTCCAATGATTGCACATTGGCCAATAATACGGAGGGTAGTGGTGGTTTACCAACTCGTCGGCAAATTCTTACAAGGCACCCCGTCTTTTCTTCACGTTGATTACAGGGATTTGGGCCTTGTCTTGACAAAGCAGTATATCCTGTGCATCGGGCTCATTAAAGTCTTCGTCAAAAAAATCTTTGTCCAGTTTGAGGTGAGTAATCGCTGTTCTGATGTCCAGAAGCTCTTTTTGGTCATAAGAGATGGTAGCAGCAACATTATGTATAAAATGAGTTACAGACAATGTGAAAAAGCAAAATAGCACAGTTGATTAGGAGCCCGTAAAACGACAGCCAACCCCTCCGGCGCTATTGCAACGTTTTGCAACAAAAACTATTGTATTACACAACTGAAATCTCTTAATTAAAACTCTGAGAACAGTAATATTTTACACAAACATAATGGTACCCAGAAGCATTTACTTCTGATGAAAAACACAAATGTGAAAAATTAGTAGATACAGTGATTTGGAAATAAACTCTTCAATTATACACAATAGTATAGTAAAGTTACATTTTACTACACAATGAATCCACATAGAAGTGAGTTTCCTTGTAATCTTGCAGACACTGCTAATCCTGTATGGAGGCTATTCTACACATAAATATACTGAACAAAAATATAAACGCAACATGCAACAATTTCAAAGATGTTACTGAGTTACAGTTCATTTATGGAAATCAGTCAATTTAAATAAATAAATTAGGTAATAATCTATGGATTTCACATGACTGGGAATACAGATATGCATCTGTTGGTCAAAGATACCTTAAAAAAGGTAGAGGCTTGGATCAGAAAAACCAGTCAGTATCTAGTGTGCATCATGCAGCGCAACACATCTCCTTCACATGGCCTGTAGAATGTTGTCCCACTCTTCAATGGCTGTGTAAAGTTGCTGGATGTTGGTGGGAACTGGAACACGCCTGCTCATTCCATAACCCCTCCGCCACTATGGGGCATTCTGTTCACAACGTTAACATCAGCAAACCACTCGGCCACATGACGCTATACTGTACATGTGGTCTGCGTTTGTGAGGCCGGTTGAAATATACTGACAAATTCTCTTAAATTAAGTTGGAGGTGGCTTTTGGTAGAGAAATGAACATTAAATTCTCTGGCAACAGCTCTGGTGGACATTCTTGCAGTCAGCATTCCAATTGCACGCTCCCTCAAAACTTAAGCCATCTGTTGTATTGTGTGACAAAACCGCACATTTTTAGAGTGGCCTTTTATTGTCCCCCAGCACAAGGTGCACCTGTGTAAGGATCACGCTGTGTAGTCAGCTTCTTGATATGCCACACTTGTCAGGTGGATGGATTATCGTGGCAAAGGATAAATGCTCACTAACAGGGATGTAAACATATTTGTGCACAAAATTTGAGAGAAATAAGCTTTTTTTGTGTGCTTCTGTAACATTTCTGTGATCTTTTATTTCAGCTCATGAAACATGGGACCAACACTTTACGTGTTGCGTTCATATTTTTGTTCAGTCTACATCGAAATGCTCTTGTTACTTATAGCCCGCATGGCCAAATGTCTTTTGTGATGTCTGCCTCATCAGCACATTTGTTGTTTAAATATAATTTTAGGGGGATAATCACTCTATCCTCAATAGACATGATAGCATTGTAATGATGTTTAATTAACAATGTACATTGATGTTTGCTCAAGGGTTATATCAATAAAAAATAAATCGTGTTTTAACCAATTGACAGCTGTTATTAGATAACCATACATGTGGGCTAATTGACTATGATGAAAGTAAGAAGCAGTATGTTTCTGCAATGACTTTCAGTGCAAGGAAATGGTGCAAGACATGAAAATTAAGAGGAAATGGGAGTTTTCCTAAACAGTCTCTGTGATGGACTGTCCCTGTATATTGTAATGGCCTCTTGTGTCTTAACAATTGTCACTTCATCTTCATCTTTGACAAATCATGACCTTGGGACTATAAGTTTCTATCTGACAATTTGGTCAAAAACGTGTCCTTTAGGGGGTCTTTTACATGTGAGATACTGTATGTCAGATTTACAGTATGATGAAAAAATGGCACTAGAGGCATCAGGCTCCCCAGCATTACGCACTCCTGCCACCATCAGCACGCATACCTGCCTTTCCCAATCACGCGCATCAGCGTATTATTGGACTCGTCTGGACTCAATCACCTGTTTATTACCTCCCCTATATTTGTGTGTTCCCCAGCTCTGTTCCCGCTGCTGCAGTGATTGTTGATTGTCGTTGTTTTGCCCATGTGCTGACGCTGTGCCTGTCTTGTTTCATGTCTGTTCCATACTAAATGTTGACTCCCCGTACCTGCTTCTCATCCCCGGCGCCGGTCCTTACAATAGTCCCAAGTCTTTGATTATTCTTATCATAGGTTCTGGTCCTCTTTTTCAATTACTTAAGATTTTTTCCCCACCACTTTTTCCGAAGAATGTAAAAACAAATAAATGCAGGTGCCGTAGGGCATGTTTTAGGCCCTTAGGAGAGGCATTGCTGTTTTTGTCTTGTTCTATATCAATACGAAAACCCTCCTTGGAAAGGGTATTTCGCTAAAATTACAAACTTACCACATTTTATTGATTAATATCAAGTAGGATGTCAGAGACCAGAAAAAAATACCAGTTTACTCAACCAGAGCTAAGCTTCAGCAATGTTACTAGTTATCCAAAGGATATACTGTATTTGTCATTTTAGGGAACTATCGCTTTAACAAATGTGTGATGAACATGAATTAATATATTTGATGATGTGATTAGAAAGAAGGAAGGGTATTCCCTTTATTTAATAATTACATGTCTGTTCTTTTTTGTTTAGTCAATTGTAACATTCTGTGCCAGATAGGACCTTAAGGTTCTATCTGCAATTGCACCCCCCTGGGACCGTATTAATGGGTTATCAAAGAAGAATTCACTACAAAACAGTTCTGAGATCTGGAATTTGAAAAATGTTATGCTCAGTATCTCAGAACTATGCTTTACGCAGATAGAACCTTCCCAATGGGCACAGACGTCCATTCGACACCTATTCCACAACGGTTCAAAGTAATTTCATTGAAATCACGTGAAAACAATGCTGATTCAACCAGTGTCTGCCCAGTGGGTTAGTCCCAACGTCTCATGCTTTGGCTCTCATGTTCTCCCTTTCCTCTCCAGGTGTAGTAAATGTTGATGGTGAGAAAACTGGAGCTACTCAGTCAATGTGTCATTGGAATGATAAAGCATGACACCAACATCATACACTGAGCAATAAAACTATGACAAAAATGTCAGCACATGAAGGCTTGGGAACACATTGGCATGTTAGCCACAGGGGCAGTCAGGGTTGATGTTATAGTATGTGTCTATATTCTATTAGAGATGTTGCATCTCTTTGCTTGACAGACACTGGGTTATTGATAGACAGGTTTATCAAAGTTTCACAAAATCCGTTTTATACTGCACAAACTTTGAGAAAAATGGAAACACATTCCCGTCTCTAGAAGACAACCTTTTAATAACAGCAGAAAAGTAGTTCCGGTATTCCCTATAGAGCTGACCTGTCAGAGAGCACTCTCCCTCATCAAGTGTATTTACAGCAGTTTCAGAGTTTCAGTGGCAGATACCTCATGGAGAGCAAGTACTCAAGAGCAGTGGTTCCCAAACTTTTTACAGTCCCATACCCCTTCAAGCATTCAACATCCAGCTGCGTACCCCCTCTAGCACCAGGGTCAGCGCACTCTCAAATGTTTGTTTTTTGCCATCATTGTAAGCCTGCCACACACGCACAATATATGTATTAAACAGTGTGAGTTTTTGTCACAACCTGGCTCGTGGGAAGTGACAAAGTGCTCTTATAGGACCAGGGCACAAATAATAATAATATAGTAATAATCAATAATTTTGCTCTTTATTTAGCTAGCTTACATATAAAACCTTGTTTGTTCATCGAAAATGGTGAATAACTCACCACAGGTTAATGATGTGCTTGAAAGGATGCACATAACTCTGCAATGTTGGGTTGTATTGGAGAGAGTCTGTCTTAAATCATTTTCCACACACAGTCTGTGCCTGTGTTTAGTTTTCATGCTAGTGAGGGCCGAGAATCCACTCTCACATAGGTATGTGGTTGCAAAGGGCATCAGTGTCTTAACAATGCGATTTGCCAAGGCAGGATGCTCTGAGAGCAGCTAAATCCAGAAATCTGGCAGTGGCTTCTGATTAAATTCAATTTTCACAGAACCGCTTGTTGCAATTTTGATAAGCCTCTCTTGTTCAGATATCGGTAAGTTGACTGGAGGCAGGGCATGAAAGGGATAACGAATCCAGATGAGTGTGTCATCCGTTTTGGGAAAGTACCTGCATAATTGCACACCCAACTCACTCAGGTGCTTTGCTCTATTACATTTGACATTGTCCATAAGCTTGAGTTCATTTGCACACAAATAATCATACAATGATGGAAAGACCTGTGTGTTGTCCTTGTTAATGCAGACAGAGAAGAGCTCCAACTTCTTAATCATAGCCTTAATTTTGTCCCGCACATTGAATATAGTTGCGGAGAGTCCCTCTAACCCTTGATTCAGATCATTCAGGTGAGAAAAAACGTCCCCCAGATAGGCCAGTCGTTTGAGAAACTCACCATCATGCAAGCGGTCAGACAAGTGAAAATTATAGTCAGTAAAGACAACTTTAAGCTTGTCTCTCAATTTAAAAACATGTCAATACTTCGCTCCTCGATAACCAGCGCATTTCTGTATGTTGTAAAAGCATTACATGGTCACTGCCCATATCATTGCATAGTGCAGAAAATACACACTAGTTCAGGGGCCTTGCTTTAACAGAGTTAACCATTTTCACTGTCGTGTCCAAAATATCTTTCAAGCTGTCAGGCATTCCCTTGGCAGCAAGAGCCTCTCAGTGGATGCTACAGCGTACCAAAGTGGCGTCGGGAGCAACTGCTTGCACGCGTGTTACCATTCCACTATGTCTCCCTGTCATATCAGTACAGATTCCAACATGAGCAGCAGCTACGTTTGGCTACATATGGACTGTTAGTGTTATTCTCACGAGAAAGTAATGGTTAATTTGATTGGATGTTAATTATTTGACTAGTCTACCTGTATTTGACATTGTGTTATTTCGCTAGATGGTAAAATTTTAACGAGGCTACTCAGGCGAGAGAAAAAAACTCTCCCAAATGTATAGACCCATTAGAAAATATAAATGGACTGTTTGAAAATGTGAAAAAAAATATATACTGTATTTACATATTTAATTTTTTTATGTGAATCACATTTTTATTTGGCGTGCCCCCGACGGCATTGCGCCTACCCCAGTTTGGGAATACCTGCTCTAGAGAAATCATTTCCTTACATCCTTATTTTCCTCTGAGAGAGATGAACGCCCATTGCATGGACTCGGAACAACAACCAAAGAAGTTGCCATTTGATCAACGTTAAATTGTGAAATGTGTCTATAATAATGAAACAGTGAGTAGACAAGTTACATCAGAAATGATTTATTTGAGGGTGTTCATGTGAGCTGTCCCAAACTGATTCACTGTCAGTTCTTCGTCAATACTCCCTCCAGCTAAATGCTGTCACCTTACCTACAGTACTGTACCATGGTTTTGGAGTTGGTTTTCCAGCCAACATTATTAATTGGCCAAAGTGCACATCAATCAATAGGTACAGCTTACAGTACTTCAAGTGAAGACAGGGCTCTTGGTGAAGAGAGCTCTTTAAAAACCGTAAGTTATATCATGTCATCTGTGTCTTTCAAACGACTGTTTGTCTGGAGCAATGACAGCACCATTCCACATAAATCATGTTCTAACGCTACCTATAGAGACAAAGTCAACAAAGTGAAACACATTAAATGCATGCCATGCACACATGGGGAATTATGAAGTGTGCTTTGCTGAATCATAATGTCAGTGTCACCGCCTGATTTATCGTCCCTCGCAATTTCTTGTTTAATTAAGAAATCTTACATAGATTATTCATGATATTAAATGTCCCAAACAGAAATGTAAAACCTCATTAGTTTCGAAAGAATGACATGACACACATTCAATGTATTTGTAATGAAAAATAATGGTAGACATAAATTACCCACGGAGGTATGCATGGCTCCAGACTGCCATGTCTGCGTACAGCACCCTATACCAGCACCTAATATGATTGCAGCACCCGTCAGGTGTTCAACTTGGTATTTGATCACATAAGCCAGACAGTGAACCCAACCTGTATTATCTCTTAGCCTCCGTCTCTGTACAACATGGAATTGTTTCTCCTTTCCACACCATGTCAACTTCAGGATCACACCCGCACACACACACACAGAGACACACACGCACACACTGTGGAGGGGCTTAGTGAAACCCTAGGGGCATAGCCAGTAAAAATAGCCCTGACCGATTCCTGCTCCAGTAGCTCAGGTCTGTCAGGAGCTATGCCCTCCATTCCATCCCCTCCAGCCCTGGACATGCATGGAAGGATGGAAGTGGTGGGAAGACGGGTGGGGGTTTCTCCCCTAAATTAATCTCTCTCCCTGGGGGCGGATTCTGGCCACGGTGAGGCAAACAGACAGAGACCTTTTTCTCAGAATCCCTTATCCTTTTGTTTCTCCTCTAGCAAAGGGAAACGCCAATCAACATGACTTCGTTAATATTTGACGCTTGTCTGTAGAAGATGGAGGGACATGCAGGCAGAGCGAGTGAAAGGCTTTTTCTCAACAGGTGACAGTGTCTGGGTTAGTAATTGAAGGAAATGTTGTCATAATGATTCACTGAAAATCATTTACAATGAAACAAGGGGGAGGAAGAAGAGGGTTGTCTAATTACTGGGTTACTGCATGAGAATTAGACTTGACATGTTGTTGAGATACGTTCTACTTGTGGTAAAAGGTCCACGTATCTCTATTTTAACTCATCCTAATTTGAGTAATTATCTAGAAGCTATCCTCAACCTCAAGTTTGAGAAAATTCCTTCCAAACAGCTCAAATTATGCAGAAAATTATATAATTTCATTTAAGCGTATTTTGTTAAACGCATTTAGCAGTGATAAACAGTACTTTCAGTACAACCTTACAGTGTATCTCTAAGGCAGTATGCCTAATTAGACAACGTAGCTAACTGTGCTAAAAGCAGACAGAGGCAATACAAATGTGTACAAATATTTCCTGAATTTGTCCTCAGTGCCCAAATGTGTTAGGTGACTCTATTGTACATTCATCCAAAAACATTTTTACCAAAAACAACCACATTTTTGAGTTGACAGTAGTAGTGCTATTCAAAGAAAGTCCAGCTGTGTGGCGTTCTGTGCTATATGTACACTAACATGTAAAACTGTCATCCAGGAGAGGAGAAGGGGAGAGTTGTTTTGGCAATTAATTACAAATACATTTGCATAATGATGATAAGCGTGATTAGCAATTCAGTTTTCTTTCAGGATATAATGGCTGCATTTACACAGGCAGCTCAATTGACCCTTCGCTAAGCCCAACCCCAGAATGTTGGGCAACCAATCGCAGCGCTCCAATGGACAGCAACTGTCATCGTGTCCGACACCTCAGACAAACTCATGTTTAAACTGCATAAAAGCTGATGAGGTCTATAACAGTTTAAATGGCAAAATAATTGAGCAGTGCACCAGGAGTAATTGCTACTGTGATTTCTGAACTGCAGAGCCTGTTTATGGAGTATTTTTTAAATCTGAAATTATACTTTTTTAACAATTTTTGCTAGCTCAACTGGTTAGCTAGCTGTCAGTCTCATTGACCACCAAACATTGCTAATGCTAGCTATCCACTTAATCTAACTTGTTTTCTCAAAATGTATGTTAGCTAGCTAATTTCGCAATGTTATGAATACAACTCCCATTTGCTGTCAACATCAGCAGGGTATGATTTGAGAGCACTAGTTAGCTCCAAACTATGTTATACTGTATAGCTTGATTGCACGTTGACAGTGAATTCAGAGCCATTCAGTGGCTATTTACACTACAAACATCATTTTACCAGGTTCCTGTGAAGCAATTGTAATGACAGTCCACCAGAACATACCAACGAGTTTCCTGATAAGCAAGGGGTAGTCTGTGTTTAATTTCATTCTGTATTACAAAAACAGTTTGAGATCATTGTGAGGGGATTTCACCAGTTGTTGAACAAGAAATTGGCTTCCCGGGAAAATGTTGTCCGAAGTTTCAACAGTAACCAAGGGGGGGCCGGGCATAGCAAAGTTCAATTCAGATATCTTTTGACCAATTGGATAAGCTTTGAAAAAGGATGTGATGTGAAAAGATCTGATGTGATTGGTCAAAAGACCAATTAGTGGAAAGAAAATCAGAATTGAGCTGCCTGTGTAAATGTAGCCTTAGTGTCCAACTAATATAATATATCTGTTAGTCTACAGTTGTTTTATTCTTTAGGTGGACTGATTGTTTTCAATGACAATATTTGACATAACAAAGTAGCATATACCACAGACAGAATATCTGCTTTGCGTGTGAACAATTCAAAGAAGACCACAGAGGAAGGCAGCCCTGATTACTACAACCACCAATAGGAAGCAATATGTTGTGGTCTAAGAATGAATTGAACCGCGTTGGAGTTTGCAGAGCACAGTGCTACCCCCTGCCTTAGACATAGTATTCTCCTGGAGAGTGACTCTACAAAGTATTAATGATGTGTGTCAGTCTGGCCAGCACAAAGAGGAGTGTAACCTGGGGGGAATATAAAACAGTGCTCTGAGTAATAGAATACATACAAACGTTCTGGATCTCTTCAACATCCCGCACTTCCTCCTCTTAACCTAAGAGACAACTATAGGCAGACAAAGATCAGCAGATAGAGTGCACCCCCCCCCCCCCCCCCCCCCATAGTTCCAGCCCGCCCAAGGATGGAGGCCTCTGCAAAGAGGTCTTTAAAATGTAATGAGCTAATAATGTTGGGTGAAAGGATGGTAAATGGGTGGCAGCAGGGAGAGCGAGAGTCACTGTGGCAAGGCAAGGTACGGCAGACAGGGCTGGCTCTGAATATCACTGGGAGAGGTCAGGAGATTGCCGTCACTCCTCGCCTCACGACACTGCAGGTTTGGGGGATGAGTGCAGCAGACTGTGCAGGGCTCCGGTAATGTGTTCTCCCCTCTCGTTTCCGTGGCGATACCCACTGAGTCTTCTATGGAATTTGTAATGGCCTATAGCCTGGAGTTGGTTTATCTGATTTCACTTATTTCGTTAACTCTTTCATTACTTTTTCTCCTCTTGAGAGGGCTCAGTGTTGCAAAGTGATGATAGACATTTTTAAATAAGAACAAAGTGGGCTAACATTCTTCATCATCGGGGGCTACTAAAAGAACTAAATGATACGCCGTACATAGAGAGTGGTCTTATTTCAGGAAACAGACAGCGAAATATTGAGATGTGAGGAATGAATGAGGTTTAAACAGCTAATTTAGCTTTTATTCTAGATACTGGTTCTCATACTTGAAACTGTTGCTTGAATAAATACCAGTACACAGCAAATATGACTATGCCTCTGGGGTATGGTGACATGAAGGCTTTTGAACGAAGGCTCCCGAGCATTTATTCCTGAATTTGTCATTTTTCTGAATGTCAATATTATCCAATTAATTATCGGTCACTCTGCAATTAAAATACAAATGAGAAATGTTGGCTTACATATAGGCTACTGATGTGTAGGAAAGGAAACACTTTCAACATTGACATATTTTGAAAACCACATTAGGTGTGTTGGTTCCAGTGATGTGCAGGTTTACTCATAATCCTCAATCCCCACGGTTATATCCGCGGGCGGGCGGGTTTAGGGTCGCGAAACATTGTGTAAATGATAGGCCAGGTGGGTGGCGGGGCGCATTGAATATAGTGAAAACAATACCTTCAAAAATACACATTGTGAAATTTACACTGAGTGTGGAAAATATTAAGAACACCTGCTCTTTCCATGACACAGACTGACCAGGTGAATCCAGGTGGAAGCAATTATCCCTTATTGACGTCACTTGTTAAATCCACTTCAATCAGTGTAGATGAAAGGGAGGAGAATCCTTAAGAGTCTAATGATGCACCCGTGTGTCAATCGAACTAACACAATATTAACACCCCTATCAAAAATCCATCAGCTTAAGCTAGAGGTATCTTTTGCACGGGCTGCATCTCAATCCACCACATCGCCTATGTTGGCCTTCCGCATCTGTGGTGGAAGGTGGCCGAGCTACAGTGGCGTTTGTCAAACCATGAGACATGCCAAAAAGCGATCCTCTCACGGAATATTCTGTAGCATCTGAACGGACACTTTCTATGGAAAGATGAGACTCTCACAAACACAATGGGGTCCTCCGTTTAGGTCTGTGACCCCCGCGTGACCCCCAGGGGACTCGTCTGAAGTCGGTAAACGCTGATGTGCCAACTTCTATCTGTAGTGTCTGAACCGTTTGGGCTACAAACGAATATGACCCCATTGTAGAAAGGGGAGACTCTCACGAACATGATGGTATCTTGGGACTCGCATGAGGGTAAACCATACAAATGAAAGGAAGTGGGGGGGGGGGGGGGATGTGTCCAAAGGCTTAAGACTTTTAGAGGTTTAAAGAAGGATTCAGAATTTTATCCTCGGTACCTAACAGTCTTTCCTCAGCGAAACAAGCAGAAACTTTACCAATGTCAACTAGATTGAAGCATTCATCCTATCAATTTATGACATTCTTCTGGTGAGCACATTTTCATGCGCATTTTTCATTGACCTCAGTTAGATGTAAAATTGAGTGACTAAGATTTCCCCTCAAAAAACATCAATACCATTCATGTGTGGCCTACCCAATTAGATCAGGGAATTTTTATTCAATTCATTTTTCTGTTCATTTATTTAAACCAGATATTCCCAAACTGGGGTACGCGTAATGCTGTCGGAGGGGTACACCAAATAAAAATGTGATTCACATTTACATTTACATTTACATTTAAGTCATTTAGCAGACGCTCTTATCCAGAGCGACTTACAAATTGGTGCATTCACCTTAAGACATCCAGTGGAACAGCCACTTTACAATAGTGCATCTAAATCTTTTAAGGGGGGGGAGGGTGAGAAGGATTACTTTATCCTATCCTAGGTATTCCTGAAAGAGGTGGGGTTTCAGGTGTCTCCGGAAGGTGGTGATTGACTCCGCTGTCCTGGCGTCGTGAGGGAGTTTGTTCCACCATTGGGGGGCCAGAGCAGCGAACAGTTTTGACTGGGCTGCGCGGGAACTGTACTTCCTCAGTGGTAGGGAGGCGAGCAGGCCAGAGGTGGATGAACGCAGTGCCCTTGTTTGGGTGTAGGGCCTGATCAGAGCCTGGAGGTACTGAGGTGCCGTTCCCCTCACAGCTCCGTAGGCAAGCACCATGGTCTTGTAGCGGATGCGAGCTTCAACTGGAAGCCAGTGGAGAGAGCGGAGGAGCGGGGTGACGTGAGAGAACTTGGGAAGGTTGAACACCAGACGGGCTGCGGCGTTCTGGATGAGTTGTAGGGGTTTTATGGCACAGGCAGGGAGCCCAGCCAACAGCGAGTTGCAGTAATCCAGACGGGAGATGACAAGTGCCTGGATTAGGACCTGCGCTGCTTCCTGTGTGAGGCAGGGTCGTACTCTGCGGATGTTGTAGAGCATGAACCTACAAGAACGGGCCACCGCCTTGATGTTAGTTGAGAACGACAGGGTGTTGTCCAGGATCACGCCAAGGTTCTTAGCGCTCTGGGAGGAGGACACAATGGAGTTGTCAACCGTGATGGCGAGATCATGGAACGGGCAGTCCTTCCCCGGGAGGAAGAGCAGCTCCGTCTTGCCGAGGTTCAGCTTGAGGTGGTGATCCGTCATCCACACTGATATGTCTGCCAGACATGCAGAGATGCGATTCGCCACCTGGTCATCAGAAGGGGGAAAGGAGAAGATTAATTGTGTGTCGTCTGCATAGCAATGATAGGAGAGACCATGTGAGGTTATGACAGAGCCAAGTGACTTTAAAACAGCACATTTCTGTTTTCCAACGAGGCTACACATTTGCGTGAGTGTTCTTCATCCCTGAGTAGCCTCGTTTCACTGCCAAAAATACAATTAAACGGTCAAGTGTTCAGTTAAATAACAACACAATGTCAAATACAGGTAGCCTAGTCAAATAATTTACATCCAATCATATTAACCATTACTCTCTCGTGAGAAACTTGCGCAGACATTTAGAAACGAAACAGGACAATTTGAAAAATAAGCCAAGGAGTTTTCTGAGCGAGAACAAAGACGACTTTCGAGTAGTAAATCATGAATAAAAGCAACAGATACCATTAATAAGAAGGGGCTAGAAGCGTCTTATATGGTTAGCTACTGAGTGGCTAGGACAGACAAGCCCCATACTATTGTGGAGGACTTAATTATTCCTGCTGCCGCAGATATGGCTGGGACAATGCTAGGGGAAAAGGCCCTAAAAAACGACACCGATAATGAATGTCTTCATCAAACAATAGTGTTACACTACGCATCAGTGACATGGCAGGAGATGTTTAGAAGCAAATACTGCTTCGCATACAAGCCAGTGAATTATATGCGTTACAGCTGGACGAGTCAACAGACATGGCGGGCCTGGCACAGCTCCTGGTATATGTCCATTACGTTTATGGGGGGTCAACATCCTCTTTTGCAAACCACTGGAAACCAGGACAACATGAGAGGATATTTTTAAACACTGGACAGCTTTGTGACATCAAATTGTCTTTAGTGGGCAAGATGTGTTGGTATCTGTACTGATGGCGCAAAAGCCATGACAGGGAGACATAGTGGAGTGGTAACGCGCGTGCAAGCAGTTGCTCCCGAAGCTGCTTTGGTACACTGCAGCATCCACCGAGAGGCTTTTGCTGCCAAGGGAATGCCTGACAGCTTGAAAGATGTGTTGGACACGACAGTGAAAATGGTTAACTTTGTAAAGCAAGACCCCTGAACTCACGTGTATTTTCTGCATTATACAATGACATGGGCAGCGACCATGTAATGCTTTTACAACATACAGAAAGAAGTGCGCTGGTTACCAAGGGGCAAAGTATTGACATGTTTTTTTTTTAAATTGAGAGACGAGCTTAAAGTTTTCTTTACTGACCATAATTTCACTTGTCTGACCGCTTGTATGATGACACGTTTCTCACATGACTGGCCTATCTGGGTGATGTTCTTTTTCACCTGAATGATCTGAATCTAGGATTACACGGACTCTCCGCAACTATATTCAATGTGTGGGACAAAATTGAGGCTATGATTAAGAAGCTCTTCTCTGTCTGCATTAACAAGGACAACACACAGGTCTTTCCATCATTGTAGGATTATTTGTGTGCAAATGAACTCAAGCTTATGGACAATGTCAAATGTAATAGAGCGAAGCACCTGAGTGAGTTGGGTGTGCAATTATGCAGGTACTTTCCCAAAACGGATGACACAAACAACTGGATTTGTTATCCCTTTCATGCCCTGCCTCCAGTCCACTTACCGATATCTGAACAAGAGAGCCTCATCGAAATTGCAACAAGCGGTTCTGTGAAAATTTAATTTAATCAGAAGCCACTGCCAGATTTCTGGATAGGGCTGCACTCAGAGTTTCTTGCCTTGGCCAATTACGCTAAGACACTGATGCCCTTTGCAACCACATACCTATGTGAGAGTGGATTCTCTGCCCTCACTAGCATGAAAACTAAACACAGGCACAGACTGTGTGTGGAAAATGATTTAAGACTGAGACTCTCTCCAACTCAACATTGCAGAGTTATGTGCATCCTTTCAAGCACACCCTTCTCAATAACCTGTGGTGAGTTATTTGTTCATCAACAATTGTGAATAAGGTTTTATATGTAAGATGGCTAAATAAAGAACAACATTATTGATTATTATATTATTATTTGTGCCCTGGTCCTATAAGAGCTCTTTGTCACTTCCCATGAGCCGGGTTGTGACAAAAACTCACACGTATTCTTATGTTTAATAAATGTATCGTATAGTGTGTGTGTGGCAGGCTTACAATGATGACAAAAAACAACATTTGAGAGTGCGCTGACCCTGGTGCTAGAGGGGGTACGCAGCTGGATGTTGAATGTTTGAAGGGGTACGGGACTATAAAAAGTTTGGGAACCACTGATCTAAACCAATCCCTTTAATTACTGTGCACCTTTAATTGGAACTGGAATGTGAAGACTATGGAGAATGCATTCAGAATATGGAAAGATAGCCATGAAAACATATACATATTTGTCTCCATTTTAGAACCCATTGGTAGATGTAAAAACACTCTGATTTTAACCATTATTTATGTTTAGGGAATCCTACTTCATGAAAAAGTAATTGAAGGAAAGGTTTATGATTAAAACACTCTAGAGAGCACAAAGGTTACATGTGGCGCAACTCTTTGCCTTCTCGTCCCATTTGGCATCTCCAAATTGAATCCCTGCAAGTTATAAAACCATACAATAAAAATTATGAATAAAGGCACAGCATTTCATACTTCACTTTGGGAAAGGGGCATAAATACCTGTCATGTCAATATGCTTTTCAGTTTCCTGCCATTTGACTGGTTTCACATTAGTCTCCAGTGATTATAAATTAAAACACGTCTGAAACAATTGTCATTTAGCCTATATTTACAATCTCAACAATTTACTCACTCGTATCAATAGCTCTTATCAATTTATAACTAACAGTGCATGGTGAATGCTGTTAATAAAGTAGATGCTTTTTCCTCTTGGAACCACTTCGTTCAACCTTATTCATGGTAGACACACCTCTGCCACACCTCCATTTGTTTTATCGCCACCTCCAAGGAATACCTTGCTGGCACTTATGTTTCCCCAGGTCAGAATACCTGTAGAGAGAAAAGCTCATTGGAATATAGTTCAATTAACACATGCGTAACTCAGATCTAAATCCCCCCTTACTGAATTATGTACAGTTGAAGTCAGAAGTTTACATACACCTTAGCCAAATACATTTAAACTTTTCACAATTCCTGACATGTAATCCTACAAAATCACTGTCTTAGGTCAGGTAGGATCACCACTTTATTTTAAGAATGTGAAATGTCAGAATAATAGTAGAGATAATGATTTATTTCAGCTTTTATTTCTTTCGTCACATTCCCAGTGGGTCAGAAGTTTACATACACTCAATTAGTATTTGGTAGCATTGCCTTTAAATTGTTTAAATAACTTGGGTCAAACATTTTGGGTAGCCTTCCAAAAGCTTCCCACAATAAGTTGGGTGAATTTTGGGCCCATTCCTCCTGACAGAGCTGGTGTAACTGAGTCAGGTTTGTAGGCCTCCCTGCTCGCACACGCTTTTTCAGTTCTGCCCACATATTTTCTATGGGATTAAGGTCAGGGCTTTGTGATGGCCACTCCACTACCTTGACTTTGTTGTCCTTAAGCCATATTGCCACAACTTTGGAAGTATGCTTGGGGTCATTGTCAATTTGGAAGACCCATTTGCGACCAAGCTTTCATTTCCTGACTGATGTCTTGAGATGTTGCTTCAATATATCCACATAATTTCTTCCCTCATGATGCCATCTATTTTTGTGAGTGCACCAGCACCTCCTGCAGCAAAGCACCCCCACCACATGATGCTGCCACCCCCGTGCTTCCTGGTTGGGATGGTGTTCTTTGGCTTGCAAGTCTCCCCCTTTCTCTTCCAAACATAATGATGGTCATTATGGCCAAACAGTTCTATTTTTGTTTCATCAGACCATAGGACATTTCTCCAAAAAGTACGATCTTTGTCCCCATGTGCAGTTGCAAACCGTAGTCTGGCTTTTTTATGGTGGTTTTGGAGCTCCTTGCTGAGCGGCCTTTCAGGTTATGTCGATATAGGACTCGTTTTACTGTGGATATTGATACCTTTGTACCTGTTTCCTCCAGAATCTTCATACGGTCCTTTGCTGTTGTTCTGGGATTGATTTGCACTTTTCGCACCAAAGTACGTTCATCTCTAGGAGACAGAATGCGTCTCCTTCCTGAGCGGTATGACGGCTGAGTGGTCCCATGGTGTTTATATTTGCGTACTATTGTTTGTACAGGTGAACGTGGTACCTTCAGGCATTTGGAAATTGCTCCCAAGAATGAACCAGACTTGTGGAAGTCTACAATTTCTTTCTGAGGTCTTGGCTGATTTCTTTTGATTTTCCCATGATGTCAAGCAAAGAGGCACTGAGTTTAAGGTAGGCCTTGAAATGCATCCACAGGTGCACCTACAATTGACTAAAATTATGTCAATTAGCCTATCAGAAGCTTCTAAAGTCATGACATGATTTTCTGGAATTTTCCAAGCTGTTTAAAGGCACAGTCAACTTAGTGTATGTGAATATCTGACCAACTGGAATTGTGATACAGTGAATTATAAGTGAAATAATCTGTAAACATTTTTTGGAAAAATTACTTGTGTAATGCACAAAGTAGATGTCCTAACCGACTTGCCAAAACAATAGTTTGTTAACAAGAAATGTGTGGAGTGGTTGAAAAAACGAGTTTTAATGACTCCAACCTAAGTGTATGTAAACTTCCGACTTCAAATGTACGTTTACATTTAATGAATTGTATATATTAATTAATTATAGTTGCATTATCTTTTTTATCTTAAGAGCAAGAGGGGGTACCTTTTCCGAACTCCAGAGAAGAGAGCAGACGTTGATCTCTCTAGGACATAGCACAGTGGGGACAATCACCGACCCCGGAGCGGGGCATCATGGACCTGGTGTAGGTTCAAACGGGATGATAAGGACAGAGCCTATGCATGTCTTAACTGTCACCACTGTGACACTTTGTTTGACGATGTGAATTACAGCACAAAACATGGATAAGATATCCCACCGAGCCCAGAGCTCTGTGTGGTTGAAACCTCAAGGAGGCCTCCTCAGACAGGAGTAGCTTTAATAAAGCATTCATGTCATCTTACATTCACCACCTGTTTAATAAATGATAAGAGATGGGATCTGAAACAGATGAAAGGGCTCAGGTCATTTAAATATCTGCTGTCAAATGTGTCATCTGTCCAGCTACCATAGTCTACCAGTGCTTTTTGAACAGAACTTCTCAGTTTCTTGAAAGTACGTGTTTGATATATGTCTAAAACTCAACTATTTTCAATTATTGCGTTTAAACCTGTGGGTCCAAAGTATGTTGCATAATGAACATGCTGGAACCAACGGCTTGGCTTAGGGGCTTTTACTTCTTTAAATAAATCAAAGTAAACCTGCCTATTTAATGGGCAGAAAGTGTTGAAAATGTTATGTTAATGAATCCCATAGTAGCACATTAGAGCGATTGGATATTTCCCATAGCCGCTCTAGTTACACCATAATTGCTGCTATTATGTAATAACCTGTTTGATTATGTAGCCAAATCTTAAATGTGAGTGTTGTGTACAGTATGCCATCCCTTGTGTACAGTATGCCATCTCTTGTGTACAGTATGCCATCTCTTGTGTACAGTATGCCATCTCTTGTGTACAGTATGCCATCCCTTGTGTACAGTATGCCATCTCTTGTGTACAGTATGCCATCCCTTGTGTACAGTATGCCATCTCTTGTGTACAGTATGCCATCCCTTGTGTACAGTATGCCATCTCTTGTGTACAGTATGCCATCTCTTGTGTACAGTATGCCATCCCTTGTGTACAGTATGCCATCTCTTGTGTACAGTATGCCATCTCTTGTGTACAGTATGCCATCCCTTGTGTACAGTATGCCATCTCTTGTGTACAGTATGCCATCTCTTGTGTACAGTATGCCATCTCTTGTGTACAGTATGCCATCCCTTGTGTACAGTATGCCATCTCTTGTGTACAGTATGCCATCCCTTGTGTACAGTATGCCATCCCTTGTGTACAGTATGCCATCCCTTGTGTACAGTATGCCATCTCTTGTGTACAGTATGCCATCCCTTGTGTACAGTATGCCATCCCTTGTGTACAGTATGCCATCTCTTGTGTACAGTATGCCAACTAAACACCTAACAGCAACAAAAAATAACGGTAGCACTTTATAATAACATAATAAAGCATTTATAAAGGATTAGTAAATAGTTCCTTCATTTAAATCCTCCATTTATAAGATGTTTATTAAAGGTCCTTATAATCATTAGTTAAGTCTTTTTGCGTGACCTCGTCTAAAGTGTGGGCTATCTATGCTTTGTTAAACATCCTCTGTATTGTGTGCTTATTGTTTAACCATTGATATGTTCTAGGGGCCGTTTTAGACCCTCAGGTATGGGATGTTTTCTCATGGCATTTCCACCTTTTTGTGAGAGATTACACTGGTCACTCAAAACATTTATAAAGTATAAATAGCCCACACTTTAGATGAGGTCACGTAAAAAGACTTAACTAATGATTAGTAAATTGTTTATAAGGACCTGCATTGAACATGCATTATGAATGGAGTAATGCTTAACACATGATGAATAAACGATTTACTAATCCTTTATAAATGAGGTATTATAAAGTGCTCTGTTATGTTTGTTCTTCAATATCGTAGGTGTTTGGTTGTCATACTGGATGAAGGGACATCAACACTTAAAGATGTGGCTACCTAATAAAACAGGTTATTACATAATAGCAGCAATTATGGTGTAACTATGGGAAATATCCAATCGCTCTAATGTGCTACTATGGGATTCATTAGCGAAACATTCTCAACACTTTCCGACCATTAAATGAGCAGGTTTACTTGTATTTACTTAGAGACTGAAAATCCCCTAAACCAAGCCGTTGATTCCAGTATGCTTACTATACAGCGTACTTTGGACCCATAGGTTTAAATACAGTAATTGAAAATACATGGTTGCGGTTTAGACATATTTTAAACATTAACGTTCAAGCAACTAAGATTTTTTTTTAAATACATGAAAAGGCATGAAACACATGATACATATTGCTTTTTCCCAAACTCTCCCCGCTGTTCAAAAAGCACTGGCAGACTATGGTCAAAAACAATCTCTCAGCATAGGTGAGTTACACAAAGCATCATGCATCACACTGAAATAGTCACCACATTTGTAGAGGTAAAGGTATAAATCAAATCAGACTACATAGGAAGCATGGGACAAACAAGTCATACAGTAACCACATATATACTAGGAAAGCCATTGGTCAACATGCAAAAGCCACATATGAGCCACATATCAACCCAAACAAAGTTTCAATGCAAGGTTTACGTCCTAAATTATTTTGTCAATTCATTCAAAAGGTGAGTCCCTTTACTATCTCATCTTAGATTTTGAAATATAGACACGTTATATCGAAACAAGAAAGGTCTCACTTTCCTGTTGTGATTATACCGCCTTCTTACCAAAACACTCCGTAACCTTTTCTGTCAGAATTCCAATGAGACCTCCAAGGCAAATGGAGACATTTGCCATAACTGCAGGAAACAGATATTATGGAAATGTGTTGCCCTTTTAATTACAGAGTGTGGTGCTGTCTGTAGATTTTGGAGCGTGTTGCCCTTTTAATTGCAGAGTGTGGTGCTGTCTGTAGATTTTGGATTTTGGAGCGTGTTGCCCTTTTAATTACAGTGTGTGGTGCTGTCTGTAGATTTTGGAGCGTGTTGCCCTTTTAATTACGGAGTGTGGTGCTGTCTGTAGATTTTTGGAGCGTTTTGCCCTTTTAATTACGGAGTGTTTTGCGATATGTTAGCTGTTGGTCAAAATGCTCATAAGTGAAACCAAAACGTACATTTAAGGAATTAATTCTTGTTAAAGGGCATGCAGCGGCTCTATCTTAATGCCAGAAAAGCATTTAATAGTAACTTAGAGCACCCTACATTAACAAATCTTCAATCAAATGTTATAGTACTGTAATATTGTTCAAAAAAGTTGGGTTTGAGGTTTTCTCCAAATCAGCTTTAAATTCAGAAAACAATCCCAAAACACCCCGCAGTCAGGGTCACACAGGAACAAAAAAAATATCTACTCATAGCTAGCATTGCATTTTTATTCATCAAGATAGCCAAGCTTTGTGTGGTAGCAGAACGTAGCGACACTTGCTTTGCAAATGTGAGATACCTCTATGGCCACGCAAATTAAAAGTGGTATACATTTGTGAGAATGAGGCGAGAGAATGGGTCGTCTACTCATCCATCAATCTGTGGAGCACATTTCATCCTTGATAACTGCCATGGCTGTAACAATGGAAGGGAGGGCTTCGGCAAAACATTGCTTTTCAGAGTGGATGCTGTCCCTACCAACAACATGGCTTGTAAAGTATCACAAACAGCCAGAAGCACCAGCAGGGACAGAGCACTTTTTCCACATTTTGTTGTGTTACAGCACGAATTGAAAATGGTGCAGGCCAGTGAAAATGTTTAGGCCAGTATTTTTTTGTGTCACTGGCCTGCACACAACACTCCATCATTTCAAAGTGGAATCATGCCTTTAGATATGTTTACAAAAATAATGAGACACCTAAAGCTGAAATGTCTTGAGTCAATAAGTATTTAACCCTTTAGTTATGGCCTAAATAAGTTCAAGAGTTAAAATGTGCTGAACAAGTCACCTAATAAGTTGCATGGACTCACTCTCTGTGTGATAATAGTGTATAACATGCTTTTTTTAATGACTACCTCATCGCTGTACCTCACACACTTACAATTATCTGGATGGACCCACAGTCGAGCAGTGAATTTCAAACACAGATTCAACCACAAAGACCAGGTAGGTTTTATGGAACGGCACCAATTGGTAGATGGGTAAAAACTAAACATGCAGACACTGAATATCCCTTTGAGCATGGTGAAGTTATTCATTACACTTTGGAGGGTTTATCAATACACCCAGTCACTACAAAGATACAGGCATATTTCCTAACTCAGTTGCCGATCAGGGATTTCACCATGAGGCCAATGGTGACTTTAAAACAGTTACAGTTTAATGGCTGTGGTAGGAGAAAACTGAGGATGGATCAACAATATTGCAGTTACTCCACAATACTAACCTAAATGACTGTAAAGCCTGTAAAGAATACAAATATCACAAAAAAATGTATCCTGTTTGCAATAAGGCACTAAATAAAACTGGAAAGAATTTGGCAAATAAATTAACTGTATGTCCTGAATACAAAGTCGTATGTTTGGGGAAAATCCAACACAACAAATCACTGAGTACCATTCTTCATATTGTCAAGCATGGTGGTGGCAGCATCATGTTATGTTTATGCTTGTCATCAGCAAGGACTAGGGAGTTTTTTAGGGATCAAATCAAATCAAAGTGTATTTGTCAGGTGCGTCGAATTCAACAGCTGGAAAATTTCCCTTCACTCCGCACTCCAACTCATCCCAAACCATCTCAATTTGGTTGAGATCGGGTGAAGTTGTTGGCCAGGTCATCTGATGCAGCACTCCATCACTCTCCTTCTTGGTCAAATAGCCCTTACACAGCCTGAAGGTGTGTTCGTCATTGTCCTGTTGAAAAACAAATGATGGTCCCACTAAGAGCAAACCAAATGGGATGGCGTATCGCTGCAGAATGCAGTGGTAGCCATGCTGGTTCAGTGTCAAATCAAATCAAAGTTTATTTGTCATGTGCGCCAAATACAACAGATGTAGACCTTACAGTGAAATGCTTACTTACAGGCTCTAACCTGTGAAAAAAGGTGTGTGTGTGTGTGTGTGTGTGTGTGTGTGTGTGTGTAGGTATGTAAAGAAATAAAACAACAGTAAAAAGACATTTGAAAATAAGAGTAGCAAGGCTTTATACAGACACCTGTTAGTCAGGCTTATTGACGTAGTATGTACATGTAGGTATGGTTAAAGTGACTGTGCATACAGTGGGGCAAAAAAGTATTTAGTCAACCACCAATTGTGCAAGTTCTCCCACTTAAAAAGATGAGAGAGGCCTGTAATTTTCATCATAGGTACACTTCAACTGTGACAGACAAAATGAGAAAAAAAATCCAGAAAATCACATTTTTTTAATGAATTTTTATGGATTTTTTATGAATTTATTTGCAAATTATGGTGCCGCTTGCCATGAGGTAGTAGAGAGAACAGTCTATGACTGGGGTGGCTGGTGTCTTTGACAATTTTTAGGGCCTTCCTCTGACACCGCCTGGCGTAGAGGTTCTGGATGGCAGGCAGCTTTGCCCTAGTGATGTACTGGGCCGTACGCACTACCCTCTGAAGTGCCTTGAGTGTCGGAGGCCGAGCAATTGCCGTACCAGGCAGTGATGCAACCGGTCAGGATGCTCTCGATGTTGCAGCTGTAGAACCCTTTGAGGATCTCAGGACCCATTCACCTTTCAGCAGGACAGCAATCTAAAACACAAAATTCAGTCAATTTGAGTTGTTTACCAAGACGACATTGAATGTTTCTCAGTGGCCTAGTTACAGTTTTGAGTTAAATCGGCTTGGAAATCTATGGCAAGACTTGAAAATGTCTGTATAGCAATGATCATCAACCAACTTGACAGAGCTTAAAGACTTTTTAAAAGAATAATGTGCAAAGATTTCACAATCCAGGTTTGCAAAGCTTTTAGCGAGTTAACAAGAAAGACTCACAACTGTAATCGCTGCCTAATGTGATTCTAAGGTGGATTTACTCAGGGGGTTGAATACTTACGTAATTAAGATATATGTTTTAGTTTCATAACATTTTTACAAATGTTCAAATTGTTCTTCCACTTTGGCATTACAGAGTTTTTTGTGTTGATTGTTGGCAAAAAAAATGACAATTAAATACATTTTAATCCCACCTTGTAACACAACAAAATGTGGAAAAGTCAACGGGTGTGAATACTTTCTGAAGGGACTGGAAGTGAAAGAGCTAGCTGACTTACCTCTATGCTAATGCTAGCTAGCTATAGAGATACTGCATTTAGCTCATGTCTTCAATCTAAATAGAACTGATTAATGCTAAAGTTCCATGTCTGCCAGCTATTGGTAGCTAACAGCTGGTTCTGTCACACTATTAGATAGCACAAGCCTGTGGGAAAAGAGTCGTTTTGGTCGTGATGGAGGACAGAGTTTCTGTATAGAACCCTGTTGCTTGGTCCAAAACTGTGTGCGTCTATGTGTGTGGATGACCTGCTAAACCGGAATGCGACACTTCGGTCATGTATTTGATTGTGGATCTGATGGCATTTCGGAGAAAGGAACCAGGTTTTCTTTAGAGGGGTGGATTGTAGAATGGGAAAGTTCATTTCTGGAGCTTGCCACATGAGTTGTGTTTTGGGAGCCGCTGGCTGTCTGCACTTGGGCTCTGTGTGTGTGTGGATGGCTTGTTGGATGGTGTCTGTGGCACCAGGTGAATTTTCTATTGAGCCTACCTGTGGGTTAAATTGAAATACATGCTTTGGTCATGGATTCGATCGTGGATCTAGGGTCATTTTGAAGATGTCCTGGAGACAGGCTTTGTGGATTTTGTCAATGGGAAAGTTTTTATCTTAGGATCAATGTCACAGTTGCTTCTTGTTAAAGAGGCATCAGCTAACGTTAGCTTGCTATAGCTAGCTATCCTCTTCCTCTGTTTCTGAAATAATTTGTTGCTGTTTCTTTCTAGCTGTGCAAAATAAGTGAGAGATTTTGTTTGTGTACTGCCATATGTTGATAACATAGACACGTTTGTCACTGGTATGTGCTAGTAAATATCATAAAGCTAGCCAGCTAGACAGAGATAGTCGCAAGCTAAAACCGGGGAGAGAGGTGGGAGAGAATTCACATTCTGTTTCATCTGCTGCTGGCTTGATAATGTTAACTCAAATAAGTTTTTCCACATGTAATTGATGAAATTAGATTTTTATTCTAGAAAGTTTGTAATTGTGTTGGGAATGTTGTAGAAAAATCCTCAGATGTTTTCAATATTAAAACGTGAAGTACAACTTGGTCTGCATCAGCTTACCATGTACAATAGACAACAGTAGGCTCAGTAGTCGTTAAAATGACGATCTTTCGGGTATTGGTTAAGGTTAGCGTTAATTGTTTGGGATAGAGTTAAAACAGAAAAACTACAAAAACAAAACAAATGCCTAGCACTGGGTTTGACCCCGCAATGCTCGGAGCCGTAGCTTGCGGTTTTAGCCCATCCTCAACCCCATCCCTATGACCCTAACTCATCACAAGCCTAGTAAATGGTAACAGGCATTCATGTTGCCCCTAGTGGATGGTTGGAAATAGCAATGGAAATTAAATGCCACACCAAGCCATAAATTCAACATTCCACTATAAATACGTCTGGACAGCACATAATCCACTGGAGTTTGGGCTGTAGAACTCATATCATCAAAATATCTTTTTGAGAGACTTTCAAAATGTATCAAACAGAAATGTCTGAACGAACAACTGTATTATGGAACCACTTGCAGTAAATATAGGGATTGAAAGAGAAAGAGAATCCAATTTGCCACTCTGCCGCGTTAGTGATAGAATTATAAAGTGCCTTTTCAAATCAAATCACATTTATTGGTCACATACACATATTTAGCAGATGTTATTGCAGGTGTAGCGAAATGCTTGTGTAGCGAAATGCCTTTGAAATGTATACAATCTTCAGATGTGACACAACACCTTAGTGCCCTCTAGGAGACTTCAGTCAGGCCACTTTGGTTTAGATGCTGTCGATGCCCAGAGCGGACCTGTTGCCAATATAACTGTCTTACACAATCAGCCTCACTCTCTCAGTCCCCCTTGAGACCCAGGCCAGAGTTAATTAACATCAGTGACGCCATTGTGGAATAGCATGATGATACCCTGTAACGTATCTTTATGATACCTTCCTGGCCATTTCAAACATACCATTTGCCCGTTCTCTATAAAATTACCCATAAAGCTATGAGACAGAACACTGGTATAACACTGTGGTTAAATAATGGACAGCAGCTGTTAATGAAAGAAACCGTTCCATATTTACAAAAACCAAACTTGTAATTACATTTTAATATCATATTAATATGAAACAGCAGAGCAGTTGTGCATTCCAAGCAAGATAGTGTGCATTTCTCTCTCTGCCACCACCTCATCAATTATGTGCTACAACATTAAGTGCAAGGTAATGACCCACAATATGATGTGCTTTTTACCCATTTTATTCATGGGGGCTCAAGACCTTATTGAACATGGTGTTAATCCTACATTACAAATCGCTGTCACAGAGAAAGGCATGCAATTGCTCATTCAGCAGCAGAGCAACTATCCTGCGGAGAGTTTAAAGGTGTCCACCAAAGCATATCTTCTATCATGTGGACAGCTCACCTTCACTCTTCAAGTACGGAAACGCAGGGATGAGTGTATAATTACCACTTCTTCTCTTCCTCTTATCTGATAGACAGAGGCATATGAAGCCTGTTAGATGTTAGCATAGTTATTTTGTTTGTGGTTAATCCTTTACTGTGAAAATAGTTACAATATACATTTCACACCGAGTGCAAATACTCAATGAACGTAGCCCAAGTGTACGTTTGGTTTGACTTAGATTTGAATTTCCCAATATATTAACAATGATGTCGATGCTGCAAATGTTTGTTGGTAATGTTTTGTTCCAGTGTGACTTGTCACAGTAGAAATACTGTCATTTAATATGCTTGGCTACGTCTGATGACGTGTTCATCACCACCAGTGAGTCAGCTCCTGGCCCGGCTTTATAGAATCATCTATGTGGTTAACATAAACATTTATGTAACACAACTACTGACAAACAGTATCTTTAAAAAAAGGTAAATGGAGGGAAAACAGGGAGCATGGAAAGTTTGTCCATGTTCCCCACAAGCTCTTATTTTAATCCTCTTCCCTCAGGCAGCTGTTTATAGAACAAACACCCACACAAATGAGGTGCCCAGACAAGTGGCAGAATGTTTTACTGTTACTCCAGAATTAAACAGAGGGAGAAAGAGAAAAACAATTTTATTCTGGGGCCAGGTCCCGCTGAAGCTGCTCATCCAGAAAAGGTAATTTGGTCAACTGAATAAAGGAGCTTTGTGCACACATGGGTGAGTAGGATGCAAATGAATGGCTGGGGTTGGCCATTAAGACCAAGGCCTTCGTGCATATTCCTAATTTCCCAATATTCTTGGCAGGCTCAGGGGTCACCTCAGAACTGGTCTCTGGACCCCCCCCCCCCCCCCCCCGCCCTCATCTCTGGCCCTGCTGCCCTGTTGTCCTGCAATAGACGCGACCTGTCACGTAAAATAAATGCCACCTCTACAGAGCTGAGATGGGGTGTAGAGGTCAAGGGACGCCTGGAATTCCATTCTGTCTTAGAGAAGTGGAAACTCTGGTTTCAAGCCACATGCTTGAGGGCTTCCTGATCCCAGCACAATTAGAAGACATGTAATGTTTGTTTGGATGTTATTGTTACACAAGCCAATGTGAACGCCTACAGTCTGATTCTAGTTATACATGGTTAGGCTGATTTGGTGTACATGGTTAGGCACATGTTACGGTAATAGTCACACACGTTATTGTAATAGTCACACACGTTATTGTAATAGTCACACATGTTACTGTAATAGTCGACACAAGCCTGAAAGAGGACTACATGATTCTCCTGATTTGTGCAGTAAAAGGATGAAAGGAAAAGTATCTGGGGCACTCCGCCGGGTGGCTTGAACTCTTTGTCACAAATTACTGCTGCTGAATGATGTATTGTACAAACAAGCAGCAGCTGCCTGCTGTCTTCTCAGTCAGTCAGGTTGTTTACTTCTTAATCCATCTATATGGTATATATACTATGATATTGATAACCAAAGGTCACCGTGTGCTGCCTACATGGTGTGTAGGATGATGCTGATTTCACAGACGAAAACAGTCATGTTTACAGGAAGAAGGCTCCTTTACAGAACGATTTTAACCGTAGTTGTTGAATGTAGCATCCAAAATATGCAGTATTACAGAACATGTGTAGGATGTGTAGGATGTTTTCAACATTAAAGCATAATCTAACATTAAAGAATAATCCCTTTCTTTGATATAAAATAAATACCTCCCTGGAGTGGTATGTCTTATTGTTCAAACTTTTGAATTTCTTACCTTTAACTTCAATTTACATAAGCAATATATCCATAGGCTGTTACAGACATGCTGACATTTCAAATACATAGAATGGAAATGAATGTGTGGTACCATTTTGTATTATTGGAAATGCGCTGACCTATGTGCAGGTGGACCGTTTGAGCAATGGAACAAAACAAGGCTGTTAAGAAATGCCTGTGAGCTTTCTAAAAGTCCCACTCTATTCCCCGCTACAAGCTGCAACGTGAGACCTGTGCCAAAAGCCTAATAAAAACACATCGGGTTCAATTGCAAGAGGATTTTCCTCACATCTAATTCTGTTTTGTTCCCAAAGATTTGAGCATTTTTTACTTCACCCTAAGTTGCCTCTAGTGGTTGCAGACTGGTTGCAAATGGACCGTCGTTTGGACCAATTGGGTTCCGAGCTATATCTAGCATAGCTTTGCTGACGTGACCCACGTGAGGAGGACCTCCGAGTTTGGTATCAATAAGTCTAGATTTTACTGTAGTAATCTGAAGAAAACAATCAACACTATATTAATCAGTATTGTGACATTGGATATCTGCAAGGTCATTGTGGAACGTCTTCTCTTTAACTGAAAGACTATTGGTAGCCACATATCACTTTCCAACGGTTTATTCTGTGCCTGCGAGTTTGACTGAATGACATTGACTCATTCCCTATGGGATGAAATCCTGTTGCCAGAGCAACAGGAAATCAATCAAAGATAAGTATTTCTCATGGCTGCCTCTGCCTTTGTTTACAGCTTGACAACCTAAACACGTCTGAAGAGCAGACCTACATCTTCATTAGCGTTGCATTTCTCACACGATGTAGCCTACGGAACACCTAGCTGTACTAAATAATATGGGTGGATCTTAATTGAGATCTGTATGTATACATATTTATAGGCCACCCGCTAATTAGTCTGAGTATATAAAAACATCTTTAGACTTCTGTATGACTTTGAACAACTTCACTGTAGAATGTATCAGATTCGTTCAAAGATCTGTATATGGGGTATGTAACAACAAAAAAAATGGAATCAGAGGACATTGAATTAGAGGACATGGCTAAAAACACCTGTTGAAACTGAAATAAAACTAAAACAAATAACCTAAACTATTTTATATGTAAATGCTCTTCCTTTGACATCCTTTTACACATTGACACAGAGGTAAAAAAAGAATGATACTTTCCTGGAAAAATGTATCCCCCCTGTGTGGAACTACACCATCCTCCATGCCATTGTTACAGACATATTAACCTTCTCGTCTTCTCACAATGTGTAATTTAGTCTGAGGAAGGTCTGACTGTCTGACAACCCATCTTATTAAGTGTACCATTGCACTTGTTTATTCGCCCACGGCACCCGTTGTGATAGACTAATAGCTACATTTCACGTTTAAGGCTTTGGGAGTCTCATACACTCAGCACAATATTGCCCAAGTTAAAGCTGTCACAACGGTAATATTGGCTGTACCAACATTCAATGTGTTTCAAGTCGAAGACAGACCAAAAAAAGTGCATAGAAAATGATTGGACAGCACTTATAAAGCATCTCAGGGCTTCACTCACAGTTGCAGCAAATACTGACTGCTTTTAGAAGAATCAAATGCTGTTTACTGATCAAATTCCCAGACACGGTAGCAGCAAAAGATAATGTTTCGCCAGATACGCTCTCCCACCAATAATATAACTAATTTTCCCTCTCCGGATGGTAAATAAAACACAAATAATTGCCACAGGCTTTCTTATCATTTGTTTAATTATAATTAGGGTAAAAAGCATTATGAATACATCAATTCCACCTCGGATAACCCTCAGGCATCGAATATCATCAACTACTGCAATGGGTTTGAGTTTTTGAAGCAATTTCCTACTATTTGACTTTCAAATTGTAACTCATTTTGTGCTGTGAAGAGAAAACACCCTGTTTCTATTGTTGGTTTAGTTTGATTGGTTCTCTTCATACTTGAGCAGTCTCTTAGAGTCGGCAAACAGAGAGTATGCTTAAATTGGCTGACAAATAAAGACCCTAATATGTATATATTTGTTCAGTCCCTTCAGGTCTCCCTAATGAAACAGAAAATGTACACTCAAAATGATGTGCTCTGAGTGAGAAGGTAAGAGTATTCCACTCAATGTTTGCGCTCTCTCTCCTTTGTCAGTTTTTGTCATTATTGTGCTAGCTTGCTTGTGTGGTTCAAGAAGCCGTTATCATTCAACGACTACAATATTAGTCGACTTTTGCCATAGACTCTCCTGCAATTCAAGGCTACTGTACCCACTTAGAGCTAGATCGTTTCACAAATAGAGCACATTTTGGGTAGTGTAACTTGGTCAAGAAAGAATATTCATTTCTTCATAAAGAAACATGTTTCCCCATCTCAAGGGGTTAAATAAAAAATAATGAATACAAAGTGGCAATAAAGTGCCATTAAAGTAACATGGTTGAGGTTGTCATCTTAAATCAGCCATGAATCCCATTGTGACAGGGGGAATTGAATGCATGCTTCACAATTTTTTGGGAAATAATCTTAAAACACTTCTAGCTTATCTACCTATGGGTAACAGGATTGACATGTTATGCTAGACATGCTCAGTTCTCCACCACAAAATACCAAAATACTTCCAAAAAGAGCAGAACCAGCTCACCTGCATTTATAATATGATTTGACTATTATATGTTCAATATTATACAGTATGTCCTTCCATTACAACGGTTGGATTTTCAAATCCAAACAATGAGAGGTCTCAACCTCAGAGAAAAACAACAACATTTGAGTCAACCAATCAAACCCGTTGCACAGTTTCTGAGCCAATATTATATTAACAAACGGCCTCTTTTCCAGTGTCGTCACAGCTGTCCCTGCACTGTGAGGCACGTGGGTCGTATCAGCCAGGCTAATGAAACCATGCATGCACAATTGCATAACGAATATTGGAAAATCAATTGAAAGTGTTTAAAGCACGGCTTTCCAGTACACCCATCTTAGCTTACAATATCAGCATTAAGACCATTATAAGATGGAAGCAGTTGCAGAGCCCCACCTGTCTTGAACCCCACATTTCTTGCAAAAAAATAAAACAGGGGCTTGTTATTTTGGCATTAATACGTGTCACATATCAGTTTGCAAAAAATGTTTAAAAAATATGTATAAATGTCATTGAGTTTAAAAAAGAAATACAAACATACATACAAACATTATCTCTTTTTTTGGTTTCTTGAGTAAGGCAGCTCCAAAATGCAGTAGTTTCAGCCTACCTCAGGGCTTTCTGTGGTGGTGGTGGGGCAAGCCGGCAGAAAATACAGAGCGTTGCGCCGTGATTGGCTCAGTGTTCTGTCACTCATGTGGACACTACGTCACCGCCAAGTCCAAGAGGAGAGCTAGCACCTTGGGTGCTGCCATAGAGTTACATTAGAAGTGCCCATCCAAGAAGGCTCAAGGTCCTTGGCCACAGATAAAATGACGTCATACACGTGATATGTACAGTAGCTTTGATTGGACAGATCATGTCAACATCATACTTTTAAAATCTTAGCTAGCAGTCATCATCATGAATCAAGTCGGCAATCTACTGGCAAATCCTTTTTAATCCTTGTCATATAAAGAGAAATAATGAAGAGAAATTATAGACAAAACGTATCGGTGCTCATCGGCCATTGGACATAAACATTACCCAACGAGTTGGAAATCACAAATTCAACAATGAGTGGTTAGGGAGAAATCAGTGACATTGGCTAACGCTAACTGCAAGCATTGCAAAGCAGTCACTAGCCTGCTATTCAGTGGAGTGACTATGTGGCCATAAATCTGGGATTAAGGGGCTCTTTTCCATGTTTAAAATTATAAACATTCAACAGTTCCCAGCTGTTTTGAAAGCACCATAAATCCAGAGAATGCCAGACTTTGATGACAAAATTTGACCACGAATGACCGACACGCCACCTTCCTGTTCAAGTGAGCACAGCACAACAATGTGAGTCGAAAAATGTATTGTATGCTGTTGCATAAATCATGTAATATGCCAGGGAGATATGTATACTGTGGCTAAGAAAGTAATACAACTGAGTATGTTGTGTAGTAAGATGTTAGTGCCTCACCCTAATACTTTGGTCAATCTATCCCCCTTAATTTAGCCTATTTGTCTGACTTGGTGGTGCACATATAGCCTATAACCTGTTTTAGAAAAATATAATAATCGAATGTTGTAAGAGCTTTCATTGTCTACTTATATGCCCCCTTTATTTATCCTACGGTTCTGACTTGTTATACAGGGAGAGCACTGTAAGAATAGACCATGTTCTGAATTCTGTCACTGTACATTTCAAAAGTGCTAAACAAATAGTAATATTGACTATGTCCGTCCTAGCTCGCTCATTGATGTCTTTATCAAAATTACGGATTGCCTCTTATCTGCTTGTCGTCCCCTTATGTCCTAGTTTTTACATCTCAATTGTCATTAGAAACCACATTTGTTTAAGCAAGTCAGCCATATCAGCTATGTTTTTTTAAAGGCAGTAAATGAGACTGAATGAACTGTTTCGCTGTCAGACAAGGCTCCGCTGATAGCCAGGTGTAGCAGTGGTAAGATGTTGGGACAGCTTTATGTAGGCCGTTTGTGGGCACCGTTTGTCACCGTTATAGTACAATTAATGTATTTTTTTGGTGTTGTGTTGTGTAGTGGCTTTGCTGGCATGCATCTCACCTTTTTATTTTTCTTGCCACACCAAGATTTACATGCTAGAATCGCCATTGGATGGAAGGACATAATAAGGAAGTTTTGGATTACCGAAAGATTGTGTCCTTTATCAAGTGTTTTTGTCATGACATTGGACCTCAAGTTATCAAGGTTACTGAAGGATTTTTATGCTGGGAAAATATTGTACCCTTCAATACAAATGTCTTCTTATTTCTTTCTCATCTCCACTTTACAGACCAATATCAATCGCTTTATCTCTAAACCTTTCTCGTCTGTCTCCTTTTCGCTCAGTGTGCTTGTTGAATGTGGGTCAAGACTATGACATCATTCATCAGACACCACAGAGGCATATGACAAAGGAAAACCTAACAATCCATGACCACGGCTGATTTAAAGCAGGTCAGATTATCCTTTTTTCCCGGACTCCACTCAACTCTACGTTATACGCAGAGCAAATGTTGACTGAGCCACTCATTGGTATGAGAGAGCACATCCATCTATAAATATTTTTGACCTAAATCCATGTGCTTAACACTGAGATTACCCAGACAGGTATCTCCAGATTTAATAACAAAGAGCCACTGCAACTTGATAAACAGTTGGTATCATGAGCTACAAGCTGCACATGTTATTTGATTGCAGTTCAGTTTGTACAACATGTTTACTTGCATATGGTGGCCAAACGGAAATTACATTTCACAATCAAATGCCATTTGCATGTGGAAGTATGACATAATGCACCTTCAAGAAGAAGAGGAAAACATTTGATGAATGTTATGAACAATTCCAGTCAGCTCAGGAAGTAAATGAAAATGTAGGAATTGACTTGCATTCAAATGCATTTGACCCAAGCCATTGCTAGATACAAACATGGAGTCATCACCATAACCATTATAGATTTGTGGTGATATGTAGTGAGTATACTACGAAAAAAAGAGCACATTTTTCAATGTATTTAATTTTTCAACCATAAATTGTCTGTTACACAAACACACACACCAGCACACAGACATTCTGCACGGCTAATGCATTTGTCATTCCGCTTCCGTGTTTCTGACTGCTAGCCTTTGATGTGATTTTCAGCAGCAATTGTATATCTTGGCTTTGGTTTTAGTTACTCAACAGAGAGAGGAAATAGAAGTACATATCCAAGCGGAGGAAGTGAGTCGAAGAGTGTAAGAGTCCATTTCTGTGGCAATCGAGATATCACCATGATACCTGAAGAAAATATTTGAGGCAGCATTTCTTAGTGATATCTGTCCACGGGTGAGATGGATCGATTCAGGTGGTCAGTCGGGGTGATTAGTTCTGGTTGTCAAGTGGAATCAAATCAAATCTTATTTGTCACATGCGCCGAATACTTACAGTGAAAAGCTTACTTACAAGCCCTTAACCAACAACGCAGTTGAAATAAAATACCTTTAAAAAAAGCATGAAATTAAAGTAACAAATTATTGAAGAGCAGCAGTAAACTAACAGTAGTGAGGCTATATACAGGGGGTACTGGTACAGAGTCAATGTGCAGGGGCACCGGTTAGTCAAGGTATTGAGGTGCATATAGGTAGAGTTATTAAAGGAACTATGCATAGATAATGCTTGGGTGTAGAAGCAGTTTAGAGGCCTCTTGGACCTAGACTTGGCGCTCCGGTACAGCTTGTTGTGCAGTAGCAGAAAGAACAGTCTATAATTAGGCTGGTTGGAGTCTTTGACCATTTTTAGGGCCTTCCTCTGACACCGCCTGGTATAGAGGTCCTGGATGGCAGGAAGCTTTTTGGTCATAAGAGACGGTAGCAGCAACATTGTGTACAAAATAAGTTACAAACAATGCGAAAAAAACTAACGAAATAGCACAGTTGGTTAAAAGCCAATAAAACGGCAGCCATCCTTTCCGGCGCCATTCCACACGCTGCCAGAAGATTAGTTATGCTTGTCCATAGATGCCTTGTCTGATTGGTTATGCCTGTTAGTAGTCAATCGCCCACCTGCCCTTCATTGGTTCACCTTAGTGTGTCTGTCTGGATAAGAGCGTCTGCTAAATGACTTAAATGTAAATGTAAATGTATGTCTGTAAAAGGCCATGAACAGAGAGAACAGATGCATCCAAGATTAGGACAATTTAATTGGGTTTGGGTGTACTTTCTCAAATGTTCATGAATTCATCAACCACCTACAGTACAAGTGAACTGTGTTACTGTATGTAATGCGATTTACTTAGTCTATCTTATGCATGTATTACTCTCTGTGTTGTTAGTAGTGTATTTCTGCAGAAGGTTTTGATTTACAGAAGGCATAACAGTAGAGAATAGGAATGGTCGGAGGACCTGAGCCTTAGGACCATGCCTCAGGACTACCTGGCATCAAATCAAAGCAAATGTATTTATATAGCCCTTCGTACATCAGCTGATATCTCAAAGTGCTGTACAGAAACCCAGCCTAAAACCAGAAACAGCAAGCAATGCAGGTGTAGAAGCACGGTGGCTAGGAAAAACTCCCTAGAAAGGCCAAAACCTAGGAAGAAACCTAGAGAGGAACCAGGCTATGAAGGGTGGCCAGTCCTCTTCTGGCTGTGCCGGGTAGAGATTATAACAGAACATGGCCAAGATGTTCAAATGTTCATAAATGACCAACATGGTCAAATAATAATATTCACAGGCAGAACAGTTGAAACTGGAGGTGGACTGGGGACAGCAAGGAGTCATAATGTCAGGTAGTCCTGAGGCCTGGTCCTAGGGCTCAGGTCCTCCGAGAGAGAGAAAGAAAGAGAGAATTAGAGAGAGCATACTTAAATTCACACAGGACACCGGATAGGACAGGAGAAGTACTCCAGATATAACAAACTGACCTTAGCCCCCGACACATAAACTACTGCAGCATAAATACTGGAGGCTGAGACAGGAGGGGTCAGGAGACACTGTGGCCCCATCCGATGACACACCCGGACAGGGCCAAGCAGGAAGGATATAACCCCACCCACTTTTCCAAAGCACAGCCCTCACACCACTAGAGGGATATCTTCAACCACCAACTTACCATCCTGAGACAAGGCCGAGTATAGCCCACAAAGATCTCCGCCACGGCACAACCCAAGGGGGGGGCCAACCCAGACAGGAAGATCACATCAGTGACTCAACCCACTCAAGTGATGCACCCCTCCTAGGGATGGTATGAAAGAGCCCTAGTAAGCCAGTGACTCAGCCCCTGTAATAGGGTTAGAGAGAATCCCAGTGGAAAGAGGCGAACCGGCCAGGCAGAGACAGCAAGGGCGGTTCGTTGCTCCAGAGCCTTTCTGTTCACCTTCACACTCCTGGGCCAGACTACACTCAATCATATGACCCACTGAAGAGATGAGTCTCAGTAAAGACTTAAAGGTTGAGACCGAGTTTGCGTCTCTCACATGGGTAGGCAGACCATTCCATAAAAATGGAGCTCTATAGGAGAAAGCCCTGCCTCCAACTGTTTGCTTAGAAATTCTAGGGACAATTAGGAGGCCTGCGTCTTGTGACCGTAGCGTACGTGTAGGTATGTACGGCAGGACTAAATCAGAGAGATAGGTAGGAGCAAGCCCATGTAATGCTTTGTAGGTTAGCAGTAAAACCTTGAAATCAGCCCTTGCCTTGACAGGAAGCCAGTGTAGGGAGGCTAGCACTGGAGTAATATGATCACATTTTCTGGTTCGAGTCAGGATTCTAGCAGCCGTATTTAGCACTACCTGAAGTTTATTTAGTGCTTTATCCGGGTTGCCGGAAAGTAGAGCATTGCAGTAGTCTAACCTAGAAGTGACAAAAGCATGGATTAATTTTTCTGCATCATTTTCTTACAAAAAGTTTCTGATTTTTGCAATGTTACGTAGATGGAAAAAAGCTGTCCTTGAAACAGTCTTGATATGTTCTTCAAAAGAGAGATCAGGGTCCAGAGTAACGCCGAGGTCCTTCACATGATGTCTCCTTGCTGTCCCCAAAGTCCACCTGGCCATGCTGCTGCTCCAGTTTCAACTGTTCTGCCTGCGGCTATGGAATCCTGCTACCTGTCCCAGACCTGCTGTTTTCAACTCTCTAGAGACAGCAGGAGTGGTAGAGATACTCTTAATGATCGGCTATGAAAAGCCAACTGACATTTACTCCTGAGGTGCTGACTTGCTGCACCCTCGACAACTACTGTGATTATTATTATTTGACCATGCTGGTCATTTATGAACATTTGAACATCTTGGCCATGTTCTGTTATAATCTCCACCCGGCATAGTCAGAAGAGGACTGGCCACCCCTCATAACCTGGTTCCTAGGTTTTTGCCTTTCTAGGGAGTTTTTCCTAGCCACCGTGCTTCTACACCTGCATTATTTGCTGTTTGGGGTTTTAGGCTGGGTTTCTGTACAGCACTTTGAGATATCAGCTGATATACGAAGGGCTATATAAATCAATTTGATTAGATTTGATTTGAATTGGCCCCCGGTGTGGATCATCTGCCTCTGAACTCAGTTACTGGACCTGAAGCACACTGACCACATCCACCACCTCCTACAAGCCCTCCTGTGTAGCCTGGTTGGCTACTGCATGCTGTGAGGCTTTACAGAGATATCATTATGACACTGTTTCTTGTGATCTGGATTTGGCTCTTGACTGTTTTTTTGCCATTGCCCCTGCAGTGTGACGGGGGGACCACACGTCTTTTAGTTTGTCCAGACATGCTGTCTACATTCACACACACCGGCAAGAGAGATTATAGCCCCAATTTGCTGGATAGATGCTTCAGGCAGAAGCTTTTTGGGGTTTTGAACTTCTGCATCTTGTAGTCATTGCCTGACATTTCTCCTTTATTCCCATTGGTGTTTTGATCGTTCTTTCCTCGTGTCTGTTTTGGTCCTTCAGTTTACTGACGTTGGAAAATAGATGAGGGCTCCACAGAGACAGCAGAGAGGCATAAGGAAACATAATTGCCTGCACTAACTCTAAATCTATTCTTCACAGCACCACCAGGGCCATGTGCAGGTCATTTCCATGTAAAGTTCATATGAGCATGTTACATTTGGCTTCAATTAACAGCTAAGAGTTTTTGAGAAATTAAGGCATATATATTTTCAACTGTTATCCTTTAAAAACATTTAGAATAAGCAAACCATTTGATTTATTGTCAAAAAGATGGAAAAGGGCTCTCAAAAAACATGTACCATAAACAGTCTTAAAATGTGTTAGAAATACATCGAAACACAATGATGTTGAAATGAAGACCCCTGACAAGTATTATTATTATTTTTTAATCTGCCATCTGTAAATTTAAGAAACATTGCCTTGTGCCTTGTAATTCGATTACCAAAGACCCACATATCTTTAAGACATTTTTAAATATCTTTCCCTCATGAGGAGGATAATGAATGTTCACAGAAGTACAAAGTAAAGATAGACTTACAAATTATTTAAAGTGTTTTGACTGATATACATTTTTATTATGAGAATCGGAAACAGATTTTCCAAAAAATCTGTAACCAAATTTCTGCAATCATAGTAGTCACAAACCACATATGGGTCACATGTTACTGTCGTCCCTTCCACTGGTATACTGTTATATTCAGCTTATAACAGTTTTCTTTCTCTTTCTGTCATCTGGTGGTCAGAACAAGAGTGTGAGTGTCACGTTCGTCATAATGATTGGACCAAGGCGCAGCGTGCGTAGAGTTCCACATATTTTTTATAATAGAAACTCACCAAACAAAACAAACAAGCACAAACAAAACGTAACGCTACTGGTGTGCAACTATCTGTAGACAAGATCCCACAAAGCACAATGAGGAAATGGCTGCCTAAATATGATCCCCAATCAGAGACAACGATAAACAGCTGTCTCTGATTGGGAACCATACCAGGCAAACATAAACCATTAATCACCTAGATGACCCACCCTAGTCACTATCACGCCCCAACCAACAGAGAATAAACAGCTCTCTATGGTCAGGGCTTGACATTGAAACCCCTGCCTTTCTCTCTCCATTTCTCTCTCTCTAAAATGGAGGACATGCATAAAGATGGCGGCCACCATGTACGTACCACAAATGCCGCTTTTGCTAGGTTCACCGTATTATACAGTGTTGTGGATTACTCTTGTTTTAAATCTGCATTAGCACGGTAAACTTTATCTCAATTCTTGCTCTACGATGGCAATTTGAAAAAAAACGAAAAAGTAGATTGGGCTGATTGAACCATGTTGCATGCCGTAGTTTAAAAAAAAAACTCTGTGGGTAGTGCTAAAACAATGAGTTCATATCAGAATTCCTCCTTTTTTGGTCCGGAACAGCCTTGATTTCAATGTCCACCGGACCAAATCTGTACCACTCATGGACGAGTTTGGACAGTACAGTACAGTAGAGAACAGTACAATACAGTAAAGAAGAGTAAAGTCATAGCCAAAAGTTTTGAGAATGACACAAATATTAATTTTCACAAAGTCTGCTGCCTCAGTTTGTATGATGGCAATTTGCATATACTCCAGAATGTTATAAGGAGTGATCAGATAAAATGCAATTAATTGTGTGATTCTCTCGTTAAGACAGGTGTGAGTGTTGACGAGGACAAGGCTGGAGATCACTCTGTCATGCTGATTGAGTTTGAACAGACTGGAAGCTTCAAAAGGAGGGCGGTGCTTGGAATCATTGTTCTTGCTCTATCAATCATGGTTACCTGCAAGGAAACACATGCCGTCATCATTGCTTTGCACAAAAAGGGCTTCACAGGCAAGGATGGCGGTTCAATTGTTGTGAAGTAGGCTTCAGGGCGCCCAAGAAAGTCCAGCAAGCGCCAGGACTGTCTCCTAAAGTTGATTCAGCTGCGGGATCGGGGCACCACCAGTACAGAGCTTGCTCAGGAATGGCAGCAGGCATGTGTGAGTGCATCTGCACGCACAGTGAGGCAAAGACTTTTGGAGGATGAAGCAAAGAAGCCACTTCTCTACAGGAAAAACATCAGGGACAGACTGATATTCTGCAAAGGTACAGGGATTGGAATGCTGAGGACTGGGGCAAAGTCGTTTTCTCTGATGAATCCCCTTTTATTGTTTAGGGCATCAGGAAAAAAGCGCTCTACCATCAGTCCTGTGTCATGCCAACAATAAAGCATCCTGAGACCATTCATGTGTGGGGTTGCTTCTCATTCAAGGGAGTGGGCTCACTCACAATTTGCCTAAGAACACAGTCATGAATAAAGAATGGTACCAACACATCCTCCGAGAACAACTTCTCCCAACCATCCAGGAACAGTTTGGTGACGAACAATGCCTTTTCCAGCATGATGGAGCACCTTGCCATAAGGCAAAATGATAACTAAGTGGCTCAGGGAACAAAACATTGATATTTTGGGTCCATGGCCAGGAAACTCCCCAGACCTTAATCCCATTGAGAACTCGTGGTCAATCCTCAAGAGGCAGGTGGACAAACAAAAACCCACAAATTCTGACAAACTCCCAGCATTGATTATGTAATAATGGGCTGCCATCAGTCAGGATGTGGCCCAGAAGTTAATTGACAGCATGCCAGGGCGGATTGCAGAGGTCTTGAAAAAGAAGGGTCAACAATGCAAATATTGACTCTTTGCATCAACTTCATGTAATTGTCAATAAAAGCCTTTGACACTTATGAAATGTTTGTAATTATACTTCAGTATTCCATAGTAACATCTGACAAAAATATCTAAAGACACTGAGGCAGCAGACTTTGTGAAAATTAATATTTGTGTCATTCTCAAAACTTTTGGCCAAAACTGTATAACTGTATAGTCCAGTACAGCATAGTCCTGTACTGTACAGTAGAGTATAATAGATTGGAGTAGAGTTCAGTACTGTTCACAATATAGCACACTGGTGTTAAGAACACTATAATGTGCTGTACTGAACCATACTGTACTGTACTGTGTTGAACTATATTCCACTTGACTATACTCTACTGTTCTGTGCTGTACAGTACTTTTCATCTGCACAGTTCTTCCAGTAAATGTGTTTTTTTGTCAAATAGTCAGTGTAAGTTGTTAAAAGTAGTCCTTATTCATAGAGTTGTATGGTTTTTGCTTGGCAAACATTTTAAGTGAAAAATCTTATAAGCTTAAATTCTTGTTAATATAACGGCACTGTCCAATTTACAGTAGCTATTATTGTGAAAAAATACCATGCTATTGTTTGAGGAGAGCCTCTAAAAACAAAACAGTTTTTTCACAGCGATAGGTTTGATAAATTCACCTCTGAAGGTGAAATGTGTACTTACATTCTGAAATCTTGCTCGGATTTATCATCCAAAGGGCCACAGGGATAACATGAAGTGTCGTTTTGTTAGATAAAATCATTTTTCATGTCCTAAAAATGTCCATATAGCATGCACGATCAATTTTGTATTTCAACTCGTTCAATTTGCAAAGAAAGCAATCTGTGAAACGCTAACCCTAAACGTTTTCTCAACCAGTCAAATCACGTTCGTATCTATTCCTCAGAGATCCTAGAAGGTAACAAGACTTCACTATTTCATTAGGGGTGTAGAATTTCCTATAGGACACCATATTTGGTCAGAGAGCGATGCCTTCATGCCATGCCGATGACGCGAGCGGCCATCACTTGAACGACTGTATCTTTGTCAAATAAGCACCAATCTAGCTAGCTAGCTAAAAAGCCAATGAGCTGGGCTTTACTGGAGTATCCGGAAACCATGTATATTTCGTAAAATGTAGCTTTTAACCTTGTACGACAGCATGCCTTTTCATTTTGGGCAAAACTTATAAGGATATTCAGAGTTATGAAGTTATGAAACACTTAACTTAACACTTAAACACTTAAATCGTTGGATGCTACTTATCATTGCACACATAGGTTTGTTGCGGGTGCTAGCTACAGAACTCATCACTGTGTTTTATATCAAAATGTGGGTTGGACTTTGCTGTCCGTGAGACGAGAACAACATTATCTCGTTTGTCTATAAAGCACTTCTGAATAAGCTACCTTCATATTTATCATCACTCATCAATATTAGAATTAGAACTCCTAAAACCAGGTCTCAAGCATGGATCACACTTGAGGCCCATGCGATTTCCATGGGCCTCAAGTTGGGTATGGCTGCCTTTTCCTGTTACGCTCCTTGCCTATGGAATAGCCTGCAGACTAAACTTAAACTTGAGACTCTTGTCCCCCTGTCGCCCATTTAAAACATGTATTGGATGATTTTTATTTTTGTATTGCTTGTAACTGTTTGGGTAATGCAAGTTCTTGTGCTGTTAGGGGAATAACCTGTGTGTAAATGTCATCTGTTGCTGTATTTTTTGTGTTATCTGTGATCGTTTTGTTTGTCTTGTGTAGTTTCTTAATCATTGTACCTAAACTGTATGTGTAAACATGTATACGCAGGGCGCAGCTGTAAAAGAGACCTTGGTCTCAGTCTGTGTTCCTTGTTGAAATAAAGGTATAATAATGAAAACTGGTTGTTTTGCAAATGTTGAACTTATAGTATGGCTACTAATGCTTGGAAAGCTCAATCAAATCCAAGTATACAGATTTCACGATATTCTTGCAGAAAAATGGAATATGAATGCGAATGTCTCCTTCACGATTTGCCCAAATGTACCTGCGGACTTCACACTAAAAGTCTTGAGGATCAGTCATACTCCAAGTTATCAATCTGAAACTTTGCACATACACTTCTGCCATATTGTGGACACTGTCGGAATTACAACATGAGTGATGGCTGTAACAGTGACCTTTCTCTTGCATTTCAAAGATGGTGGTAAAAAAAACACTGGTTGTTTTTTTCTTTGTATTTTCTTCTTCCAGATCTATTGTGTTATATTCTCCCACATTAAATTCACATTTCCACAAATCTCAAAGTGTTTCTTTTCAAATGGCACCAAGAATATGCATATCCTTACTTCAGGGCCTGAGTTACAGGCAGTTAGATTTGGGCATGTCATTTAGGCAAAAAATTTAAAAAGGGGGCTATCCCTAAATTTTTTAACACGATGATCAGAACCGTGTTGTTGACAGAGTACAGAAGTGTATACAGTGGCATTCAGACCTACAGTACCAGTCTAAAGTTTGGACACACCTACTCATTCAAGGGGTTTTCTTTATTTTACTATTTTCTACATTGTATAATAATAGTGAAAACAACAAAACTATGAAATAGCACATATGGAATCACATAGTAACCAAAAAAGTGTTAAGCAAATCAAAATATTTGAGATTGTTCAAAGTAGCCACCCTTTGACCTTGATGACAGCTTTGAACACTCTTGGCATTTTCTCAACCAGCTTCATGAGGTAGTAACCTGGAATATATTTCAATTAACAGGTGTGCCTTGTTAAAGTTAATTTGTGGACTTTTTTTACTTCTTAATGTGTTTGAATCAGTTGTGTTGTGACAAGGTAGGGTGGTATACAGAAGATAGCCCTATTTCGTAAAAGACCAAGTCCTTATTATGGCAAGAACAGCTCAAATAAGCAAATAGAAACCACAGTCCATCATTACTTTAAGACATTAAGGTCAGGCAATGTGGAACATTTCAAGAACTTTGAAGGTTTCTTCAAGTGCAGTCACAAAAACCATCAAGCGCTATGATGAAACTGGCTCTCATGAGGACCGCCACAGGAAAGGAAGACCCAGAGTCACCTCTGCTGCAAAGGATAAGCTCATTAGAGTTAATTGAACCTCAGATTGCATACCAAATAAATGCTTCACCGAATTTAAGTAACAGACATCCCAACATCAATTGTTCAGAGGAGACCGCGTGAGTCAGGCCTTCATGGTCAAATTACTGCAAAGAAACCACTACTAAATTACATCAATAAGAAGAAGAGACTTGCTTGGGCCAAGAAACACAAACAGTGGACATTAGACCGGCGAAAATCTGTCCTTTGGTTCCAAGCCCCGTGTCTTTGTGAGACGCAAAGTAGGTGAACGGATGATCTCCGCATGTGTGGTTCCCACCGTGAAGCATGGAGGAGGAGGTGGGATGGTGTGGGTGCATTGCTGGTGACAGTGTCAGTGATTTATTTAGAATTCAATGTGCACTTTATTAGCATGGCTACCACAGCATTATACAGCGAAATGCTATCCCACCTCTTTTTTTTTATCTTAGTGGGACTATCATTTGTTTTTCAACAGGAAAAGGACCCAACACACCTCCAGGCTGTGTAACGGCTATTTGACCAAGAAGGAGAGTGATGGAGTGCTGCATCAGATGACCTGGCCTCCACAATCACCCGACCTCAACCCAATTGAGATGGTTTGGGATTAGTTGGACCGCAGAGTGAAGGAAAAGCAGCCAACAAGTGCTCAGCATATGTGGGAACTCCGTCAAGACTGTTGGAAAAGCATTCCAGCTGAATCTGGTTGAGAGAATGTTGAGTATGAGTGTGCAAAGCTGCCATCAAGGACAAAGGTGGCTACTTTGAAGAATCTCAAATATACTGTATTTAGTTTTGTTAAACAGTTTTTTGGTTACTACATGATTCCATATGTGTTACTTCATAGTTTTGATGTCTTCACTATTTTTCTAGAATGTAGAAAATAGTAAAAAAAATAAAGAAAAACCCTTGAATGATTAGGTGTGTCCAAACTTTTGACTGGTACTGTATAACCACTGATTCGTAAGAATGGAGGGTTATCTGCAGAACTGACTAGTAAAGGAACTCAAGGTTTAATACCCATTGCCTACGTTGACAGGAGAATAAGCGAGGAAAGGTGTATTAAGGAGAGAGGGGCACAATGTGTGGTCCTGACCTTTCCCATTTCAAAAAAAGTCTAAAACAAAGTTTAGAGAAGTGAGGCAGCCCAGATAGAAATTGCAGCAATGATGAAAACCTCTAATATCATATAACTCTACATTCCCAGCTCGTGGCTTTCAAATCACGATCAGTTAATATTTGAAATGCACGGACACTTCTGGAAAGCTCCATGCACGGCAAAAAGGTAGCATGTGTGTTACTTCAGCATACTGCTAATCTACAGTGAGTGTGCTGAACATGCCAACCGGGGAACACACATGCACTGTGTACCCCAGAACCTTGGTAAGTTAGCTCATCGACAATGATACAAATGAAATTCATTTTTCTAGGAACTTAAAAAGGAAATTCTCCACTGGAGAATGACGACAACATGCTAACATGGCCTGAGATGTTACCGCTTGGAATATGCAGGTGATGATAAGAACATAAGAAAGACTTACAGAGAGAACATGCAGTATCCATGATTACAGCAGGAAGAAGACATGGATACGAAAAAAGGAAAAATGAGGCTACATGGAATCCCCCAACAGTTCAGTATGGAACATTCACAGACACTCAGATAATGTAGATCGTGTCCATAGATAGGAACTAGACATAGAACCCTCTGATTACATCTAGCGTTGGGCATCTATCCCACCACACTGTTACAGTCACCCACAGTTGTAGCAACATACGCCATTACATTATCTTTGGTTTCTTGAGATCAGGGGGACAGAATACTGATATGAAGCCAACAGTTGAGAAAAGGGCAGGAAGCAGGTGGCCCCAACTCAAACATATGCTCCAAACAAACCCATTCACTGAACAGAATGGCAAAAACACAGCAAGCAGGACCATAAGCATGCAACATTATCAGAAATGACAACCAACGGGTGCACTTGACGAGCAATATGCTCTCTCATTTAGATTTTTTGGTGTAATTCATGCCAGAGCCGGTAGCATACATCTCTGCTTAACATTCTGTCTAGTACGTTCTCCAGACTGATGACTGATACAGAAAAGCCAGTAATCGAACTGCTGAGCTTTTAAAAGGTTTTTCACAAATCAATGTGAAGGGTTGTTGAGATGTGGGAGAGCACCTTGTTGAGGAAAATGTAACTTTTCTTGGCTGATGTTACTGATATGGAGGTACAGTATTTACTCACCAATCGATTCCAATGAGGAAGAAAAATGATGAAAACACAATTGCTGAGCTTCCCTTTAAATGCATGATTTTCCAAAAGAAATCCATAAAGCCAATCAGTTTGTCATACTTCCCCTCTCTCTGGTCAAAGACACTATGTGATCTACACTGAACACCTTCCTAATATTGAGTTACACCCCCTTTTGCCCTCAGAACAGCCTCAATTCGTTGGGCATGGACTCTACAAGGTGTCAAAAGCGTTACACAGGGATGCTGGCCCAAGTTGACTCCAATGCGTCCCACAGTTGGCTGGATGTCCTTTGGGTGGATGACCACTCTTGAGACACACAGGAAACTGTTTAGCATGAAAAACCCAGCAGCGTTTCAGTTCTTGACACACTCAAACCGGTGCGTGCGCCTTGCACCTACTACCATACCCTGTTTAAAGGCACTTAAATATGTTCCTATTCACCCTCTGAACGGCACACATACACAAGTCATGTCTCAATTGTCTCAAGGCTTAAAAATCCTTCTTTATCCCGTCTCCTCCCCTTCATCAACACTGATTGAAGTGGATTTAACAAGTGAGATCAATAAAGGATCACAGATTTCACCTGGATTCACCTGGTCAGTCTACTTCATGGAAAGAGCAGGTGTCCCTAATGTTTGGTACACTCAGTACAGTGGGTCAAAAATGTCACCACAAAGAGCCTCAACTCTCTTTATACTCAGCAGTGGATGATGATCATTAACTGGATCTGTCATTTAGAGTTGTGCTATTTCACTGTCAACTCAGCTGTTTTGCACCCAAACAAACACTTGTTAAGTTAGCTGCATTACACTTGCCAATTACTATTGTAATAACACACTTGTCCATTTCAAGGTCATAGGAATGCAACTGTGCCGAAAGAACAGAACTGAAAGAGAGAGAACGTCCATGTCACCTTGCTATGTTGGACCCGTTATTAGTTTCATATCCATAGCTACATACTGTCAAAATAATATGTAGCCCATGATAAGAGAGCTTTAATTAAATAAAGGAGCCGGATATTGAAAATATGCCGTAAGTCTAAGCCACACAGCACTTGGAAGGTGATCTGGATTCAAGATTAGATTCGACCCTGCGTGTTTTGAATAATGAGACAAACATTTGGGTCATTGTCCCCTAAATAACCCCTTTTATCCTCTTATCGCACAAAAAATGCCACACAGACTTGCCAGGTCATGTGACATTGGCAGGGTCATCAGTCTGATTGTTTGTGGTGATAAATCATTCATTTTGTAGAAATCTGATTTAATTGGAATAGGTCATTGGTTATTAGTAGGGCCAGGCGTGTTTTTTACTGACTGCGTGATCTGACCATGAAAGCCTCCTGGCTGTAGTTTTTGCCTTCAATGTCAATGGAAATCAGTTGCTGTGGGTGGTGGTAATATTTCCAGTCCATACTCCTCTAGCCTTATATGAATACCTGCCCACCCACATAGATGAAACCTCAGATGCACACCCCCTTGTGCTGTCCATCCCTGAATATGGTGTTTAATATATAGACTACCTTTCAGAAGTTTGGGGTCACTTGTAAATGTCCATGTTTTTTAAAGAAAGTCACATTTGTTGTCCATTAAAATAACATCAAATTGATCAGAAATGCAGTGTAGACATTGTTAATGTTATAAATGACTATTGTAGCTGGAAACGGCAGATTATTTTATGGAATATCTACGTACATAGGCATACAGAGGCCCATTATCAGCAACCATCACTCCTGTGTTCCAATGGTACGTTGTGTTAGCTAATCCAAGTTTATAATTATAAAAGGCTAATTGATCCTTAGAAAACAATTTTGCAATTATGTTAGCACAGCTGAAAACTGGCCTTCTTTAGACTAGTTAAGTATCTAGAGCATCAGCATTTGTGGGATCGATTACGGGCTCAAAATGGCCAGAAACAAAGAACTTTCTTCTGAAACTTGTCAGTCTATTCTTGTTATGAGAAATGAAGGCTATTTCACTGAGCAAGAGGACAAGTACATTAGAGTGTCTAGGTTTGAGAAACCGACGCCTCACAAGTCCTCAACTGGCAGCTTCATTAAATAGTACCTGCAAAACACCAGTCTCAACCTCAACAGTGAAGAGGCGACTCCCGGATTCTGGCCTTCTAGGCAGAGTTGCAAAGAAAAAGAAAAGATTAAGATGGGCAAATGGACACTGGACAGAGGAACTCTGCCTAGAAGGCCAGCATCCCGGAGTCGCCTCTTCATGTTGACGTGGAGACTGGTGTTTTGAGGGTACTATTAAATGAAGCTGCCAGTTGAGGACTTGTGAGGCATCTGTTTCTCAAACTAGACACTCTATTGTACTTGTCCTCTTGCTCAGTTGTGCACTGGGGGCTCCCTCTCCTCTTTCTATTCTGGTTAGAGACAGTTTGTGCTGTTCTGTGAAGGGAGTAGTACACAGCGTTGAACGAGATCTTAATTTCTCGCATGGAATAGCCTTCGTTTCTCAGAACAAGAATAGACTGATGAGTTTCAGACGAAAGTACTTTGTTTCTGCCCATTTTGAGCCTGTAATCGAACCCACAAATACTGATGCTCCAGAAACTCAACTAGTCTAAAGGACAGTTTTATTGCTTCGGTTTTCAGCTGTGCCATTCTAAACACAAAAGGGTTTTCTAATGGTCAATTAGCCTTTTAAAATGATAAACTTGGATAAGCTAACACAACGTACCATTGGAACACAGGAGTGATGGTTGCTGATAATGGGCCTCTGTACGCCTAAGCAGATCTTCCATAAAAAAATCAGCCATTTCCAGCTACAATAGTCATTTACAACATTAACAATGTCTACACTGTATTTCTGATCAATTTGATGTTACTTTAATGGACAACAAAAATGTGCTTTTCTTTCAAAAATTAAGGACATTTCAAAGTGATCCCAAACTTTTTAATGGTACTGTATGTTTTACATTGCTGTGGGCAATTACAATTTTGGTCCTTCTCCTGCTCCTTACTTATTTCCATCATTCCTTCACTATCTCTGATCAGAACTCCACCAACACCAGTGCTCCATGATAACAAGGCTTGAAGGATTTGGTTTTCTTGGGCAGCGAAGGATTGCCTATCTGTACACAGCGTCTCGATGATACACTGCCAGCAGGCATTTATTTAAAGCAGGGCTGTCTGTGGCATGTCAGTGGCTATGCAGAGTCTAGCAGAGAGAAAACAACCCCAAGGCAAGGATGGAGGAAAGTAGAATTTTAGGGAGTAGTAAGGCAAGGGAAGTTGAGTCAGCGATTCTATGTCAGTTTATTAACTTATGGCATTCTTATAGTTTTGTTTGTTTTGCATAACCTTGAAAATATCTAGTTCTCACATTCCCCAAAGGCAAAAAGCAGTCACGGAGCAGGAACCCCATTTCCAGGAATTCTTGGCGAGTCTTAACCCTAGTTCAAACACTGCTCTATCACCGCACCCCACACAAAAAATATGTAACTTTCTATTTGGAAGAGTGGGGATAGAGTGCCGTCTGAAACAATTAAGTGCGTCTCGTCTGACTTTTGACGATAGTTCGGCACCCTGTACCGCTCTTTCAGCAGGGTGCGGGTGAAATACGTCTCTGATTCATGCAGCATGCCAGAGCACTTCTTCTACTGCCGGGAGAAATGGTCATGCATATTCATATATTTCAATTGCATGCAAATAAAGGTTGTTTTGCTACCACGCCCACAAGTGAAACACATCTCAGATTCGCAGGTCAATGTCATGACTGTCCTGATCAGGTCAGGTTACAGGAGACCACAACCCGACAGATTATCTCTCAACCCCAACAGAGGAGGAGAGATCTAGGGGTCTGAAGATGTGGGGGGTTTTATGGCCCCTCATGCCCCTGGTAAATCTCAGGCCACAGACAAATTCCTTTGTCCTGTTACTATGGAGAACCAGCCTCAGAACATTAAACATGAAATAAAGGGACTTTGGAACAAATGGTTTCCATCAGCCACAATGGTGGTCATGACGATAGATGGAATATGAAAATGTATGTCATTTTTGTTTTGTTATTAAAGGTTAATAGATGACGTTATTACGAAAACATTGTAATGTGAAGGGTTTTCCTAGTATGTTTATACATTGTACGTTGTATGGAAAATATCCAAATCAAAGATAATGTTATGGGTAAGATGAAATGTTAAGTTAGTTGTCTAAAATTGGATTTGAGAAAAATCTGGACCTTGCTCTGTCACGTTCTGACCATCGTTCATATGTGTTTTCCTTGTTTTAGTGTTGGTCAGGACGTGAGCTGGGTGGGCATTCTATGTTGTGTGTCTGGTTTGTCTATTTCTATGTTTGGCCTGATATAGTTCTCAATCAGAGGCAGGTGTTAGTCATTGTCTCTGATTGGGAACCATATTTAGGTAGCCTGTTTTGTTTTGGGTTTTGTGGGTGATTGTTCCTGTCTCTGTGTTTGCACCAGATAGGACTGTTTAGGTTTTCACTTTTCTTGTTTTGTTTAGTCTGTTCATGTATAGTGTCTTTATAAATTAAACATGGAAATGATGTAAAATATATCACTAGCCACTTTAAACAATGCTACCTAATATAATGTTACATACCCTACATTATTCATCTCATATGCATACGTATATACTGTACTCTATATCATCGACTGCATCCTTATGTAATAGATGTATCACTAGCCACTTTAACTATGCCACTTTGTTTACATACTCATCTCATATGTATATACTGTACTCGATACCATCTACTGTATCTTGCCTATGCTGCTCTGTACCATCACTCATTCATATATCTTTATGTACATATTCTTTATCCCCTTACACTGTGTATAAGACAGTAGTTTTGGAATTGTTAGTTAGATTACTTGTTGGTTATTACTGAATTGTCGGAACTAGAAGCACAAGCATTTCGCTACACTCGCATTAACATCTGCTAACCATGTGTATGTGACAAATATAATTTGATTTGATTTGATTTGAATAACCACCACGCTACATTTTGGTCCGCCTCTCTTTCACCAGAAGAAAACCCTTACATGCTCATTAACTTGGTACGCCCAGAGAATTACCCTAAAGGCGGCTATGCCCACTTCTGACCCAAGGGTATAAAACCTGTGAGTATATTATTTACAGGAGGACTACGTGACCCCAGCTGCAGGGAGGTCTAAAAAAGTCAACGAAGCCAGAACGGGAGTTCAAGGCACAGGTGGAGAGGACCAGGGAGCTGGCATCGAAAGCCGAAAAGGATAAGCTACTGCTAGCCGAGGAACTGTGTGTGAGGACAGATAAATTGGAAGATCTGTCTAACACTTATAACAAAGAACGCAAACTCTTGACCGAGTCCGTATTCTAAAGGAACAACTTGTTTTAGCCAAAACTAAATAAAATTAAGTCCACGCAAAACTAGATGAATCTAACGAGCTAGCTAGAAACCGGGGTAAGCAACTTGATGCCCTGCAAGCAGTTGTGAATGAAACCACTCAAAGCAATAATGCTCTATTCCAAAAGCTGCAGACCAAAGACGATCAGTTAATGAACACAATGAACAAGTTGGAGGACAAAACAGCAGAACTCATTGAAGTCGCTGATTATGAAGAATGAGAATGAAGGATGAGAAAGACCAGGTGAGAAAGTTGGAAAAGGTGACGCGCTATCGCGGGACAACCAAACCAAGCAACCTAGCTCACATCCGGAGCTCAGAGACCGAGGGAATATAGATGACAGGAGATTTCAGCCTCTTTCTCTTGGCCATTCAGCCCACAGTGAATTGGGGCCTCCTCGCCAACACAACCACAGTTTGACTTTCGGCCCACAATTCCCCACGGGAGAGTGCAGATGCTCCCTGCGCACTTGGCGGAGATCGCCTTGACAAAATCGTCAAAAACTTCCTCCTCTTTGACCCCGTTCCGGGAAAGGCAAACAACACTGAGACATTCTTAGCAGACATAGAGGACGCCTTGGATAGCTACCCAAATGCTACGAATAAAGACAGGCTCTACCTTTTGAAGCGAACGTCCAACAGACGCGTGACAAGGTTCATCCGTCTACAAGAGCAACACGTGCAAAACAACTATGCTAAACTTGCCACGGTTTTGAAAATAGAATTCAGTGGTTCTGTGACTCGCAAACACGATAGCTCGTTGGCAAACAATATCAGGCAAGCTCGAAATTAACATCCACAAGCCTACTATCACCGGCTTCGTTCAGCTTACTTTGGCATGCTCACTGAAACCGGAATGGAAGATCTATTACCATTTAAACAACTGTTCCTGTCAAACATGTCTCCCAACTTCATTAACTACTTGGGCCCTACTGCTAAGAGCCCGGACACCTCGACTTTCGAGCTTAGTCGTGAACCATCACTCGAATCAGAAGGTGCTGCATCGGGGACATGTGCGGTAAAAGATGACGATCAAAGGGGGTGGCTACCAAGTAACCACCACCCCGACAACCACCGCCGTAACAATAGCTACGATGAACGTCCCCAATCTAACAGGTCCCGTAGAGATCAACCTAGCCGATATGCCCCTGTGCCTAACTCTCACAAAGGGTCAGGACCTAAGGGTATCAAGCGTAACAAGGCAACAAAGTGTTCAACAATGATCTAAACGCTAACCAAAATGATCTAGAAGCTCTGATAAGAGATGTGCTGCGTCGTAAGAAATCTGAGAAGGATGGCAAGGATAAGTCATCGTTGGAAACCAAGTCCGCCGAAACTCATGCAATTCGAGAGGACGCAAACATTTCCATTACCCCCTTCCCCACTCAAATCCTTGTCCAGGAACCGCTCGTTCTAGACACAAGCCTGCAGGTTTTGTCTACAGACTTGGATATGGATGTGGAGATGCACAAGACAAGCAGCTTTGCAACAGATGATTCCTCTCCCATTCCGATAGAGGACCCACTGGGTAACGTAGGTGACTTATGTGTCTTGGAAATCGACACAGATTACAAACCGCTCCGTTCTCCCAACCCACTCCATTTTGTTGGGGATATGACGAGAAAAAACAACTTGAACAGGCCATACCTTAGAACAGTCCTGGAGGACTGTTTGACCTGTCACGCTCTGATAGATTCAGGTTCAACCATTTCCCTCATATCCGAAACCTTGCTGGATGAACTAAAAAGGGCAGTGGACCCTGCAAAACATTGGTGGAAAACAGAACATTGCGATACGAATCTTCGAGGCTTCACTCAAGCTACCCCGCCCCTAACCAAGCGTCTCCTACTTAAACTCAACTTCGAAAGCGTGTCACTGATCCACCCCGTGTATGTGACTAGCATCGAAATTGAACGGATGCTGATTGGGATCGATTTAATTGACCGTTTGGTACCACTAATGGATTGGAAAACCAATCAAATCTGGGCAAAAATACCTATGCCAACTCCGTTGACTTCACCGCACTCTTCCAAGGCTACCTGCCATGCATTGTGCAATGACGTGGGTTCGACGTCAGCATTTGACGCAAAACCGGTGAACTTGTCCATGAGCCCGCCATTGTTGGCAAATGACAAGGTGAGTTCAACTTGGAACTTAACCGAACATGAGGTTTCCCTGTGTGGCTTGGGTGACTCACCAGCCGACACTTACCGCCCTCCTCTGTTAGGGGGCGTGTGCCTAAACGGCACTGGTTGAGGTTGCAAGACTGATTGGTCTGTCGCCCGCTCTTGGACGGTGCCGGACAGTATCCCGACTGTTACCATGATCCTTGGTCTTATTTCCCTTGGCGTGTGCACCTACTACGTACACAGGCGCACACGTGCAATGGAAGACCTAATGAGGTATTATACTAGGATCACCCGTGGGACGGAAGCGATTACGATATTTGGAAAGTTGGCAATAGATCCTGAAACCCCCTTAGGGGGCCCAGTCCCAGCCTCCTCTCACTAACTCATTAGGTCAGCCCAGTAATGTGCCCAATGTAAGCTTTGGCCTTCAGGGGCCGTTTTTCCAAGTGCCTTAACTACCCACCTGCAAGTAGAATCACCCTAGACATGACATTAGAGAAAATGCCATGGATAGAGAAATTTAGCCAAGACCTTGGACATATATAGAAAATCGTCCAAATGAGATGATTAAGGTGTGGTAGACACATTATGTATACTTTTATGTTTTTATTCCATTATTCTTCGTTTAATTTCATTTGACACTTAGGAAGCAGTAGAGCCCAATGCCACTCGTTTGGGGAGGAAATGTAATGATGTATTATCTGAGTGTTGTGCGTTATTAACGTCTGCCAAGTTACTGCCTAAGTCCACTAGCCGGGATAACCGGATGACGGGCCAGAACACAGAGCCACTGCTGGACCTCCCAGGTCCATTCTAGTGGTGGTCTGCAGCTTGCGGAAATCCTACCAGGGTGAACCACCAAGGAGGGGGGGGGGGACTGCTATGATGATCCACAAACCAGGACATCTGATGATCATTCTTATGGTGGGTTGCAACATGCAGAATCATTCCAAGTTGAACCTACCAGAGGGGGACTGTCATGACTGTCCTGATCAGGTCAGGTTACAGGAGACCACAACCCTACAGATTATCTCTCAACCCCAACAGAGGCGGAGAGGTCTAGGGGTCTGAAGATGTGGGAGGTTTTATGGCCCCTCACGCCCCTGGTAAATCTCAGGCCACAGACAAATTCCTTTGTCCTGTTACTATGGAGAACCAGCCTCAGAACATTAAACATGAAATAAAGGGACTTTGGAACAATGGTTTCCATCAGCCACAATGGTGGTCATGACGATAGATGGAATATGAAAATGTATGTCATTTTTGTTTTGTTATTAAAGGTTAATAGATGAAGTTATTACGGAAACATTGTAATGTGAAGGGTTTTCGTAGTATATGTTTGATGTTTATACATTGTACGTTGTATGGAAAATATCCAAATCAAAGAGAATGTTTTGGGGAAGATGAAATGTTAAGTTAGTTGTCTAAAATTGGATTTGATAAAAATCTGGACCTTGCCTCGTTAACTTGGTACGCCCAGAGAATTACCCTAAAGGCGGCTATGCCCACTTCTGACCCAAGGGTATAAAACCTGTGGGTATAGAATTTATAGGAGGACTACGTGACCCCAGCTGCAGTGAGGTCTAAAAAAGTTAACGAACCCAGAACGCAACGCAAGTTTGAGGACAAAGAAATCCTTTTCTACCCAAGCTATGGATGAGTAGCTGTGTCTAAGCGGGTGAATTCAAGTCGATCCACCTAGCCTCCATCTCTCATCGAATCGTGGTATCTAAAGGGTTTCATTCCTATGCTGTGAGCTCTGAGCTACAGAGCTGTCTGTCCTCAGAAGACCCCTTCCAGAGAAAATGGTGAGGGAACAGACTCCTAAGCCAAAAAGGACACTGACACCTTGAGGACGAGCAGGGAGGTGCACAGGAGAAGTGCGTCATCGAACAGCGGAACGGTCCATGCAGAGAATCCTCGGAGATCATCCCCACGTAATTACATCATTATATTCTGACCCATAAGAGCGGCAGTTTGGGGCAAGGCTAGGGTTAGAATAGCATAGCTGACAAATTCACCCAAATGTATATTTCTCTTGTGTACTTTCTTTTTTCTCTCTCTTTTGAAATTCCCATTGTGGGTAGCACGCGCCATAGTGTGTTGGCCCGTTATACTAAGTTATAATCAATAGCCTATAATGTGTTTTGTCTGTGTGTATCTTTTATCATAATTTTAGCTTTTTAGTAAATACATTTTCAACTAAGATTGGTGTGGTACGAATTCATTGGTGGGACCCGGGTCCTTGCAGATTCACGGGCTATACGACGTTCAGAACGAGATCGTTAGAGGCAACTGGTTAATTAGCGGCTGCTGTAGAATCGATATTCTGATATTCTTTGAGTTAATTTGGGAAATAGAAACTCGATAAAAACGAGTTTTCCCATGGTGCCCCAGGTTAATGAGTTAATAATTGCTTGATTCAGTTAATCACGCAATTATTAACTTGTAATCATTCAATGAGCAACAGTCGTCACATTAACTAATACAACATCAATGACTTCTGTGAGAGGTTGCTGTTATGCCTGAATAATTTTTTATTATTTCTACCCCTTTTTCTCCCCAATTTCGTGGTATCCAATTTGTTTAGTAGCTACTATCTTGTCTCATCGCTACAACTCCCGAAAGTCATGCGTCCTCTGATACACAACCCAACCAAGCCGCACTGCTTCTTAACACAGCGCGCATCCAACCCGGAAGCCAGCCGCACCAATGTGTCAGAGGAAACACTGTGCACCTGGCAACCTTGGTTACACAGGAGTCGCTGGTGCGCGATGAGTCAAGGATATCCCTACCGGCCAAGCCCCCCCTAACCCGGACGACGGCTGGGCGGCTGGTTGCGACAAAGCCTGTGCGCAAACTCAGAGTCTCTGGTGGCACAGCTGGCGCTGCAGTACAGCGCCCTTAACCACTGCGCCACCCGGGAGGCCTGTTATGCCTGAATTTGACCCAAAATCAATGAGGAAGTCTGCTGCAGTATTGAGAGCGTGTGAATGAAACCAATCAGTACGTAAAGCCAAACGTTTAACCGTGCCAGCTCACTCTTAATTTCACTCTTAATTTCTATTCAGTTTATTCAGTTTAAAGATAGCTGTTGTTTTCCAATTAATTAAAAGACAACTGCAAGAAAGTTCATGATAGTGTGTGAATAAAGTGTAGCTAATAGGCTTAAAAATATATATTTTTTAGAATGACTCTGCTACGTGAACTTTGAAACAGATCTCAACTTCACCACCCCCCACACAAACACACTCCCTCGTTCGCAGACATATTTGGGATCAAAGTTTGCTCCAGCATCTCTCTACACACCAGTAGACTGGAAGATTCAATCCATCCTAACAAAAGACAAGGCAACAGGATTCTTAAATGATTTGGAGCCATTTGTCGTGGAAGTATTGTGGATTATCCAGATCGTGGTCCATTTTTTCAGTAACGGGTGGACTTCAATCAAGCATGTGTCCCTTCAGGTCGGAGTCTAAATGTCACCTAATTGTCTGGCACAGAGCTGATTTGATAAATCGGACTGTGTTGGATGTGGTCCAGCTGGGATTCAGATATTCTCAGGGAGTTGACTGGTGCCAGGGAGACGATGACATTTTCCTTGGCTTTCTATAAAGACTTTGTGGCGGGATTACCCAATCCTTGCTCAGCCTTGATCAAGAGCTTTGGGGGCAGTCTGCTGTATTGGTCACCATGTTTTTAAACACCTGGCAAGGTCCTCCATCTATCTTTTCAAGTAAAGCCATTCCCTTGTCTTTTGTAGACAATCTGCAATTCATATTAACACATGGGTCTGAAAATCCCAGTGTTAAAGCAACAAGTCCATAATGAGCCTACGTTTACAAGGGAAATTCCTTGGGACTGTTGCATAGATGTGAGAAATGTTAAAGAATGGTCACATTGTGGTGGATAATATTTATTTCCTTGTGCTCAATACTTTTGTGCACCTAAACTCTCTCTCCATGCACAGAAGATTTGAGATCTGAATTTTAACAACCATAGTGTTAAATGTAACACTTTCTTAGTGTTAAACATGTGACCAACCAAAATAGTGTTAAATTAAAAATGTTAAAGTGTTGATAAACTATCACCTCAAGAGTGTTGGGTCCCTAATATCATGGGTGTTGCAATTCCCCCACTAAATGTTTTAAATAATTAACACTTTATTAGACCTAATGCTGTTACATTTTCTCAGTTTTAGGGAATTAACACCTGTGGTGTTACAGTAACTTGTTTTGGGGTGCTGTTTTTAACCCTGTAGAGTTTAAAGCCTTATTTGCATATTTATTTCCCAGATTGCCTTTTGGGGGAATTTTAGAGGTACCACTACCAAACATGAATGTGTTTGCTAGTGACAGAGACATGATTGTTGCATTTGATTGCCTTCAGTCCTGTAGCCTTATTTATGACCATACATGACTTTTTTTGACAATACCATACTTCGACAGCCTAGTTATAACCTAACACAGTGGCCTGAAACTCCTGGTTTGCAGGCCACATTGGCATGTCACATTATGCTGTTTTGTAAAATGGTATATCATTCCTAATGGAATTCAGCCAGAGTTAGGATATCCAACAGTTAGAACGTTTAATCTGCAGTGAGAATGATAGGCAAGATTGATAAATGAGACTAAAACCTCTAAACTGGAACAACCATCTCACCATGGGTGAAATAAGTCCAACCACTTACAGATTGAATTAGTTTTGAAATGTTTTATCTACCTTTGTGTAGTATGAACTCAGTTAATCAAGTAATGTTCATGCAGAAACATAGATATTAAAATAAACTATTCTAATGAAGCTCCTCGTTTGTCTTTTTCACTCAGAGTCAACGGAAATTAACTCCATGTGGTGTTGATTCCACTGCGAATCAAATACCACTTCATGTATTCACTGCAGGTGGCATCAATTTCAATCCCACTGGTGTTAACCCACTAGAATCAAAACTCAGATATAACGCTAACATTTTTTACCTCAACAACTTAGATTTTAACACCGGTAAATTTGCTGTGTTGTTGTGGTCCACCCAAAATCATCTCTCCATCCCTCCTATAATACACACTCACACCCACACATAGAATTTGGTATTCTAATCTGTTTGGATTCATTTGATTCATCGCACGTCACATGCACACAAACAATAGGAGGAATCCTCCATTTACACTGACAATGAATCTTAGTGTTTAATTATGTTTCTGTGTGGGTCGCTCCATTTTAAACAAACTCTCTTGGTGATGGAAAGGAACATAATTGTACTATTATCTGTCCGAGTGAGTTTGCTATCAGCCTTGAGCTTCCTGCTTTCTCCCTGCTCCGTTTAATGGGGCCACACAGCGATTCCATTCCTGCCAAGACAGAGCCTTTGATAAACTGACAGCAACAGAGCACTTTCTCCAAACAGTCTGTTTTCATTAAACGGCTAATCTAAAATCAATCAAGCAAAACATAGAATTTAGGCCTGCAATGGGGGGTATTTTCTCCCTATGCATTAGTTTTACTGCTGCTCTATATGACAGGCCCCACCCTACATGCATGCATTCCCATGTTGCCACACAGCCAGTGGCGAGGACTTGCAAACTCAAACAAAGACAAGATGATGTCACCTGGAATTACAGATCCTGGCAGATATTAATATGTGTGTTATTGTGAATTAAGCCCTGGGTTAAATGTTACCGATATAATTGGAGAATGTTTTAATCGTTGACTGCTATAATTCATTTTCTGGGTACTTTCTACAGCTGTTTTTACCTGGAACACAGATTTTAATTGGATGATGGAAGCAGAGATTACAAGCAACAAGACCGTTTAGAGCGTTTCCCGTTATTGCATCAAGGCAGTGACGTGGTTTGCTGACTTTATAACTGTGTGATGGTCTTTATATTATCCTTATGACAGTAGTGGCAGCACCCTTTAACGCTATCCATTGTTCATTTACTCATCTGTTTTCTTCAAAATACAGCGAGCGTCAACAACAAGAACTAAGCCTGACACATTTCTCTGGTTCAGTTTGTTCTCTCATAGGTGTTCCTTTGGCTTCAGCCCAGAGCAACATCAGTGTTTCTTTCAAACATAATAACTGATAGATATTGACTAGCTCTCAGGGGCTGCATCTCCTAATGCTGGCATCTTACTCGGACTCGTCACCTGAAGCTGAAGCCGCACCATTTCAACTGATGCAAAGGGACTTCTGAGATATGTCTAGAGGACAGGTTAAGACCTGTGACGCAGGCATGCCTTCTCTAGTATTGGAGGTCATTAAAAATCCCTCACTCTCTAGGAGAGGCCCTGCTTTGTAATGGTCAATACTGCCGGGTGAATAGTTTATGGTAATCCAGGCTGAAGTGTTGTTTTAGCATGCATTTATTCATGACCATTTTAATATTCAGTAAGTGCACAAACATCATGAACATTATGCTCTTTCCATAACATAGACTGACCAGGTGAATCCAGGTGAAACGAAATCTGTGGTCCTTTATTGATCTCACTTCTTAAATCCACTTCAAATCAGTGTTGATGAAGGGGAGGAGACAGATTAAAGAAGGGTTTTTAAGCCTTGAGACAATTGAGAAATGGGTTGTGTATGTTTGCCATTCTGAGGGTGAATGGGAAAGACAAAAGATTTAAGTGCCTTTGAACTGGGTATTGTAGTAGGTGCCAGTCGCACTGGTTTGTGTCAAGAACTGCAACACTGCTAGGTTTTTCACGTTCAACAGATTCCCATGTGTATCAAGAATGGTCCCACCCAAAGGACATCCAGCCAACTTGACAACTGTGGGAAGCAGTGGAGTCAGCATGGGCCAGCATCCCTATGGAACGCTTTCAACACCTTGTAGAGTCAAATTTTAAAGATATAGAGCTCTCTAAACTTAGAGAAAATGTCATTCAGTACACGTGTTTTTTGGTTGATTATATTGTATACAGTGGGGCAAAAAAGTATTTAGTCAGCCACCAATTGTGCAAGTTCTCCCACTTAAAAAGATGAGAGAGGCCTGTAATTTTCATCATAGGTACACTTCAACTATGACAGACAAAATGAGGGAAAAAAATCCAGAAAATCACATTGTAGGATTTTTAATGAATTTATTTGCAAATTATGGTGGAAAATAAGTATTTGGTCACCTACAAAAGTTTATCTCAATACTTTGTTATATACCCTTTGTTGGCAATGACAGAGGTCAAACGTTTTCTGTAAGTCTTCACAAGGTTTTCGCACACTGTTGCTGGTATTTTGGCCCATTCCTCCATGCAGATCTCCTCTAGAGCAGTGATGTTTTGGGGCTGTTGCTGGGCAACACGGACTTTCAAATCCCTCAAAAGATTTTCTATGGGGTTGAGATCTGGAGACTGGCTAGGCCACTCCAGGACCTTGAAATGCTTCTTACGAAGCCACTCCTTCGTTGCCCATGCGGTGTGTTTGGGATCATTGTCATGCTGAAAGACCCAGCCACGTTTCATCTTCAATGCCCTTGCTGATGGAAGGAGGTTTTCACTCAAAGTCTCACAATACATGGCCCCATTCATTCTTTCCTTTACACGGATCAGTCGTCCTGGTCCCTTTGCAGAAAAACAGCCCCAAAGCATGATGTTTCCACCCCCATGCTTCACAGTAGGTATGGTGTTCTTTGGATGCAACTCAGCATTCGTTGTCCTCCAAACACGACGAGTTGAGTTTTTACCCAAAAAGTTCTATTTTGGTTTCATCTGACCATATGACATTCTCCCAATCTTTTTCTGGATCATCCAAATGCTCTCTAGAAAACTTCAGACGGGCCTGGACATGTACTGGCTTAAGCAGGGGGACACGTCTGGCACTGCAGGATTTGAGTCCCTGGCGGCGTAGTGTGTTACTGATGGTAGGCTTTGTTACTTTGGTCCCAGCTCTCTGCAGGTCATTCACTAGGTCCCCCCGTGTGGTTCTGGGATTTTTGCTCACCGTTCTTGTGATCATTTTGACCCCACGGGGTGAGATCTTGCGTGGAGCCCCAGATCGAGGGAGATTATCAGTGGTCTTGTATGTCTTACATTTCCTAATAATTGCTCCCACAGTTGATTTCTTCAAATCAAGCTGTTTACCTATTGCAGATGCAGTCTTCCCAGCCTGGTGCAGGTCTACAATTTTGTTTCTGATGTCCTTTGACAGCTCCTTGGTCTTGGCCATAGTGGAGTTTGGAGTGTGACTGTTTGAGGTTGTGGACAGGTGTCTTTTATACTGATAACAAGTTCAAACAGGTGCCATTAATACAGGTAACGAGTGGAGGACAGAGCACCCAAAGGACATCCAGCCAACTAGACACAACTGTGGGAAGCATTGGAGTCAATGCCCTGACGAATTGAGGCTGTTCTGAGGGCAAAAGGGGATACAACTCAATATTAGTAAGGTGTTCTTAATGTTTTGTAAAGCTAGTGTTGGCATTGTATATTATGACTTTGTGCAGAGGTGACCCTCAGAAATGTTGGAGTCTCTAATCCAGCTCAATACAAGATGAGTTGGCTCAGAAATATGAGCCTTTCTGAATTTGTACTCTGTTCCATCGACCCCATTTATATTTTGTTCATTTCATGCTTAATTTAAAAAATATATATAATTAAATGGGTCTTCTGTATGACGTTTAATCAGATATTGTTATAACAGTCTAGCGACTGATACCACATTTGTCATAATGAATGGCAATTTAAACACAAATCATAATTCATCCCGATTCTGAATGCATTTTGTTTTATTGTGTTATTTATTTTACTTTCTTCACGTGCGATTACATTACTTTACACATTTCTGGACTGTTACACAAAGTGTTTGTTGCACAACTGTCCCTGGGCGCTCATGCACTTAGCATGGCCCACTTTCAATGATTCCAATAGCCCTCTCCACAGTCACCACGAATAAATATCCAAAACTCCCTCAATCAATTCATAGCCTCCTCTTAATGCAGCCATGACATGAAAGAAGACAGAGAAAACACACAAAAAAAGATGGCACATGATAATATAAAACATGGAGGAAAAAGAAGGTAAGTGCAGCGCCAAAAGAAAAGATAATCGTGTACCCTTCTTTATGAGGGTACGTCTTTGGCATGCATTGGCGTTAGAGGGAAACAAGAGCAGTCTCCACCTCAGCCCAGAATTCAGACAGTCAATCCCTCCCCGGGAAACAGTTCCCAGCCTTACTCCCCCGCCTCCCACTCCCAGCCTCCAGCCTCCAGCCCCTGGACCTGAGCCCCAGCAACGTTCACAACCAATGATTTATAGAGCAGCAAGGGAGAGGGGAGGGGGAAAAAACAACATTCAAGTGGAATGTGGCATAAAGCAGTGATGAGGAGAGCTCGGGATGTGAGATTTGCGTATTAACGAAGGGCATGCCGCTTTTACGGGAAGCCGCTGCATCCTATGCACAAACTGTTGCACTGACAGGGAGGAGGGAAGGGGTGCAGCATGAGGAAGAGAGTGGATATCTTGAGAGAGAAGGAGGAGGGAAGAGAGAAAAGAGAGGAGGGATGAGCGTGATAAGGCTGAGGAGAGAAGGAGATTGGGAACATGGGGATTTATTACATATTTCTGAGATAGCACTGCAGTTATCTCTCAATGCTGCAGCGCACAGTACAGTAACTGCAGTCATGATGACAAAAGTCAAAACAACATACTGGGGACCCAAAACATTCAAACGAAAAAAGAAGAGACAGCAACTACAACATTCTATGACCTCTATGACTTTCTTCCTTAGACATACAATCAGAAAATCCTTCTAATTTCTTCAATCGAGACGCCTCTCTTCTGTGTCATTATTACGACAGAGGGAAATCGAGATGTAGTTTTTCCTACTCCACAAGGACCTGCTGACAATCAATCGTGCTATTGATATTCATGAGATGGTGGTGATCCCCCTGCTGCCAACACAAATAAGAGCAGAGTGAGAGAAAAAGACCACGAAACACACCAAGGGGTTGAGAAACCATCAAGAGCTAACAAGAGCGAGTGGATTAAGCTGGGACACAACGGAATAATTGTGCTCATCACCACAGATCCGGAGAGCAGAGTAGAGAGTAGGAGAGGAAGCGTTGCTTATTAGCCCACGTGTAAAGTGGATTACCTCCTCAGTGGGTGCACAGGCCTGCAGTCAGAAGGAGGAATATTTAAATGAGTCTCTTTAACAAGTGAGCAGAGCAGGGAGGGTGCTCGGGAGTTCTCTTTCCAAGGGAAAGGGCTTGGATAAGATCATGAGCGTGTGTCTTTACAGAGAATGTACAATCTATCTCAATCAACGGTGGACATTTTATATTCATCACTTTTTTTTATGGAACGCAATTAAAGAAACATTTTCTACCAGTAGATTGTAGTGAGCTCAACATCTTGCTGGAGGAAGAATATAAACAGGCAGGCTTTAGGTGGCCACTGAGCACAAACTGGTTAAGTCAACGTTGTTTCAACGTAATTTGTCAAGTTATGTGATGTGGAATCTACGTGGAAAATACAATGGATTTGAAAAAAGTCATCAAAGTCAACTGTTGTTTGGTGAAATTTAAATCACAGGATTATGTAATCATGGTAAACCATTTTCAACATAGACAAACCTTGTATAAAATATGTTGAATTTGTAACTTTGAAAAAACGTCAGGTCTTCAACAAAATATCCACTATAAAAGAAAGCATCTGGGCAGCATCTCCTACTGGAGAGTTGATCTATCTATAGCTATCCTTTTGGTCTCATATACAGGGTTTAAACCATGGCCAGTTCTGCTAAGATATTTGTCACTGACTACTCCCAATGTGCCATCGTGAGAATGATTGTTGAGAAATCTCTACTTAATAGATTCACTGTTGCTATCAAGTCATTCCAAAGAATAGATTTAACAGATAGCAAATTAAATGTAAAGATACTTTATCCATCATACATACGGTTGAAGTCGGAAGTTTACATGCAGCTTAGCCAAATACATTTCAACTCAGTTTTTCACAATTCCTGACATTTAATCCTAGTAAAAATTCCCTGTCTTGGGTCCGTTAGGATCACCACTTTATTTTAAATATGTGAAATGTCAGCTTTTATTTATTTCATCACATTCCAATGGGTCAGAAGTTGACATACACTCAATTAGTATTCGGTAGCATTGCCTTTAAATTGTTTAACTTGGGTCAAACGCTTCGGTTAGCCTTCCACAAGCTTCCCACAATAAGTTGGGTGAATTGTGGCCCATTTCTCCTGACAGAGCTGGTGTAACTGAGTCAGGTTTATAGGCCTCCTTGCTCGCACAAGCTTTTTCAGTTCTGCCCACAAATTGTCTATGGGATTGAGGTCAGGGCTTTGTGATGGCCACTTCAATACCCTGACTTTGTTGTTCTTAAGCCATTTTGTCACAACTTTGGAAGTATGCTTGGGGTCATTGTCCATTTGGAAGACCCATTTGCAACCAAGCTTTAACTTCCTGACTGATGTTTTGAGATGTTGCTTCAATATATCCACGTAATTTTCCTACCTCATGATGGCATCTATTTTGTGAAGTGCATCAGTCCCTCCTGCAGCAAAGCACCCCCACATCATGATGCTGCCACCCCTGTGCTTCACGGTTGGGTTGGTGTTCTTTGGCTTGCAAGCCTCCCCCTTTTTTTTGACTAAAATGATGTCAATTAGCCTATCAGAAGCTTCTAAAGCCATGACATAATTTTCTGTAATTTTCCAAGCTGTTTAATGGCACAGTCAATTTAGTGTATGTAAACTTATGACCCACTGGAATGGTGATAGAGTGAATTATACGTGAAATAATCTGTCTGTAAACAATTGTTGGGAAAATTTGTCATGCACAAAGTAGATGTCCTAACCGACTTGCCAAAACTATAGTTTGTTAACAAGACATTTGTGGAGTGGTTGAAAAACAAGTTTTAATGACTCCAACCTAAGTGTATGTAAACTTCCGACTTCAACTGTATAGGCCTGGCGTCAAACTCATGTCAAACTGTATGAATCCAAAATATCAATTATTCATTTGTAGACAAACTTGAATTAAAGCTAGACTTGGTGGCAGAGATGGAACTATCCTAGCAGAAGATACATCTCTTTCAAATGTTGATATAGTTGGTTGTGTTGACAACCAAATAATATTCAATATTGCTTCTGAAATACAGTAAATAGCCTATTAACTTGTCAACAAGTTAAGAATGTATATGTTAGATTCACTTCTCCATCTCAACAAAAAAAATGCAAATTAAAGAATAGGAATAAGCCAGTGGCTCATGGGGAACTATCCAAGCAGAAGATACATCTCCTTTTAATTTTTTTTATTTGGTTGCGTTGTCAACCAAATACAACCAAACTCAATATTACCTTTGTAATACAGCAAATAACAAACAGTTCAGGCTATCTTACAAACTAATGTCAACAGTTTAGATTCAACCTTAAAATGTCTAACACATCATGGCCACATTCTGAGGTTACTGGAACAATAGATGTCTTGCATCATCATATAAAGTGTGCATGTTCAAGATAGCATGCAAAGGTTGCAGGCCTGTGGAAATCTTCACAAATGCTTGAATAATCTGTAATGGCATTGGTCCCTTGTACTTGACTGTATTTGAATGTAATCTCAACTGCAATCCAGGTCATTTGGTTGTGCTATTAGATGATTCACAGTGATAACACATTAAGCTGTTGTATTCCCATTTTAACTTTGTTCTGCTTTTGAAATTGTTAAAAGTGCAAGGATAACACATTTTAGGTGACAACCAAACCAAAAATCAGGTCATTGAGTTTCCATAGAAAATTTGGTTGTGCTTTTAGATGGTTGAAAGCATTGTGATGACACTGTGAATTCAACAAACTTTTGGCTGTCTTTTTGAGTGGGTGAAAATAGGTTGTAATGTCATTGATCAACGTATCAACCAAATATTACTCAATTCTCCACATTGAAATGAGTGGTGTGCCAGTGGGGCTTTACTTCACATCCCAGAGAAGCAGCAGGGATTGAATGGAGCGAAGAGACATCAACGGGAGGAGCACAAGCGGAATACCAAACATGTACATATACACAAGCACTCTGAATTTCGATAAGCCCCCTTCATCACCATGGCACTGTCAGGAGTCACAGTGCCCCCTGCTGGCCTCTATGAGAAGACCCCCCCCCCGATCCTGTCAGCTCTCCCCTTACTAGTGTCCACTGTCTAGCTGACGTCTCATGCCACTCTCCCACTGATTAATGGTTTAACAGTGGGCTCCATTTTTATAATTGAGCAGAAGTGATCTTAAAGCTCTCCGGTTTTCCAGTGGTGCAGCGGTTGTTGAGGGGATTCCGATAGACATTTGTCAAAACGGAATAAAAAGGCTTTCAGAGAAGTATGCATTTAACAATCCTTTTTCTCTTTTATCACCCATTACCACACCCAGGTGGCCAGAGAGGGTGGCCAGTGACTTCTGCCAATGTGAATGACTGGCAATATCGGCTGAGTCAATAGTGCTTTTTTGGATTACTGGATGTTATCAATGCAGTGGCAGGGTGGAGTGGGCCAACAATCCAATCCCTCAGACGGACCCGGAGGATGACGAGTGTCTGCCCTGGACAACAGCCTGTGCAATCACAATCTCATATCACACACACATGCAGGCGCGCGCGCACACACACGCACACACACTAGTCCACGCACAGAGAGACACAGACACACACACACAATGACGTCGACTGCTAGACATGCCAGTTAGGCAGCCACACTCCTTTCAGTTCTTATTTTTACAAGTCAGCATCCAGTTCATAACAAAGTCAGCGGATCCCACGGTGTATCACGCTGAGGTATGGTTCAATCCCTCTGAGCGATTGAAGGGCTGTTGAGAGTCTTATCAGCAACCTCCGTTATCAAAATCTGATGTTTATTTAAAGCTGGAGATATTCAGCGTTGATTATAAAAAGATTTCAAAGCCACATTACCTCTTGGTGCAGCTTGATGAGATGAATTTTAAACAAAGCCCATTAGACAAATTGTTCAGTCTTACCTCGCTCATTTCCTGAAATAGCCATAGTCAAGCTTATAGATTTGGCATAGGACTTTGGGAAAGTGGCAAAAATCCATCAAACCGACAGTTACTGCATGTGTGCTTAAATCAAACACCTTTTTAGCCACAGATGCTATTCAAAAGCTCACTCAAAGGAAGTACAGATTATATTCCATTTAGACTACTACCATTTATCGTATGTATGGCAACTACCAGGTTTCCTATGGTCTTTAGCTATGGGCAGATTGGCAGACACTAATACTGAGAATGACAAGCAAGGCACTTTAAAAAAAATGGAAATCTCCTTTTTAGGGGTTAAAGTTAATTTAAATAAGTTTTTTTCAAACAAGATTCTGCACAAACTGGTTAAGACCAATCATTTTACGACATAGCCTTTAGCCATCTGAAACCTGATCAAAACTGTTAAGACAATGATGTCATGGCGCTTACTGTTTACCTCAGGTGAAACACCACACTTTGTCACAATACTGTACCAAGAATTTAAGAACCATAAAGCAACATATTGAGCCAACACAGTAATCTCCTACCCTGGTCACAATACCATAACATTCACTGAAATGTATCTTTGGCTGCTATTTTACCCCAGCTGAAGCTGTATCTCATAAATCCTGAAGTGGAGGAGAGAGTAATGTGGTTAGATGAATCAATAAGCTTACATCTTCATTCAAGCCGCACTAAACCGTCCTAGCCCTGTCCACCAGAGAGGCTAGAGGGGAGATTGAAAAGGCCAGACGAGAGGAGAGCTCACTCACATCTTCCTCCTGAATCTCATTGCCTCTCGAGCGCTATAGACTTGCCATTGACCCAATTTTCCAGGGTTGGCTCAGTAATGCGTCTGCTGCATGATGCTGTCACTGTGCCACCATATCGGCAGGTGAGTGAGGATTATGCTGGACCTTCTTACTGGTTATGGAAATGAATTTCCTTCGAGGCCTCGTTTCCCTCTGCTTCCCTAAGACAAAACAATGTACAGGGTGGTACAACATTATAGACACCCTTGATAAAGATGTTCAATAATGACTGTATAAAATAAATAATTCAAATACTGAGCTATATTGTGTGCTAAACAAATTGTATAGAGATATATTATTTCACACTAATACAATTGCTCAGAGAAAGAGAACATGTGAAAATAATTTCTCAAAAAGGTACGGGGAAATGATTGACGCCCCCTAAAGATTCAAAACATGGTATTTGGTCCCATATTCCTAGCACGCAATGACTACATCAAGATTATGGCTACAAACTTGTAGAATGCATTTGCAGTTTGTTTTCGTTGTGCTTTAGATGATTTTGTGCCAAATAGAAATGAATGGTAACTAATGTTTTGTGTCATTTTGCAGTCACTTTTATCATAAATAAGAATATAATATGTTTGTAAAAAAACTTCTACATGAATATTAATGTTACCATGATTATGGGTTATCCTGAATGAATAGTAATTGACACCATGAATTATATTATTAGTATAAAATAGTATCATTTAATATTTTTTTAGCATACAATATAGCTCAGTATTTGAATGATAGATAGTAGTTATTTTCTCGATATGTATGGATTAGCCACTAACATTCTATTTCGGTTCACAAATTGCTAGAAATAAAGATGTTCCTCCAACATTCCTTTTTAAATACACTTCTACTTTTCAGCTATTTGTGCAGTTTTTCTTTTAAGTAAAAAAAGAAATAATAACCTCATCACAATTCTAACTTTATTATTCCAACTCAAAAATCTATTGCACCACATCACCATACAGAAAGAGATATCTGACACCTTAGTTCAAATTAAGTAAAACACGTATTGATATGTGGTACATTTGTTGGTTTACTGATGGAAGCACATTGTCATATCAATAGTTGTTACAATTTACTTAGTTGCTTGTTTTATACCTCATCCTGCAGCTCCCAATCCAACACAGTGAGAAAACATTCCAACCCTGTTCCTTAATAGGGATGAGTCAACAGGAGTTGAAAACCTTTCCCCACAATGAACATGCCAATGGGAAAATGTGAGACGGTTCGCCCCGGGATTAAAAAGAGTATGAAAACGCCCTAAGTGTTTTTATGATGCAGAGTACACACCACAAATGCATTTCATGATAAGGTTCTCTTGTAGATTTGAATGCCTTTTTACTCCCACGTGCACTGCGAAGCCCACAGCTTGAAAGTGTTGTTGTAATTGAACATTCATTTGTGATGTCTGTCAGGGTTTGTTGTTCCTCAATCCCAAAGTAATCATTACCATTTCTACACGGGTTCTGATAATCCCAACTGGGCGTTTGCATGGGTGTGAATGAAAAAGCTGGCCAGGCACATTTGAAGGCGACAGGTAGTTAGTGCCAGTGAGGTTGGAGCAGATCCAGCTTAAACCCCCTGCAGCACTGAAAACTCCTGGCTCTAAAACAACTTGCTGAACTTTTGAACTTTTTAGAATAAATCCAAACATGCACAGAGTCCAAGTCACCTCTATTTAGCTAATCCTCCTCTTTATTTTGGCTGAGAGAGGTTATAACATGATTCCTAAGCCTCTTACAGGATGATATCCAGGTGGGTGAATTGAGGTTTTAGCCATATGGATCGGGGTGCTCAGAAAATATCAAAAAGTGAAGTGTTAAGTTTGTTAAGAGTCTGGCCGAGAGGGAGAGACCTCTGGCCGCTTTCACGGTGGAAACAGATTGAATTGGCCTGTGTAGGGTTAAACATGGAGACAGGCCACCCTGTACTTGGTCTAACATTTTGAGTCAGTGTTCGAATGTTATTTCTGAGAGTTCAAATTGCGCCTGTCACCGTGAGAGAGAATGAGAGAGTGGGGGCATCCACAAGCCAGGGAACCTGGTTGGATGCAGCATCTGCCTTCATATTTCTCTCTTTTTCCCAATCTCAATTCCCCTCTGTGTTCTTTTTTCTCTCTTTTCCTATCTCCGTGTTTTTTCATCAACCACACTTTCCACTGAGGACTTCTGTCACTTCCCAGTCCAGGTGGGTCTGACTATTCACATTCCAGATGCTGGGGGAGTAGAACAAAATAACAGGAGACTGATTCTCTCTCCTCCGGGATGGCAGCATGAACGAGCAGTCAAAGATATTCCGTCACCAAAGCGACGCGACAGTATGGGCATGCGGGTACTTTGGTTTGGGGACGGTCTGTCCTGCTCAAAATTGCAATTACATTAACAGACACAATCGCAGAAGATTACAAGAGCCGCAAGGCTGCAGTCTCTGTCTAATTCATGATGTTTTCATCATATGAAATCCTTTGCCAGAGCCGTGAATGGTGGTTAATTATTGTCAGACTCTTGTGGTGGATATCTCTGTGTCCTTTCACAGGCAATCAAGAAAGAAAACAGAAGACAGGGTCAGGAACAATAACAGCTAAAAAAATTGTCCTCAAAGCTTATTTAATATGGGAGGCAAGTGACATTGCAGACCTTTATTGTGTCAAGCTAAGAAAAGACAAGACAGTCCTTTTAAAATTCTGATCATTAACATATTTATCCTTAACTTTCTACTTTGGGCTCAAGTAGCATACTTGTAAGCTACTCCCTTTTAGATTATTTTTTAGAAAGTCACAGCAGGACTTTGATAGTGCTTATTAACCCTGAAACGTATAAACGATTGTTTATGATATCACAATGAACATTGGTTTACACAGCGGATGAAAGCTCAAAGGTTCGCGATTACCTTGGCCCACATTGTGAGCAACATGGTCATTTTGTGCATTTTAGCGGAACCATGAATCAAAATGTTTAAAGTTGGTCAAACGTTTACATGTCACGCCCTGACCATAGAGAGCTTTTTATTCTCTATGTTGTTTAGGTCGGGGTGTGACTAGGGTGGGTCATCTGGGTAATTATATTTCTATGGCTGAGGACCAAGCCTTGGTGGTTGTGTTTTGTGTTGCGATTGCTAAATATCTTTTCACTTAGAAAAGGTGGCAGTGCTCCTGCACCTTTTTTTAGACAAAAAAATGAAGACAAGTACTTCAATGTACCATTTCAAAAGCCCCGCTTGTTCCCTTGGTTGTCTCACAACATTGAGACATAATGATGATGACCTTCCCTTGCTGGGAAAATGTGAAGTGGGCATTGGATAAATACCTGTCAACAAACAACAGACGCTTTTATATTGGTGCTTGTTTATCTGTTAAAATCAGGGGAAGCTTAATAACAGCTATGGGGATGAGAGATGTTGCATCGTTGTTTTCAAGATTAAAGGGTAATAAGGACTTGGGCACACGTATTTTTTAACAATTCATTTTTAACGCCATAAAATTGACAACAGCAGACGTTCTTTGAGAAACTATTTGACCCCTTGCTCATATTTTTGTCTAGTTCCCCATTTTCTCCTCTGTACTGGGTCAAAGATAAATAAAAGATCTGGAGAAAAGTTTTTGCGCTTCCAGTTAAACTCCCCATCTCGCTCTCCCCCCTGTGTATTTCAAACCCATCTAAAGGATAACAACCTCCCAGGCCCAACAAGGCCTCCCTCGCTCAGCTTTACTTAACGGATGTCTTAAATGATAACCAAACCCTTCACATTGTGTGGGCTCTGTGAACATTTGAGCTGGGGCTCAATCCCCCACACAATAAGGCCTAAGCGATACTCCCTATTCCCCTGGATTCAGCTTCATGCGGATGAATGTTTGTGGAGGTTTATTTTCACAAGGCCAGCTGCAGGTTATTCTGTTGAATTTGAACGCAATAGGGGACCTCTCTCAGTCCTTTCTCTCCTTCCTTCTTCTTCCCAATGGTTACCCATTGCTTCTATAGCATATATTGCTTCTATACACACTAAATACAAAAGGTTTGATACAGAAGCGGAGCTAGGGGGCATGGGGCAACCACCCAAGGGCCCACACACATAGAGGCTTCGTAAGGGGACCCCTGTCTGTGAAGATTTTAAAAGAAAAACATTTGATGTAGTTACATTTGTTAGTACATTTTTTGGGGGGGTATCTTACTTATAGCCTACTTCATACAGTATCAAAATGAAGATGAAAAGTATTCTAAAATGAAATGAAAACAAATTGTTTTTAGCCAAGACCTTTCATTGTTCATTTTTTTCAAAAAAGAATGTTTGTCATATTTGATTGACTTGTAGCCTACCCTGTGCGAGCTCGACGTTGCTCACGCCAGGTCATGTCTAGCTAGCTAAGTTACATTCAGAGGAATGTCTCGATGTTAAGAGGGCAACAGTGAGCGCTATTACCGTCAAGTGTCTTGGGTTTTGCTAGGGTGTTGTGGACACAGGTGGTGGATGGGCGTATTCCCATGACTATGTATCAGGTTGCATATTCAATCCCCGTTGTCACGCTGAAGAGCGTGGGCCTACAGGTGGGCCTACAGCAAACAGGCCACAGAAGCAGTTATTCCACAGCTAGAACAATGAGACAGATATTTCACCGGATGTATAAATGTGAAGCACTCGCTAAGGCGTTTCCACTCACTACCAAATATGGTGGTGAGAGGAAGTCCAGTGACCGGTAGTGGGAGATGATGGAGTGAGATGGATTCTGAAAATGTTCTTATCGATGAAACATTTGATCTCAATACAGTTTTCTGTTCCCAAAACTAGAATCTGTTATCAACAGAGTGGACTACGGTTTTTCGACTTTACCCTTTACCAAAGTTTCTGAAATGTACGTTGTTTAGAAGGAGTGCAAGGGCGAACTGAGTTATTGCACATGCACACTTCACAGAGTAGGCGTTCCCTAACGGAAATACGCAAATACATATTAGAACGCGCTAATAGAATCTCGCTAGCTTGTGCTTGACTCTGCCCCCTCCTTGCTTGTTCTGCCCACAATGACTCATTTGTTCCCATTGGAAACGACAGGCTATGGTCTATCTTGGGTTAGGTTATTAACATCTTTGGTTAAATAGAGCCTGCCTGGGCTCCTTGAAGCCCTGTGTAAAATAAAGCACCATAACCATACTACACCAAAGATGCCCTCTGAAGCTGATGGCCTGCTTTCAACAATGGGCACATTTGAGTTTACATGCTTTCTAACTATACCCGCAAAAGGATGCAATAAATGTAAACACTGCAGTGGATCTAACTTTTTTTTTTTTTTTGCTAAGTCAAACGACACCGCTGGTTCTGCTCACACTGCCCTACCCTGTGCTCTGACCTCTTTCTCCCCTCTCTCTCCAGATGAAATCTCGCGTCTTGTGACGGCCGGCCGCCCAACAACCTGCCCGCTTGACCCTATTCCCTCCTCTCTTCTCCAGACCATTTCCGGAGACCTTCTCCCTTACCTCACCTCGCTCATCAACTCATCCCTGACCGCTGGCTACGTCCCTTCTGTCTTCAAGAGAGCGAGAGTTGCACCCCTTCTGAAAAAACCTACACTCGATCCCTCCGATGTCAACAACTACAGACCAGTATCCCTTCTTTCTTTTCTCTCCAAAACTCTTGAACGTGCCGTCCTTGGCCAGCTCTCCCGCTATCTCTCTCAGAATGACCTTCTTGATCCAAATCAGTCAGGTTTCAAGACTAGTCATTCAACTGAGACTGCTCTTCTCTGTATCACGGAGGCCCTCCACACTGCTAAAGCTAACTCTCTCTCCTCTGCTCTCATCCTTCTAGACCTATCGGCTGCCTTCGATACTGTGAACCATCAGATCCTCCTCTCCACCCTCTCCGAGTTGGGCATCTCCGGCGCGGCCCACGCTTGGATTGCGTCCTACCTGACAGGTCGCTCCTACCAGGTGGCGTGGCGAGAATCTGTCTCCTCACCACGCGCTCTCACCACTGGCGTCCCCCAGGGCTCTGTTCTAGGCCCTCTCCTATTCTCGCTATACACCAAGTCACTTGGCTCTGTCATAACCTCACATGGTCTCTCCTATCATTGCTATGCAGATGACACACAATTAATCTTCTCCTTTCCCCCTTCTGATGACCAGGTGGCGAATCGCATCTCTGCATGTCTGGCAGACATATCAGTGTGGATGACGGATCACCACCTCAAGCTGAACCTCGGCAAGACGGAGCTGCTCTTCCTCCCGGGGAAGGACTGCCCGTTCCATGATCTCGCCATCACGGTTGACAACTCCATTGTGTCCTCCTCCCAGAGCGCTAAGAACCTTGGCGTGATCCTGGACAACACCCTGTCGTTCTCAACTAACATCAAGGCGGTGGCCCGTTCTTGTAGGTTCATGCTCTACAACATCCGCAGAGTACGACCCTGCCTCACACAGGAAGCAGCGCAGGTCCTAATCCAGGCACTTGTCATCTCCCGTCTGGATTACTGCAACTCGCTGTTGGCTGGGCTCCCTGCCTGTCCCATTAAACCCCTACAACTCATCCAGAACGCCGCAGCCCGTCTGGTGTTCAACCTTCCCAAGTTCTCTCACGTCACCCCGCTCCTCCGCTCTCTCCACTGGCTTCCAGTTGAAGCTTGCATCCGCTACAAGACCATGGTGCTTGCCTACGGAGCTGTGAGGGGAACGGCACCTCAGTACCTCCAGGCTCTGATCAGGCCCTACACCCAAACAAGGGCACTGCGTTCATCCACCTCTGGCCTGCTCGCCTCCCTACCACTGAGGAAGTACAGTTCCCGCGCAGCCCAGTCAAAACTGTTCGCTGCTCTGGCCCCCCAATGGTGGAACAAACTCCCTCACGACGCCAGGACAGCGGAGTCAATCACCACCTTCCGGAGACACCTGAAACCCCACCTCTTTCAGGAATACCTAGGATAGGATAAAGTAATCCTTCTCACCCCCCTTAAAATATTTAGATGCACTATTGTAAAGTGGCTGTTCCACTGGATGTCTTAAGGTGAACGCACCAATTTGTAAGTCGCTCTGGATAAGAGCGTCTGCTAAATGACTTAAATGTAAATGTAAATCTAACAGACTGCTGCATGGCTAAGATCAGCCAGAGGGGCACAGATGAGGCCTATCACAAGATGAGGAACACTGCTAAAGTGATGGCCCAACAGAGACACAACAGAGGATGACCCAATTCCAGAAAGCACAAGGTGCTTTTAAAGCTGATGTATACAATTACATACTCAATGTTTTTGTGGGGCAGTTTGAGAATCGATTTGTCGACTTCATAGAAACGGCGTGACTGTTCTCTGTGCTCAATCCAAAGCGTTTTGAACACCCTGATGTAGAGAATAACATGCTTCAGCTCGCACATTTCTACTCAGAAAACATTTCCAAGCCTGAGGAAATTGTGCATGAGTTCTTCTCTTTCCGCACAATATATTCCGAGTTAGCCATGGATCTCAACTCTGACTCAGTCCTAGCATTCCTCATTGCCAATAACATGCACCGAGCATATTCAAATCTGACCATTCTCCATAGAATCTACAAAATCATTCCCATCAGCAGTGCCAGTTCCGAGCGAATACCTATTTGCATGCATGCGGACAGACTATCCATCCTAACATTGCTATCTATTCCGTGGGACATTGACATACCCAAAGACATAGTAGTTGGCAGGATTGTCAACATGAAGAAGAGGAGTATGACGTTTAAAACAGGACCTTAATTTGCACATTGTTCGATGGAATGCAAGATGATGGAAATAGCAAATGGACTTGACTACATCAAACTACAACATGGCTACATCGGCTGAGCAAAGACAATCTGGTGAGTGAAACATCATTTTGTTTGAGATGAAAGCAGTCAGAATGTTATTACAGGGCCTCTCGCTTATCACCTCTTGGCACCCATAGGCAGGCCGGGTGTGTGTGTGTGTGTGTGTGTGTGTGTGTGTGTGTGTGTGTGTGTGTGTGTGTGTGTGTGTGTGTGTGTGTGTGTGTGTGTGTGTGTGTGTGTGTGTGTGTGTGTGTGTGTGTGTGTGTGTGTGTGTGTGTGTGTGTGTGTGTGTGTGTGTGTGTGTGTGCGTGCGTGCATGTGAAACACTGCCTGCCTGATTTACGCTGTGCCTGGTTTGTTGTTGTAGACCACTGTGTCTACTTTATCATTGAAAGTAGACCTGAATGTAGACCTTTCTCTGTCTGTCTGCTAAACAAGCACTTCATGCGCTGCGATTAATGGTTTTGATGAATCATTGCTTGGTGCTGCTGTCCATGGCGCTGACGACCACTGCGCTTTGTAGAGCGGTGTGTGCTGTCCTTGGTACTGAAACCTATCAGCTACCCTTTTTTAAATGATTTGGTCAGAAAGGCCAAACAAGTCCACCCCTCTGTGCTGAGACCCTGGCTCTGTGCCTCTTTCTATATAGTGCAAAGTTGGGATAATTTTACTTTTTTTTTTCACCATAGCGGAACACTTTTTTTGTGCTATATAAACTCAGCAACTGAGACATAAACTGAACAAGTTCCACAGACATGTGACTAACAGAAATGGAATAATGTGTCTCTGAACAAAGGGGGGGTCAAAAACAAACGTAACAGTCCGTATCTGGTGTGGCCACCAGCTGCAGTAATTGCTGCAGTGCACCTCCTCCTCATGGTCTACACCAGATTTTCCAGTTCTTGCTGTGAGATGTTACCCCACTCTTCCTCCAAGGCACCTGCAAGTTCCCAGACATCTCTGTAGGGAATGGCCCTAGCCCACACCCTCCGATCCAACAGGTCCCAGACGTGCTCAATGGGATTGAGATCCGGGCTCTTCGGCTGGCCATGGAAGAACACTGACATTCCTGTCTTGCAGGAGATGACGCACAGAACGAGCAGTTTGGCTGGTGGCATTGTCATGCTGGAGGGTCATGTCAGGATGAGCCTGAAGGAAGGGTATCACATGAGGGAGGAGGATGTCTTCCCTGTAACGCACAGTGTTGAGATTGCCTGCAATGACAACAAGCTCAGTCTGATGATGCTGTGGCACACCGCCCCAGACCATGACGGACCCTCCACCTCCAAATCGATCCCGCTCCAGAGTACAGGCCTCGGTGTAACACTCAACAATAAACACGAATCTGACTATCACCACTGGTGAGGCAAAACCTTCAGCGACGGTAGGTTTGTGCCCATAGGCGACGTTGTTGCTGGTGATGTCTGGTGAGGACTTGCCTTACAACAGGCCTACAAGCCCTCAGTCCAGCCTCTCTCAGCCTATTGCGGACAGTCTGAGCACTGATGGAGGGATTGTGCATTTCTGGTGTAACTCGGGCAGTTGTTGCCATCCTGTACCTGTCCCGCAGGTGTGATGTTCAGATATACCGATCTTGTTCAGGTGTTGTTACACGTGGTTTGCCACTGTCCATCCTGTCTCCCTGTAGTGCTGTCTTAGGCGTCTCACAGTACGGACATTGCCATTATTGCCCTGGCCACATCTGCAGTCCTCATGCCTCCTTGCAGCATGCCTAAGGCACGTTCACGCAGATGAGCAGGGACCCTGGGCATCTTTGTTTTGGTGTTTTTCAGAGTCAGTAGAAAGGCCTCTTAGTGTCCTAAGTTTTCATAACTGTGACCTTAATTGCCTACCGTCTGTAAGCTGTTAGTGTCTTAATGACCATTCCACAGGTGCATGTTCATTAATTGTTTATGGTTCATTGAACAAGCATGGGAAACAGTGTTTAAACCCTTTACACGGAAGATCTGTGAAGTTATTTGGATTTTTATGAATTATCTTTGAAAGACAGGGTCCTGAAAAAGGGACGTTTCTTTTTTAGAAACGTTTAGAACCCTTTTTTGAAGGTTCTATAAAGAACCATGCTCATATGTTTCTAAATGAAACCTGTATGGTACTATAAAGAACCCTTTCCTAATGTTCCATAAATGAACATTTCAAAAAGGTTCTATATAACACCAAAAAGGGTTCTGCTATGGTTACAACCCTTTTTGGTGCATTATAGAACCCTTTTAATGGATCTTTATAAGACCTTTATGGAGAATGGTTCTATAGAAAATGTCTCAATCTCAAAGATTCTATAAATAACCTTTTGAAGAACCATACAGGGTTCTTTCCTCTGGTTCGCCATAGGTATATTGTTACAATTCCATTAGTTTGATAATTGTGTTGATTGACAAGTTGAATCAGGTGCGCTACCATTAACTATTAATGGTATAACACAACAGATAAGATAAACTGGAACTTTATTTATTTAACCTTTATTTAACCAGGAAGGGCACATTGAGATATGAAATCTCTTTTTCAAGAGAGTACTGGCCAAGATAGGCAGCACAATTACAGACAGACAACGTGAAAAACTACAAGTAATAGAGTAAAAACCATAGAATTCACAAGAGTATAACAAAATCATAAAACAGCTAATTAAAAACATTGACTGGTCAGGGAATCAGACTCAAAATCCTTCATCAGTGATTTAAAAACACCAATCGGGATGAGTTCTTCCAGTTTGAAAGTATTTTGTAAGGCTTTCCAAGCCGATGGCGCATAGTACATAAAAGCCCTTTTACCAAATTCATTTTGGACATTTGAAACAGTTAGCAGGATAAAGTCCTGCGAATGAAGACAGTACCCACCACATTTCTGAACAATAAAAATGCCCAAATAAAATGGTAGCAAACCCAAAATGGCTTTGTAAATAAAAGTATACCAGTGACTGAGCCAACAAGTGACTAGAGAAGGCCAGCCAACCCTGGTATATAACGTGGAGTGGTGTGTAAGGGTTTTGCAGTTTAAAATAAATCTCAATGGGCCATGGTAAAGGGTATGAATTGATCTCAAACACTGAGCGGAAGCATTCATAGCTGGGCGCTCAAACACATCTGTCACGACTTCCGCCGAAGTCGGTCCCTCTCCTTTTTCGGATGGTGTTCGGGCGGTCGACGTCACCGACCTTCTAGCCATTGCTGATCCATTTTCCATTGGTTTTGTCTTGTCTTCCTTCACACCTGGTTCAAATCCCATCAATTACACGGTGTGTATTTAACCCTCTGTTTCCCCTCATGTCTTTGTCAGAGATTGTTTGATTGTATGTTATGTGCAAGTTATGTGTTGTGTGCGACGGGTTTTGTACCCACTTTTATTATTTTGTATATTTTGGTTTTTATAGTTTTGTGAGCACCTATTAACCTCTCTGGGATATGTGGGACGCTAGCCAAATTCAAATAAATTACTATAAAAATCTAACTTTCATGAAATCACACATGCAAGATAGCAAATTAAAGCTACACTTGTTGTGAATCCAGCCAAAATGTCAGATTTCAAAAAGGTTTTTTGGCGAAAGCAAACGATGCTATTATCTGAGGATAGCGCCATAGTAAACAAAGAAAGAAAATCATATTTCAATCCTGCAGGCATGACACAAAACGCAGAAATAAAAATAAAATTCATGCATTACCTTTGACGAGCTTCTTTTGTTGGCACTCCAATATGTCCCATAAACATCCCAAATGGTCCTTTTGTTCGATTAATTCCATCGATATATATCCAAAATGTAAATTTATTTGGCGCGTTTGATCCAGAAAAACACCGGTTCCAACTTGCGCAACGTGACTACAAAATATCTCAAAAGTTACCTGTAAACTTTGCCAAAACATTTCAAACTACTTTTGTAATACAACTTTAGGTATTTTTAACGTAAATAATCGATCAAATTGAAGACGGGATGATCTGTGTTCAATACAGGAGGAAAACAAACTGTAGCATGCTTTCTGGTCACGCGCCTCTATCTAACAGTACACTTCAAGTTACCCTCATTCAAGATGGCCGTACTTCTTCATTACACAAAGGAAAAACCTCAACCAATTTCTACACACTCAATCTCCAGTGGAAGCGATAAGAACTGCAAGAATGTCCCTTAGAAATTTGGATTCCCAATGAAAACTCATTGAAAAGAGAGTGACCTCCTGCTAAATAAGACATGATTCAAACGGTTTTAGAAACTTCAGAGTGTTTTCTATCCAAATCTACTAATAATATGCATATCTTATCTTCTGGGGATGAGTAGCAGGCAGTTGAATTTTGGCATGCATTTCATCCGGACGTGAAAATACTGCCCCCTGTCACCAAGAAGTTAAACGACTCCGTTTATACCAAGTTCGTTCTCCTGCACCTGACTTCCCTGCCACCAACACGCACCCATTACAATATCCCCATAGTCTAGTAAAGACATAAATGTAGCTGATACTAGCCTCCTTCTGGCTTCAAAAGTAAAACAGGCCTTATTCCTAAAATAAAATCCGAACTTCAGCTTAATTCTTAAATTAAATTTCCAAGATATTTCTATGAGGTTACAGTCTCAATCTCATTGCCCTGACAGGTAGTAATAGGTGAAGGGTTCAGAGATCTATTTCTTGCTTTGGAAAACACCATTAGTTTAGTTTTGTCAGTATTGAGGATAAGCTTCAATTGACAGTGTAAAAAGCAGTTTGCAAGTTCTGGAAAGCTTTTGTAAGAGACGAGGCACAACAATAAATAACAGTATCACCAGCATAAAAGTGAAGTTGAGCATTTTTCAAATTTGTGTTAATTATTTATATAAATAGTGAATAAGAGGGGACCAAGAACAGAGCCCTGGGGCACACCATTACAGACAGACAATTTAACAGACATGAGCCCATCAAAAATACCTACACTTGACAATTTCTGCCGCAATATATCATGATTAACTGTATCAAAAGCCTTAGAGATCAATAAAAAGTGATACACATTGCTGTTTTTTTGTCAAGGGCTTCAGTGATATCATTTAAAACCTTCATGGCTGCTGTAATTGTGCTATGCTTCTTCCTGAAGCCCCATTGGTACATTGATAAAATAGAGTTAGTATATAAAAACACTTTTAGCTGTTCACTCACAAGGATTTCAAGTGTTTTCACCAGGGGTGACAAATTTGAGATTGGCCTATAATTTTTTTAAGAAGCTGTGAGCAAATCATACCCCAAAATATTCTAATGAGCCGTGCCCCTACACTTGAATGCTTTCAATCATCTTTCTCTGTCTAATACTCAACATGTTTCTAAGGTAACATCAGGCATTTTTCATATTGGCACCACTGCTGCCCAGACCTTAACAAATAAACGTGCTCTCTTCAGTCTAAATGTAGACCTTTGGCCTTCCGTCTGTCAGCTCTTTTAATATCGTGTTGGTTAGAAAGGGCATTATTCTCACCTCCCATCAGCACACTGTGAAAAGGTGTTTTCGGAAGTTTGCGAGGTGGGGAGAATCTAATGCCTGCCATTTTAGCCCAGTGCAATCCAATGTCAGGTGAAACCATGACAGGGAGAGAAGAAAAGTGAACTAGCCTCAGCTTTGTTTGTTTGCCTCATGCCAGAACAAGAAATCAACTTCAGCAACAGTCTCATGAATTCTCTTCAAACAGAATATGAGGCAATTATCTGTAGTGGGCATCTCATAGCAAATGAAGGTGAACCTAAAGTTAATATTATCAGTGATTTGTGTCTATTACAAGGAAGATTATCAGAGATTGGTATTTATTAGAATGCCTATACTGCTCATGTCAGGTGTCATTTGACCAGACTCTTTTGGTCTCTTTGTTTGACCTTGGAGACATAATCAACACATCAGTCTATCTATCAGAATAAGCAGTATGGAGCACAAAACTCTTCTAGTTTGTGTCTCATTTTAACCATTACTTACTAGTACTCATGAATATACTATTTCAAGGCCCATTCAAGGTCATGTGCTAATTTTAAAGATATAACAAGCTCAAATGGCTGATGCAATGGGCAACTGTCATCTTCCTGGCTGCAACATATTAACCTTGATGTATTGCCAGTGAGTTCCCTCTGTCACAAGGGCTTTATCTGTAATACTATTCCCTGTTTGAACATATTATTGGCCTTATTTATAGTGAGGCTTATTCAAACTCAACTTGTGGGGCAGAGGCAATTCTGTTAGTGACACACTTGTTTTATTATTCTCTTTTAATCTCGTCCACACTATTTAAGGTCTTATCAGCTTGCATTAATGACTGAGGAAGATAAGGGAGGGAAAACGAAGATCTCCGGGCCCAATGTCGGATGCTATGAAGTCAAGCCCTCAATGTTTCAGTAGTGATGAAGGGGCTGATAAAAAAAAACAGCAGAGCAGAGGCATTTCTCGACTGTTAATAAGTTAGACACATGACTGGAGCCAGTCAGACAGAAAGCCATTATGCTACCGTCCATTGTGACTAGGGATCCATGTGTGGTTTGAACCTGTCACGCCCTGGTCGAAGTAATGTATGTTTGTCTTCATTTATTTGGTCAGGCCAGGGTGTGACATGGGTTATTGTGGTGCGTTTTTGTCATGGGGTTTTTGTGGGGAGTCTAGCATAGTCTATGGCTGCCTGAGGCGGTTCTCAATCAGAGTCAGGTGATTATTCGTTGTCTCTGATTGGGAACCATATTTAGGCAGCCATATTCTTTGAGTATGTCGTGGGTTATTGTTCCTGTCTCAGTGTTTTGTATTTCACCAGATAGGCTGTATAGGTTTTCACATTTCCGTTTGTTGTTTATGTATTGTTCGTGTTTTTTTTCTTTATTAAAGATGTATCGAACTAACCACGCTGCATTTTGGTCCGACTCTCCTTCAACGGAAGAAAGCCGTAACAGAATCACCCACCACACCAGGACCAAGCAGCGTGGTGACAGGCAGCGACAGCAGAAGCAACAAAGAGAGGAATGGACATGGGAGGATGAATTGTTCGGAGAAGGACCCTGGGATCAGCCTGGAGAATATCGCCGCCCCAAAGAAGAACTGGAGGCGGCGAGAGCTGAGAGGCGCTGGTATGAGGAGAAGCAACAGCGGCAGCAGGAGCAACAATATCGGGACTACACTACTTGGGATGAAATAGACAGGTGGGCGGTCGACCCAGAGAGAGTGCCGGAGCCCGCCTGGGATTCGCTGGAGCAGTGCGAAGCAGGTTATCGGAGAATGGAGTTGGCGAAGCAAGCATGGCGGCGCGGACGGAAGACCGAGAGTCAGCCCCAAAAATGTCTTGGGGGGCTCAGGGAGAGTGTGGCAGAGTCAGGGTTCAGACCTGAGCCAACTCCCCCTGTTTATCGTGAGGAGCCAAGGAGGAGACCAGGACCAGAGACCAGGACCAGGTGAGTGAAGCAGAGACTGTGAAGGAGTTAATGGGAAAGTGGAGGAGAGAGTTATGAAGGAGTTGCTAGTTTGGTGCTTTAAATACGATATTCGCCCGACGGAGCGTGTCGGGGATTTAATGGCACCTGGGTCAGCGCTCCATACTCGTCCTGAGGTGCGTGTTAGTCGGCTGGTGAAAATTGTGCCAGCCTCACGCACTAGGCCTCCTGTGTACCTACCTAGCCTGCACGTCCTGTGCCAGTCATGCTCTCAGGCTCTCCAGTACGCCTTCACGGTCCGGTCCATCCTGTGCCACCTTCACACACCAGTCCTCCGGTGGCAGCTCCCCGCACCAGGCTTCCTGTGCGTGTCCTCAGTCCAGTACCACCAGTGCCAGCACCACGGACCAGGCCTTCAGTGCACCTCGCCTGTTTAGCGCAGCCAGAGCCTTCCTCCTCTACAGCACTGCCGGAGCCTCCCGCCTGTTCAGCGCAGCCAGAGCCTTCCTCCTCTCCAGCGCTGCTGGAGTCTCCCGCCTGTTTAGCGCAGCCAGAGCCTTCCTCCTCTACAGTGCTGCCGGAGCCTCCCGCCTGTTCAGCGCAGCCAGAGCCTTCCTCCTCTACAGCGCTGCCTGAGTCTCCCGCCTGTTTAGCGCAGCCAGAGCCTTCCTCCTCTCCTGTGCTGCCGGAGTCTCCCGCCTGTTCAGCGCTGCCAGAGCCTTCCTCCTCTACAGCGCTGCTGGAGTCTCCTGCCTGTTCAGCGCAGCCAGAGCTGCCAGCCTGCATGGAGCAGCCTGAGCTGCCAGTCTGCATGGAGCAGCCAGAGCTGCCAGTCTGCATGGAGCAGCCAGAGCTGCCAGTCTGCATGGAGCAGCCAGAGCTGCCAGTCTGCATGGAGCAGCCAGAGCTGCCAGTCTGCATGGAGCAGCCAGAGCAGCTAGATCCGCCAGTCAACCAGGATCCGCCAGTCAGCCATGATCTTCCAGATCCGCCAGTCAGCCAGGATCCGCCAGTCAGCCAGACTCTTCCAGATCTGCCAGTCAGCCAGACTCTTCCAGATCTGCCAGTCAACCAGACTCTTCCAGATCTGCCAGTCAACCAGAATCTTCCAGATCTGCCAGTCAACCAGACACTTCCAGATCCGCCAGTCAACCAGACTCTTCCAGATCCGCCAGCCAGCCAGGATCTGCCGGAGTCAACTACCTGCCTGAGCTTCCTCTCAGTGCTGAGCTTCCTCTCAGTGCTGGGCTTCCTCTCAGTGCTGGTCTTCCTCTCAGTGCTGGGCTTCCTCTCAGTGCTGGGATTCCTCTCAGTGCTGAGCTTCCTCTCAGTGCTAAGTTTCCCCTCAGTGCTGAGCTTCCCCTCAGTCCCGAGCTACCCCTCAGTCCCGAGCTACCCCTCAGTCCCGAGCTACCCCTCAGTCCCGAGCTGCCCCTCAGTCCCGAGCTGCCCCTCAGTCCCGAGCTGCCCCTCAGTCCAGTGGGGTTCTGGGTGAGGACTACTAGGCCATGGTCGGCGGCGAGGATGGACTATCCTAGGACGCGAGGGGGAGGAACTAAGACATTGATGGAGTGGGGTCCACGTCCCGAGCCGGAGCCGCCACCATGGACAGACGCCCACCCGGACCCTCCCTATTGTTTTGATGTGCGTCCAGGAGTCTGCACCTTAGCGGGGGGGGGGGGGGGGTTCTGTCACGCCCTGGTCGAAGTAATGTATGTTTGTCTTCATTTATTTGGTCAGGCCAGGGTGTGACATGGGTTATTGTGATGCGTTTTTGTCATGGGGTTTTTGTGGGGTGTCTAGCATAGTCTATGGCTGCCTGAGGCGGTTCTCAATCAGAGTCAGGTGATTATTTGTTGTCTCTGATTGGGAACCATATTTAGGCAGCCATATTCTTTGAGTATGTCGTGGGTGATTGTTCCTGTCTCAGTGTTTTGTATTTCACCAGATAGGCTGTATAGGTTTTCACATTTACGTTTGTTGTTTTTGTATTTTTCGTGTTTTTTTCTTTATTAACCTCTTCGAGATAGGGGGCGCTCTTTTAATTTTTGGATAAAAAACTGGAATTGACAACTTTGGAAAGACAAAACTCTGACGTTTCCAAAACTGCAAAGATATGATCTGTGAGTGCCCCAGAACTAATGCTACAGGCGAAACCAAGATGAAGTTTCATACTGGAAATGCCCCAGATTCTGAAGGCGCTATGTTCCAATGTCTCCTTATATGGCTGTCAATGCGCCAGGAATGAGCCTGCCCTTTGTGTCGTTTCTCCAAGGTGTCTGCAGCATTGTGACGTGTTTGTAGGCATATCATTGGAAGATTGACCATAAGAGACTACATTTACCAGGTGTCCGCCCGGTGTCCTGTGTCGAAATTATTGCGTAATCTGTAGGTCCATGCGCGTTCCATTTCTTCAGAAGAGAAAGTCAACTGCCACGAAGGATTTTATCGTCGATAGATATGTGAAAAACACCTTGAGGATTGATTCTAAACATCGGTTTGCCATGTTTCTGTCGATATTATGGAGTTAATTTGGAAATAAGTTCGCGTTTTAATGACTTAATATTATTTATTTATTTTTCTTTTTCTTTTTTTTCTTACCCAAACGTGATGAACAAAACGGAGCGATTTGTCAACACAAATAATATTTTTTGTAAAAACAGAACATTTGCTATCTAACTGAGAGTGTCCTCATTGAAAACATCTGAAGTTCTTCAAAGGTAGATGATTTTATTTGAATCCTTTTCTGGTTTTTGTGAAAATGTTGCATGCTGAAAGCCAGGCATAATCCTATGCTAGGCTATCAATACTGTTACACAAATGCTTGTTTAGCTATGGTTCAAAAGCATATTTTGAAAATCTGAGATGACAGTGTTGTTAACAAAAGGCTAAGCTTGAGAGCAAATAGATTCATTTCATTTCATTTGCGATTTTCAGGAATAGTTAACGTTGTGTTATGCTAATGAGCTTGCGGATAGATTTACACAATCCTGGATACAGGTTTTTTTCGTAGCTAAACGTGATGCAGAAAACGGAGCGATTTGTCCTAAACAAATAATTTTTCAGGAAAAACTGAACATTTGCTATCTGAGAGTCTCCTCATTTAAAACATTCGAAGTTCTTCAAAGGTAAATGATTTTATTTGAATGCTTTTCTGCCTGCTGAATGCTAACGCTAAATGCTACGCTAGCTATCAATACTGTTACACAAATGCTTGTTTTGCAATGGTTGAGAAGCATATTTTGAAAATCTGAGATGACAGTGTTGTTAACAAAAGGCTAAGCTTGAGAGCAAATAGATTCATTTCATTTCATTTGCGATTTTCATGAATAGTTAACGTTGCGTTATGGTAATGAGCTTGAGGCTGTAGTCACGATACCGGATCCGGGATGGCTCGACGCAAGAAGTTAAAGATGTATCGAACTAACCACGCTGCATTTTGGTCCGACTCTCCTTCAACGGAAGAACGCCGTAACAGAACCTTAGAGTAAATCCTCCATAGCTCAATGTCCTGGTTTGCGCATGTGTTTGAGTTTTGCATGTCTGTCTCTTATTTCACTCACCATCATTGCAGAATGTCAATCAAAAGTCTAAAAAACAAAAACAAAAGAGAGCATCTGGCCAAATCGTGTAAAATCACTGATACATGATGCATAAAAATGAATAAAACTCTGGAGAAGTCTTGGTTCTGTAACTTAGGGATCAAAATCGACAACATCCGGTGAAGTTGGAAATTACAAAATCGTAATATTAAACAATAATGAACATAAAGTGTCTTATATCATATAAAAGCTTCCCTTTTTGTTAATCCAACTGCGTTGTCAGATTTCAAAAACGCTTTACGCGAAAGCACACCATGCAATTATCTGAGGACAGCACCCCACATCAAAATAATTTTTCAACCAACACCGGCTTTACAAAAATCACAAATAGCGATAAAATGAATCACTTACCTTTGAAGTTCTTCCACTTTTTGCAATCCAAAGGGTCCCAGCGACACAATGAATGTTCGTTTTGTTCGATAAAGTCCTTCTTTACATCCAAAAATGTCTGTTTAGTTGGTGCCATTGATTTCAGTAATCCACTCCTTCAACATGCATACAAAGGAATCCAAAAAGCTACTGGTAAACTTCGGCCAAACAAGTCAAACAATGTTTATAATCAATCCTCAGGTACCCTAATATGTAAATAAACTATAATATTTCATACGGAAACAACGGTGTTCAATAGAAAAGGACAATAATGAAGAGCGCGCCCTCATTCACGCGCGCCAAAAGCCTACCTTTTCTGATGAGAACACCTTGGATAAACTACAACTACTTGTTTGTTTTTCAAGAAGTAAGCCTGAAACCCTGTATAAAGACTGTTGATATCTAGTGGAAGCCATAGGATCTGAAATCTGGGAGCTATTTTTGTATATCCCATAGGCTTGCGTTGAAAATGCCTGTGACCCCCCCCCCCCCCCCAAAATCCTTATGGATTTTCCTCGGTTTTTCGACTGCCATATCAATTCTGTTATTTATATTTATTTAACAGTTTTAGAAACTTCAGAGTGTTTCTATCCAATGCTACAAATTATATGCATATCTTTCTGAGTAGCAGACAGTTTACTTTGGGCATGTCAGTCATCCGGAAATTCAGGATACTGCCCCCTAGCCTTAAGAAGTTTACAGTTTTTCTCAATTGCTAAAACACTAAAACCCATTGGCTGAACAACATTCTCAGTTGTCTGGACTCATTTAGCTAATTATGCAGTCTGTTGTCAATACCTTAAACCATTTCACATGGTAAAACACAATTTGCAGATCTCACTTAGACTTTTCAACAAAACTCTAAACACAATCTCATTCTCAAATCACTTTCTGCACTCTAATGCACATGTTACCCATACTGGTAAACACAAGTGGCAACAATCAAATACAAATAGAGAAGACATGTCATTGATTCAACACAACCGCTAAAAATTGATTTAACCTGTTTCGAATGATGCGACACAACCAATATAAGCCAGTTCAGAGAGCAAACAGGTTGTTGAAGGAGGGAAGGAGAAAGTCTGAGAATGGATAGAAGAAACAATGTGAAAGGACGAGTGCGTATGCGAGGTGGGCAACGAAGAGGAAGAGGAGGAGGAGGACAAGAAAGAGGAAGAGGAGGACGAAGAGGAAGAGGAAGACAAAAAGTGGAAATATTTGATGAAATTCGAGCAACAGTATAGACCACGTTCTTGTCCATGAACTGACAATGAGGGAAGCAGGACTTAGAGTGCAACTCAATTTGAGCCGATTTTCTGTGTCCACCATAGTAAGAACATTCAGAAAAGAGAACAGGTACAGTATACTACTGTATTTTTGTAATTGCAAATGTACTGTACTACACTATATGCAGCTGTTTCAATAGACATTTGTCAAGTTAATCACTGCATCTATTGTACTGCATGAATACTTTTTGTAGAATTGCAAGGCTGCCACATGCAGGTGGAAGGACAACTATATTCACTCGGGAGCAAGAGGCCGTTATAGTTGGCATGGTCCTTCAAGATAATGCAATACGACTCAGAGAAATCCAGGAACGAGTGATACAAGACAACACACACTTCCAGGGAATCGACAGTGTGAGTATTTCCACAATTGACCGTGTCCTCCATCGTAACAGGATGCGAATGAAACAAGTATACAGAGTACCTTTTGAGCGCAGCTCACCAAGGGTGAAAGAACTGCGAGCTCAGTATGTGCAAGTAAGTGTACATTCAGAAACATTTACTGTAATCCAGATTGTCTACAGTACTAACACATACTATGTGCATGACATTACTCTTCAGTACATACAATGTATGTGAATCAGAAGCCTAATTGTACTCTACAGTATAGCACTGTCTCTGTACGACATACAGTATATTGCATTTCTACACAGACAATATTTGACTTGGAATCCTTGGACAGACCCTATGAGTTCATCTTTGTCGATGAAGCAGGCTTCAATCTAACAAAGAGGAGAAGGCGAGGCCGAAACATGATTGGACAGTCGGCCATTGTTGAAGTCCCTGGTCAACGAGGTGGCAATGTCACAATCTGTGCTGCTATCAGCAACCATGGTGTTCTACATCACCATGTTACACTCGGGCCATATAACATCCAGCACCTTCTAAGATTTATTGCCAATCTAAGAGATATTTTACTTGAGCAGCAGGTTCAAGAGCAGCAGGGTCAAAAGCTAAATGAGAATCCCATCCCCACCTATGTGATAGTGTGGGACAATGTCAGTTTCCACCGAGCTGCTCAGGTAAGGGAATGGTTTAACATCAATGGGCAGTTTATGAACTTGTACCTCCCTCCATACTCGTCTTTCCTGAGAGAGAGAGAGAGAGAGAGAGAGAGAGAGAGAGAGAGAGAGAGAGAATATACTTAAAATCACATAGGACACCGGATAAGACAGGAGAAATACTCCAGGTATAACAGACTGACCCTAGCCCCCCGACACATAAGCTATTGCAACATAATTATTGGAGGCTGAGACAGGAAGGGTCGGGAGACACTATGGCCCCGTCCGACGATACCCCCAGACAGGGACAACCAGGCAGGATATAACCCAACACACCTTGCCAAAGCACAGCCCCCACACCACTTGAGGGATATCTTCAAACCATCAACTTACTACCCTGAGACAAGGCCGATAGTTCAGGAAGATCTCCCCCGCGGCACGAACCCATGGGGGCGCCAACCCAGACAGGAAGATCACGTCAGTGACTCAACCCACTCAAGTAATGCACCCCTCATAGGGACGGTATGGAAGAGAACCAGTAAGCCAGTGACACAGCCCCCGTAATAGGTTTAGAGGCAGAGAATCCCAGTGGAGAGAGGGGAACCGGCCAGGCAGAGACAGCAAGGGTGGATCGTCGCTCCAGTACCTTTCTGTTCATCTTCAAACCCCTGGGCCAGACTACACTCAATCATAGGAACTACTGAAGAGATGAGTCTTCAATAAAGACTTAGGGGTCGAGACCGAGTTGGGGCTTCACCATGTTTCATCAAAATGTACAGCTGTGTATCGTCCGCATAGCAGTGAAAGTTAACATTATGTTTCCGAATGACATCACCAAGAGGTAAAATATATAGTGAAAACAATAGAGGTCCTAAAACGGAACCTTGAGGAAACACCAAAATTGACAGTTGATTTGTCAGAGGACAAACCATGCACAGAGACAAACTGATATCTTTCCGACAGCTAAGATCTAAACCAGGCCAGAACTTGTCCATGTAGACCAATTTGGGTTTCCAATCTCTCCAAAACAATGTGGTGATCGATGGTATCAAAAGCAGCACTAAGGTCTAGGAGCACGAGGACAGATGCAGATGCAGAGCTCCATGTCTGACAACATTAAAAGGAAATTTACCACCTTCAAGAGTGCAGTCTCAGTGCTATGATGGGGTCTAAAACCAGACTGAAGCGTTTCGAAAATAATATTTGTCTTCAGGAAGGCAGTGAGTTGCTGCGCAACAGCTTTTTCTCAAATGTTTGAGAGGAATGGGAGATTCGATACAGGCCAATATTTTTTAAATATTTTCTGGGTCAAGGTTTGGCTTTTCCAAGAGAGGCTTTGTCACTGCCACTTGTAGTGGGTTTGGTACACATCCAGTGGATAGCGAGCCATTTATTATGTTCAACATAGGAGGGCCAAGCACAGGAAGCAGCTTTTTCAGTAGTTTAGTTGGAATGCAGCTTGAAGGTTTGGAGGCCATGACTATATTCATCAATGTGTCAAGAGATGTAGTGTTAAATCCATGAGTGTCTCCCTTGATTGAGAATTGATAGCACGGCTTTTGATGATCCTTGGTTGGAGTCTCAGCAGATTATTTGTTGCAATTGCAAACATAATAAAACGGTGGTCCAATAGTCCAGGATTATGAGGAAAAACATTAAAACCTCTTGATGCTACCCATCCCGGATCCGGGATCGTGACTACGGCTCAAGCTCATTACCATAACGCAAAATGCAAACAAATCCTTAGAAATATTTAACCTCCACACATTAACAAGTCCAATAGCTCAAATGAAAGATAAACACCTTGTTCATCTACCCAGCAAGTCAGATTTCTAAAATGTTTTACGGTGAAAACATAGCACATATTTATATTAGATCACCACCGAAACAAAAGACAAGAGGCAGCCATTTTGTCCCAGAAAATATAACATTTAAAAGTAGGATTAACCTCTTCAGTCGACCCTCTACTTTTTTGAACATTCTGTTAAAAATCGCGCAACATTTCAGCGCCCTGCTACTCATGCCAGGAATATAGTATATGCATTTGCTTAGTCTGTGTGGATAGAAAACACTCAGACGTTTAAAAAACTGGTTAAATCACTGCTGTGGCTTTACCAGAACGGCATTTACAATGAAAAGCACAGGAAAAACTGATCACTGAAAATGGGGAAAATATATCCATGCGCTACTTGAACCCATTGATAAACGTGAACCACAATTAATTGACTGAGGTTGCAGTACCTACAGCTTCCACAGGGTGTCTAGAGTCTTGTCATTTCCCTTCAAGTTTTTTCTTGGTCAAACACATACAGGACACCGTATCTAATCCGGTCTAGGACCGGATATTTTCGTTGAGTTTCTAGCCGGACATTTTTCCAGACGGACAGCTAATAATCTTTACATCGCCTCCTGATGAATTTTATCGCTTATTAACGTTTACTAATACCTAAAGTTGCATTAGAAACGTATTTCGAAGTGTTTTGTGAAAGTTTATCGTCGACTTTTTGAAAAATGACGTTACGTTTTGAAACAATGTTTTTTTCGTTTATCACACAGTCTACATATAACGATATCTAGGCTTTATATGGACCGATTTAATCTAAATAAAGACCCAAATAGTGTTTATGGGACATCTAGGAGTGCCAACAAAGAAGATGGTGAAAGGTAATGAATGTTTTCTATTTTATTGTGCGGTTTGTGTAACGCCGAAATGCTAATTATTTTGTTTACGTCCCCTGTGGGTCTTTTGGGGTGTTGCATGCTATCAGATAATAGCTTCTCATGCTTTCGCCGAAAAGCATTTTAAAAATCTGACTTGTTGCCTGGATTCACAACGAGTGTAGCTTTAATTCGATACCCTGCATGTGTATTTTAATGAACTTTTGAGTTTTAACTAATACTATTAGCATTTAGCGTAGCGCATTTGCATTTCCAGAGCTCTAGTTGGGACGCAAGCGTCCCGGGTAGAAGCAACAGGTTAAAAAATAAATAATTCACTAACCTTTTGAAAATCTTCATCAGATGACAGTAATATGACATGTTACACAGTACATTTATGTTTTTTTCAATAATATGCCATTTATAACCATAAATCTCTGTTTACAATGACGACATTTCAAAAAATGCTACTCAAATGTCCGGAGAAATGATGATAGCTCCGACAGATAACGTCAGATAACAAGCAATAAACATGACTAAATATACATGTTCTACATATAGTTACAAAGATACACTTCTTCTTAATACAACCGCTGTGTTACATTTATTTTTAACGTTACAGAAATCGTTCACTAGGCTATACTATGAGACGGCGCTCAGATATTAGCAGTATGTCTCCTCTACGTTTGGAGTCCACAGAAACCCAAAATAACCACATAAATATTCCCTTACCTTTGATGTTCTTCGATCAGAAGACGTAGAAGGAGTCATACTTACCCAATACATCGTTTGGTTTCAAGTTGTGTGTCTCTGTATTAGCATATGCTAACAGCTTCAGCTGAAATGCACCCAAAATGACTTCTGGTCCCGCACTCTTGCGCATCAAAACTTCAAAATTACATATTATATGTCGACTAAACTGGTCAAACTAAGTGCAGAATCGAGCTTTATGATGTGTTTAACGTGTAAAACAATGATCAGCGCGAACAGACAAACCGACATCAATTGGTGTTTCTTGGAAAAGAAAGCGCCCCCAAATCGGCCGCCGTTTTAGCCCGCCAAAGGACGAGGGCGCGCGAGATTCTCACAATGAACGCGCCATTTGAAAGCAGACATCGCGCTGAACGCATACAAACTGTTCCCAGATCCGTAGCTGCTTGGGAAAGGTGGGGGCGATGACGTCAAAGTTGGCCCAACTTTTCTGTTGCCAAGAGAGAGTTTGGGAGAATGGCTGCCCTGAGAGTTCTGTTTTACATACAGACATAATTTAAACGGTTTTAGAAATTTTAGAGTGTTTTCTATTCAATAATAATTATTATATGCATATATTAGCAATTTTGGGAAAAAATATTTTCAGTTTACTATGGGCACGCACTTCCTCCAAAGGGGGCAGTATTCAGCCCTATCTCCAAGAGGTAGATCCACAATATTTATTCCACGGGACAAAACTAGGTCCAGATTATGACTGAGTCGATGATGGCTCCGAAAGCCTTTTGGAGTGGGTCTGTGGACTTTTCCATCTGAATATTAAAGTCACCAAAAATGTGAATATTACCTGCCATGACTACAAGGTCCGATAGGAATTCAGGGAACTCGGTGAGGAACACTGTATATGGCCCAGGAGGCCTGTAAACAGTAGCTATAAAAAGTGATTGAGTAGGCTGCATAGATTTCATGACTAGAAGTTCAAAAGACGAAAATGCAGTACTTTTTATTTTTGTAAATTGAAATTTGGTATTGTAAATATTAGCAACACCTCTGCCTTTGCGGGATGCACTGGGTATATGGTCACTAGTGTAACCAGGAGAAGAGAGGCCTCATTTAACACAGTAAATTCATCATACTTAAGCCATGTTTCAGTCAGGCCAATCACATCAAAATTATGATCCGTGATTAGTTCATTGACTATAACTGCCTTGGATCTAACATTAAGAAGCCCTATTTTGAGATATCACAATCTCTTTCAATAATGACAGGAATGGAGGATGTCTTTATTCCAGTGAGATTGCTAAGGCGAACACCGCCATGTTTAGTTTTGCCCAACCTAGATCGAGGCACAGACACGGTCTCAATGGCGATAGCTGAGCTGACTACACTGACTGTGCTATCTGCACCCTATCTCATTGTGGAGCTAGAGGAGAGAGCCCTGTCTATGTTCATAGATAAGATGATAGCACCCCTCCAGCTAGGATGGAGTCTGTCACTCCTCAGCAGGACAGGCTTGGTCCTGTTTGTGGGTGAGTCCCAGAAAGAGGACCAATTATCTAACAATTCTATCTTTTGGGTTGGGCAGAAAACAGTTTTCAAACATCGATTGAGTTGTGATACTCTGCTGTAGGGCTCATCACTCCCCCTAACTGGGAGGGGGCCTGAGACAATTACTCAATGCCGACACATCTTTCTAGCTGATCAACTCTATTGTTCGATGCCGGCACATCTTTCAACAACCTGATCAACTCTATGCGAAGGAGATGTGTCACACTGCATGAGGAAAATGGTGGTCACACCAGATACTCACTGGTTTTCTGATACACACCCCTACCTTTTAATTAAGGTATCTGTGACATTTTAAATGCAGTCAAGTGAAATCCATAAATTAGGGCCTAAATCATTTATTTAAATTGACTAATTTCCTTATATGAATTCTAACTCTTTGAAATTGTTGCATGTTGCGTTTATATATATTTGTCTGTATATATTACTGTTCTCTATAAATCATACTGCTCATACTTTCAAGACAAATTAGGCCAACCTTGTTACCATTACTAACAAAGACAATCTGTTAAAATGTCACCTTGTCAGTTTCATGCCAAGGGAATTTGTGCAACCCAACAGCTGCTGATGAATACTGTGTAGAGGCAGACACAGACACATCTTTTTTGGTGTCGAGACTCAAACCAATGGGTTGCGTGTTAAAATCCCACATGGAGCACACTTGCTGTACCCTTGAGAGTTGAACTAACCTGCCTTGCTGAGGAAAACATTCAGTGGAGTCAGAGGATTACATAGAAAAATACATATTTTTGTGATGTGGGCGGCCAGCCGGCTGCGAGTGAAAATTTCAAACGGTTAAATCCACTAGATAAGTCAACATTCCAATCTAGATAAGTAAACATTCCACTGTCTTTCATAAGGGGGATAAAACTAAAGTTTGGTATTCTATTCAACTGCAGTAAACTTCACTTCATACAGACTCTCCAAGGAAACAACTGCAGTGGAGAGATAGGCTACCGTTTCCTCTCACCTGTCAATGCATCCTTGACTCACATGCAGACACATACTCATGCACTGTCAAATCACTATCGCCTTAGGCCACAGTCTGGTGCTGCCACGGCAACACCATGGCAACAGTAGATTCAGAGGGAAAGCTAACAGACAGTTGGAAGAGTACTCTTTAATCCCACAGACATTTGGCAGGTATTGTAGTGAGGTTGAATATGCATCAGCTGAAAGGAGAGCAGTGGGTGGAGAGACAATGGAGGCTAAAAGACAATGAGGAAAGGGACTGAGGCTGTGTGTGTGTGTGTGTGTGTGTGTGTGTGTGTGTGTGTGTGTGTGTGTGTGTGTGTGTGTGTGTGTGTGTGTGTGTGTGTGTGTGTGTGTGTGTGTGTGTGTGTGTGTGTGTGCGCGTGGGTGCGTTCGTGCGTGTAAAACAAAGATTCATACCTTGAGACGATAACAGTGTCAATTATCACAATTTATTATTATGAAGTGGCAATACAGGGAGCTCATTTGGGTTAATTGCTAACTTAGATGCATGTACATGATACCTTTATTGCTATCAATTTTATTTGAGCATTGATGATGTAAATGATATTAATTTTCTGTCTCAATCAACCTTTTCCAGTGAAATTGAACAGCCACCAGTGCAGATCCAATATACATTTCTTTGATCATAATAAGAATATTAACTGAATAAATTCGCTATTCTAATTTGTACAATCAGTGAAGCATGGGATAGAGTGTTGAATATAGTACTTGCTAGATATCAAGAATATACTTTCACATTGTATTATAATATTGTATTTAGGATAGTAGGATCATTTTGGGGGGGAATTTCTCAAAATATTTGTAAAAAGAATTGTTGGAGCATGCACATAATATTTATATGAATTGCCTTGCATGTACAGTGATTGCAGGTCTTGGTGTATGTATACTGAACAAAAATATAAATGCAACATGCAACAATTTCAAGAATTTTACAGAGTTACAGTTCACAAGGAAATCAGTCAATTTTTAAAAATTCATTAGGCCCTAATATATGGATTTCACAATACTGGGCAGGGGTGCAGCCATGGGTGGGCCTGGGAAGGCATAGGCCAACCCACTTGGGAGTCAGGCCCATCCACTGGGGAACCAGGCTCAGCCAATCAGACAGAGTTTATCCCCGCAAAAGGGCTTTATTACAGACAGAAATACTGCTCGGTTTCATCAGCTGTCCGGGTGGCTGATCTCAGACAATCCAGCAGGTGAAGAAGCCGGATGTGGATGTCCTGGGCTGATGTGGTTACAGTTGGTCTGTGGTTGTGAGGCCGGTTGGACGTGCTGAAAAATGATTTAAAACGGCGTTGGAGGCAACTTATGGTAGAGAAATTAACATTCAATTCTCTGACAACAGCTCTGGTGGACATTCCTACAGCATGCCAATTGCACTCTCCCTGAAAACTTGAGACATCTGTAGCATTGTGTTGTGTGACAAAACTGCACATTTTAAATGGGCCTTTCTTTGTGCCTAGCACAAGGTGCACCTGTGTAATGATCATGCTGTTAAATCAGCTTCTTGATATGCCACAACTGTCAGGTTGATGGATTCTCTTTGCAAATGATAAATGCACACTAACATGGGATGTAAACCAATTTGTGCACAACATTTTAGAGAAATATGTTTTTTTGTGCGTATGGAACATTTCTGGGATTTTTTTATTTCAGCTCATGAAACATGGGACCAACACTTTACATGTTGCGTTCATATTTTTGTTCAGTGTATATGAGTCAGTGTTCTGTGGCATCCCTTTCCCATGCTCCAGCACTGGCCCCCCAAGGGGACAAGGGAGACTATTACTGCAAGCTAAATGGGTCAGAAGCATCCAGTGACCCGGAGAGCCTGGTAATCAAACAACTGTTTTCTCCATTACTTTTTATAACCCTATGCTGTAACAGTCATCTGCCACTGTTTTTTTCTCCAGCTTTGTTTTCCTTAGCGGAAGAGATAAAAAATGAAAAGGGATTGTCACCGTCATTCCTCTAGTGTAAGATCATGACATAGACAATTGATTCCAAGACATTGTAAATGGAAATAACGAAGCTCTAACACATTCTAATAAACACTCGCTGACAGACACACCAACACCAGCTGCAGCCTCCCAGTCCATTAATTCTTTCCATCCAGAAGTCATTATAGTGACTGGTCAGAATGGTGGTCGCTGATATTCAGACACCACTCTGCAGAGTTAATGTATTGGGCATAGTTTGCTAATGTACGATATATGTTTCAGGTAACCTTTGTGGATGCAAACTGTCCTGGAATTAATTTGTTGAAATTACATTGTGTAGTCCTGGAAAGATTGACTCTAGCGACCAGAAAAACATTATAAATAAAGAACATTGTTGTAGAGGGGGGGTGTTTATCTGATGTGTACTGTTAACTTGTATAGTTAAAGGACAAAACACTGGTTGGTTAGCAATGAGGACCCTGCAGGTGCCATGCCTTCTGACGAAGGAACATCATACTAAAATCTAACACCTATACCTTTATAGAAAAATCAAGTCTGCTGCCCCAGCTGTTTCCTCTTTTCTCCAACACATAAGCATCACTTATATGCTTTAAAGCTGAGGCTAGACTTATGACCCCATTGGGTCAGGAAGACATTTTGTCCCATGCATTGCCCATCGTGAAAAACGATGGGAAATTATCCGGCCATGTTCCATAGTATTTTCTCCTACACAATGATATTGCGAAGGGTTCCATGCATTGTTGTGCCATGTGAAAATGTGTGTCGTTAAAATGTCCATCTTTTTATTCTAATAATTTCCTAAACGGAATTTAAAAACCCCCTAATGTGGTCATTAGAGCGGGTCATTTGCATGAAACGTAATGTTCCTGCTTCTTGCTAACCAAAGCCTGACATAAAGGATCATAATGAAGTGACAGTCTAAACCTGCAGACCAGGGGCCATAAAAAGTGATCCCACCACCTGATCTAATAAATTACATCTCTCCCAGAATTCATCAGCAGGGAGCAGCCACCGCACAGTGACACATATCCCAGAGGTTGCTAATGAAAGTCACCTGTATTGAGAGAGTAATGAATCGACACAATTACTGTGTAATTGTGTCGATTCATTACTCTCTTTGGGTAAATGATCGGCCTACATGGATTGCAAGTCACTGACTTGGGCATAAACACAGGAAGAGACATCATCAGATGGTGAGACGATGGGTAACAGTTGACACTGCAATTAAAATAATATACATTTATTTTCCCTCTAATTTTTATCTTCAGGCGTACCAAAGTAATTATAATGTTTGAAGATGAAACGAGAGCTTTAACAACTGCTCTAGCTATCAAAGCTTGAGTACCATAGAAAAAAAATACATCTTCATTTTTTTCCCTTGTTATCAAGGGTCAATGAAACTAAAAAGCAGTTGAACCTCGTTTGAATATTCCTCCTCGTGTCATTTTCCACAGTATCTTCAAGTTGTTTGGTGTCTGACTTGCAGAAACAAAAAAAAAATATTTTGACTTGGACAGTCTTAACCAACAGTCGACCCTCTAGCCACACTTTTCACTCCACCCCTCCATCCCTGACTAAACCGTATTTCGCGAGACGCAGAGAGAGTTGCAATCAGGACAGGGCCTGGAACACAACATGTTGTCTGGCATGACTAAACTGCATGTAAGAGTTGCACAGCAGGAGGGCTCATGCATAGTTCCCCTCTGCATTAAATCAACCCGTTCCCTGAAACCCATGAAATCAGATGCCTGTATACCACTGGAGTGGAGGCAGCAGACTGGAAATGAAAACCGGGAAGCAGGCCCCAATTTGTCTGGTAATGGTGCGCGGTCCGAACAGGATTACACTGCTGCCTGACTACTTTTATCACTCGTTCCTCTACACTCATAAGTGATTACATTTCATTATTAGCCATTTATACTGGAGAAAAAAATGAATGTCCAGGAAGTATGAAATCTAATAAGAGAATACAATTACAATACAATCAGTGTCTCCCGAAGGCCAAATATTCTCTACACAGAAATCAATGTCTAACAAATGTGAGGGGGAAGTGGTATTGTGCATACAATAAATGTTGACCATGCATTGGCTATGAACCCTTGCTTACTTGTTATTGATGAAATCAATGCTGATTGGATAATGCTGCAGGCTCCTGTTTACCTCCTTTGCTTACCTCAGAAGGCAGAAAATTTCAATTAAATTGTGATACCAGAGGGGAATTTGAACATTCAAAGTGTGGTTAGCATCTCTTCTCTCTTCTGTGTTTCAGGTGACCACACCAAAACCAACGACACAGATTTACCTACAGTGAGCAAAGAAATCAAGATGGAGGGTATGTCTTGTCTGTTTTACTCCTTTATCTCTCCTGTGTATGTCAGTCAGACAGGGTATCATTTGTTCTTTGTGTTAATGGTGAGAGGTAGGTGAGGGTGTGAGACGGATCAGGTGGGCCTTGTTATGGATTGATCTGGATGGGGTCTGGATGGATGGAGCAGGAGGAAGTTGTGCCTCCTACTGGAACCATGCGGTTCAGTCTTCATCTAGCCCAATGACAGTGCTGTCCATGTGAGGGATGGATACGCACCGGACCTGGATGTAGTGACGTTCAAATCCCTCACAGTTAAAAAGATCCATTGTCGCGTAGGACTCCAGCGCTTTTTCAGTGTCAAAGGTCAACTTGAACCAATTTACTGTGTCATGGATCATTTTTATGTGATGGCCTTAGGTTCCGAAAGAAGACAATGACGGGTACCAATCGATCCAGCTGACTTTTTTCACATCATTTTTAGAGATGTGTTTGCTGCAATCTTCAGTCAACAGACAGAGGCCTTGATTTTCCAAAGTAAATGGTCATGTTAAAGGACAGCTGGAAAATCGGATTACGATGGAAACAACCGATAAAACCCAGCCTCAAGTTGCCGTTTTTCATGTTATAAGCGTTGATTGCAAACCAGCAGTTAGATGGTCCAGCTGTTAGGGGTTTGTAGAGAAAGTGTGATTGTCTCTGTTCGATCACACGTCTCCAGATGGAATGGTAACACCAATAATAATGCTTCAATCTGTTGCTCTGTCTTCTGCTGCTTTTCTAGCCAGTCACCGAGTTCATACTCTCTGGCCAGTTGAAACTCCAGATTCATTCCCCCTACAAATGGGCCACAACCAACATTAAGTATTCTAAAAGCCGTAGCTAGTATAACAAAGTTTGAAACTTTGGAATTGAAGTGCTGCGGCAAATCACACAATCACCGCATAGGGAAAAGGTTATTAATAACTAGTGGGGGGAAAAAATCAGTATGCAATATCTATTTAATTGAATGTATCAAACTTAATAGAGCACTGTTTCACTCTAACTCCCCTGAATACCCTCTGATACACATCTAAATGAAGGATTTACATTAAAAGGGGAACAGAGAAGGCTCATGGACAGAGACAAACTGGCAAATGCCTCTTCCCCCAAAAAATTGCTCTATAATTATGTTAATCATTATTCACCTCGAGCGACGGGAGAAGGTAAGAATTACTACGGAGGAAAGACGGGGGAAACCTGGTCAATGCGCATGGTAATGAGCTGTCAAATATAATTGAGCTAATTTTACATAATATTCATACGCAGTGTGAGCACGTTATTAACACAGAGAGAGGACATATGGAGGCGTGGCTGTGCTATGGTCCCTAAAATGCTGTTTCAAATGTACCTCCTAATAGGAGCATGCAAGAGGGCGGGGATCTTCTCAAGCTTCAAAAGCCCGTCTCAGCATCTCCAAGGCCCCAAGGCCTGAGAGGTACTCGCACTGAAGGTAAAAGCAGGCTAAAGGGAAACTAGAGAAAACTGGATGGGCAGGTGCTTGAGTCAGATACAAGGACAACCGGCATGGGGCGGACGAGCTGGAGAAGACTGCTCAGAACAGAACATCGATGACCTATGCTTCCAAAGGAGCGGTGGGCCTAAGTAAGTTAGTAAAGGGAATCTATTAATATACTGCCAGTGCAGGCTAGGGCAGGACCATGAGAGTTCACATGTGGTCATGTCCCTTTCACTTTTAAGTGAGTACATTTTCTTGGAAGAGAACTATGATAGTTGCAGTGGAAAGTGAAAACTGAATGACGATATCCATCATTAGAGAGCGGAGGAGGGGCAAGGTGGAAGTGTGTTGGAATGGAATAGTCATTGGTGTGTTTCTGTCATGTCCCATGGGCCTTGGCTGACAGCCCCCTGCCAATAGAGGGGGGTGGAGGTGCAGGCCAGTGATGACAGATTAGAACGCCAGGCTTGCGTAGAGTCCGGGGCTCATCTGTGTGCCATTAGAGACATTGTGGCGGCACTCAGTGCTTCATTGGCTGCTCTTCTTACTCAATAACCCACAGCTGCCACCCAGCCTCATTGTTTTCTCTCCTAACCGTCACATTACCTCGGCGATATATGGCACCGAGAGGCCAGATTACTGTGTACGAGCCTTCGCACTTCACTTTCATTATTTCATTATTTCATTATTTTGTTTGACATTTTGAGCAGGACAGACTCAAGTTTTCACGCTTTTGTGTAAGAGGCTTACCTTTGTCTTAAGTGCCTGTGCAAAAATCTGTCCTCTGTGCTGTATCTCTGGGGACATTTTGCTCATTCGATTGAAAGTAGATCGAGTTGAGGTTTGTTGATATCAAATCACAATTCTAAACAAAAAGACGTTGATTATGAGTTATGATGCTTATTGCAGCTTGTAGAACAGATGGCCTATTCTACAGGGCAAGGGGAAAGTCTTACCACTGTCATATGCATTAATGCCACATATCAGAAGAACTATTGTTATGGCTGAATGATAATGACACAGAGAGCTGCATAGGACAATCCCTTCTGTATTTAAGGTTTACAAAACCTTTTGAAATTAATGTTGTGCGAAGCATCACAAAGCTGTTATGTGTCTATGACTTCAAAGCGCTCGAGTAAAGGGTTTAAAAAGTGTATTCAAATTATATACATTTAAGGGAGAAGTTTGATTTTTTTTTTTTACCCCTTTCTCATGGTATCCAATTGGTATCCATTGCTGCAACTCCCGTACGGAGTCGGGAGAGGCGAAGGTCAAGAGCCACGTGTCCTCTGAGCAGCACTGCTTCTTGACACAAGGCCCGCTTAACGCGGAAGCCTGCCGCACCAATGTGTCGGAGGAAACACTGTACACCTGGCGACCGTGTCAGCGTGCATTGCGCCCGGCCCGCCTCAGGAGTCTCTAGTGCGCGATGGGACAAGAACATCCCTGCCGGCCAAACCCTAACCCAGGCGACGCTGAGCCAATTGTGCGCTGGATCTCAGCACAGCTGCCTTGCGCCACTCGGAGGGCCCGTAAAATATTAAATTGATGAGTCCTAAAGCTGAGGTAGATAAAAGTCCAATTACATTTAATGTCATCTCTAATAACCAAAAAGCAAGTCTCATCAACATTATGGTGATAAGTCATATTTTGCAAACACATTTGATGTATAATACCCAGTGCTCAAAACCCCTCCCTCCTATCCTCAGTCACTTGTCTTATCATCAGTCTCCTACTGGTTTAGTCAGGATGACGGAGGATACTGACAGAGGATACTGACAGAGGATAAAACACCAGAGAGGAAACAGTCCTAATCCCTCTCCTGGATCTCTCCTGGCTCCAGGGTCACAGGGGTCATGTTAGCAATAGGTGAAAAGCTAATAGATATCATTATAGGAATGGCTAGATTAACCAACTGTTATGGATTAGCATTATTCATCATCTAGTCACTAATTGTTTACATTCTGATGATGGTATGTGTCTTTAGTGATGTTGTGCATATTTGTCAGAGCTGGAATTGTAAAAAAGAAAATTGTATAATTGCAACTATTTCCTTTGATCCTATGCCCTCTGATGTCGTTTAACACATGCATGAAGCATATCCGAAAAGCTCCTAGGAATAGGAATCGTGTTCGAGTAAAATATAGTATTTTATGAATGTTACATGAATTTTCACACAAAATATGTGCGACATTCACTTCTCTGTGGGAAGTCAATGTCTAAATGGGCGCGCTAAGATGGAAAGTGTTGCATTGGGAAATGCAGCTACTCAATAAATCAACTATTTTATAGGCAGCCCATAAACCAAGGAAGGAGTATATTTGACCCATATCGGTGACCTTTGCAGTGGGATTGCATTATTTGCATTGCAACCAAAGAGTTCCTCTCTTTCTTAACAACAGATGACTGCTGTGATGTCTGGTGCATTACAGCCTAGGTGACCTTAACAAACTTAAGCAGCTGCAAAGAGAAACTAGTCAGATTTCCCCTGTCTCTATTGATTAGCCGGTGGAAATGTAGATGGACAGCGTGGACTAAACTCTGCTTTGTGGGTGCAAAGGTGACCTTGTCACTTTGTAATTAGAACAAAATGAGTGTAAATAATATGCGCTTTATCGAAGATGGCTGGTGAGTGATTCAATTCTTCAGAGGGCGATTCAAATTCATTTGTTCCTCTACCAAGGAGAGAAAAAGAGGCCATTGTTAATTTAGCCAATTAGGGCGAGGCAATATCACATGTATTACAAAAAATAACTTTCTCGGGTGTGTCGTGGTTTAGCATGAAAAACTCAACCTCCTGAAAATCCTGGATGCGTGTCAGAGACTAAAAGTTGGATCTGACCCTGCGAAGCTAGGCGTTAAGCCACTAATTGCAATTAGAACTGAGCCTTTGATGAATAATAGGTGGAAGTCTCTGGGTATTACCCTTGAATGCAAATGTTCCGGAGTAATTGCTTTTCTTTCTCTCATCTAATCCACATTCATTGTCTAACAGTGTCAGAGATTGAATGACATTGATCATGTTAAGCATTTCCAGAACCTAAACCTCAGTTCATTTAGCTACGTCATGTTTGACAGTGGAGTTGATGAAATGGTTCACTGTTACAGGTGTATTCGGAATCCACATCCACGGGACCCCACAAAAACACGGGGTATACCTAGGAACCTTTTTTTTTTTCATCTGTAGCTATGCCTCGAGGTTGAATATTTATTTAAACTTTTCATTTGCTCTTGGTCAAATGGTAATATGAAGAAGGAGCTGACATTCAAACGATGTTCTTACACCATCTTGTCTCTCTGATGGGGACTTTTCGAAGTAGGCTGCTGGCTGCCAGTTAATCCTCCTTCAGACCCGGCAGCAGGTAAAGTGACTAAGAGGGCAGTTGAAATCGGTGAGGGGGGGAACCATTTTTGCGGGTTCTTGCATCGGAAATATATTGAATTCGGCTTATATCGCGCTATGCCCAAAATAAACATGGAGTTCAATTGCAGAGACTCTGAGACCATTGAGTGCTTTTGAAGTGACAGGTCTCCGTTGCTCTGTATAAGCACAATGAATAACGCTCTACACACTAAAGAAAGGCCATTTTGGTGATGAATGTAGGCTACCAGTCAGATAGGGTAATTCACCTATTACAAACAGCCTATAGGAATGTAGCCGTACACACAGTTGTCTTACTAAAATAATGCAAACTAAATGGTGAAAGTAGTAGCCTAGATATTCATGCGAAACAAAAAAATACTTGAATAGTAGTTTGGCTTAGAATATAGACACAACTGTGAATACGAACGAATGAATGGGAACGGAACAAAACCGCTGTAGGCCTACTATAGGTGTCACCCCTGGCCATAGAGAGGCTTTTGTTCTCTATTTTGGTTAGGCCAGGGTGTGACTAGGGTGGGCATTCTATGTTCATTTTCTATGTTTTGTTTTTCTTTGTTGTTTGGCCGGGTGTGGTTCTCAATCAGAGGCAGCTGTCTATCGTTGTCTCTGATTGAGAACCATACATAGGTCATCTTCCGGCGCCGACAGAGATGGCCGCCTCGCTTCGCGTTCCTAGGAAACTATGCAGTTTTTTGTTTTTTTACGTGTTATTTCTTACATTAGTACCCCAGGTCATCTTAGGTTTCATTACATACAGTCGAGAAGAACTACTGAATATAAGATCAGCGTCAACTCACCATCAGTACGACCAAGAATATGTTTTCCGCGACGCGGATCCTGTGTTCTGCCTTACAAACAGGACAACGGAATGGATCGCATGCAGCGACCCAAGAAAACGACTCCGAAAAAGAGGGAAACGTAGCGGTCTTCTGGTCAGACTCCGGACAAGGGCACATCGCGCACCACTCCCCAGCATTCTTCTTGCCAATGTCCAGTCTCTTGACAACAAGGTTGATGAAATCCGAGCAAGGGTAGCATTCCAGAGGGACATCAGAGACTGCAATGTTCTCTGCTTCACGGAAACATGGCTTACTGGGAAGACGCTATCCGATGCGGTGCAGCCAACGGGTTTCTCCACGCATCGCGCCGACAGAAACAAACATCTTTCTGGTAAGAAGAGCGGCGGGGGCGTATGCCTCATGACTAACAAGACATGGTGTGATGAAGGAAACATACAGGAACTCAAATCCTTCTGTTCACCTGATTTAGAATTCCTCACAATCAAATGTAGACCGCATTATCTTCCAAGAGAATTCTCTTCGATTATAATCACAGCCGTATATATCCCCCAAGCAGACACATCGATGGCTCTGAACGAACTTTATTTAACTCTTTGCAAACTGGAAACCATTTATCCGGAGGCTGCATTCATTGTAGCTGGGGATTTTAACAAAGCTAATCTGAAAACAAGACTCCCTAAATTTTATCAGCATATCGATTGCGCAACCAGGGGTGGTAAAACCTTGGATCATTGTTACTCTAACTTCCGCGACGCATATAAGGCCCTGCCCCGCCCCCCTTTCGGAAAAGCTGACCACGACTCCATTTTGTTGATCCCTGCCTACAGGCAGAAACTTAAACAAGAGGCTCCCACGCTGAGGTCTGTCCAACGCTGGTCAGACCAAGCTGACTCCACACTCCAAGACTGCTTCCATCACGTGGACTGGGACATGTTTCGTATTGCGTCAGATGAAAATATTGACGAATACGCTGATTCGGTGTGCGAGTTCATTAGAACGTGCGTCGAAGATGTCGTTCCCATAGCAACGATAAAAACATTCCCAAACCAGAAACCGTGGATTGATGGCAGCATTCGCGTGAAACTGAAAGCGCGAACCACTGCTTTTAATCAGGGCAAGGTGTCTGGTAACATGTCCGAATATAAACAATGCAGCTATTCCCTCCGCAAGGCTATTAAACAAGCTAAGCGTCAGTACAGAGACAAAGTGGAATCTCAATTCAATGGCTCAGACACAAGAGGCATGTGGCAGGGTCTACAGTCAATCACGGACTACAAGAAGAAACCCAGCCCAGTCACGGACCAGGATGTCTTGCTCCCAGGCAGACTAAATAACTTTTTTGCCCGCTTTGAGGACAATACAGTGCCACTGACACGGCCTGCAACGAAAACATGCGGTCTCTCCTTCACTGCAGCCGAGGTGAGTAAGACATTTAAACGTGTTAACCCTCGCAAGGCTGCAGGCCCAGACGGCATCCCCAGCCGCGCCCTCAGAGCATGCGCAGACCAGCTGGCCGGTGTGTTTACGGACATATTCAATCAATCCCTATACCAGTCTGCTGTTCCCACATGCTTCAAGAGGGCCACCATTGTTCCTGTTCCCAAGAAAGCTAAGGTAACTGAGCTAAACGACTACCGCCCGTAGCACTCACTTCCGTCATCATGAAGTGCTTTGAGAGACTAGTCAAGGACCATATCACCTCCACCCTACCTGACACCCTAGACCCACTCCAATTTGCTTACCGCCCAAATAGGTCCACAGACGATGCAATCTCAACCACACTGCACACTGCCCTAACCCACCTGGACAAGAGGAATACCTATGTGAGAATGCTGTTCATCGACTACAGCTCGGCATTCAACACCATAGTACCCTCCAAGCTCGTCATCAAGCTCGAGACCCTGGGTCTCGACCCCGCCCTGTGCAACTGGGTACTGGACTTCCTGACGGGCCGCCCCCAGGTGGTGAGGGTAGGCAACAACATCTCCTCCCCGCTGATCCTCAACACGGGGGCCCCACAAGGGTGCGTTCTGAGCCCTCTCCTGTACTCCCTGTTCACCCACGACTGCGTGGCCACGCACGCCTCCAACTCAATCATCAAGTTTGCGGACGACACAACAGTGGTAGGCTTGATTACCAACAACGACGAGACGGCCTACAGGGAGGAGGTGAGGGCCCTCGGAGTGTGGTGTCAGGAAAATAACCTCACACTCAACGTCAACAAAACTAAGGAGATGATTGTGGACTTCAGGAAACAGCCGAGGGAACACCCCCTATCCACATCGATGGAACAGTAGTGGAGAGGGTAGCAAGTTTTAAGTTCCTCGGCATACACATCACAGACAAACTGAATTGGTCCACTCACACTGACAGCGTCGTGAAGAAGGCGCAGCAGCGCCTCTTCAACCTCAGGAGGCTGAAGAAATTCGGCTTGTCACCAAAAGCACTCACAAACTTCTACAGATGCACAATCGAGAGCATCCTGGCGGGCTGTATCACCGCCTGGTACGGCAACTGCTCCGCCCTCAACCGTAAGGCTCTCCAGAGGGTAGTGAGGTCTGCACAACGCATCACCGGGGGCAAACTACCTGCCCTCCAGGACACCTACACCACCCGATGTTACAGGAAGGCCATAAAGATCATCAAGGACATCAACCACCCGAACCACTGCCTGTTCACCCCGCTATCATCCAGAAGGCGAGGTCAGTACAGGTGCATCAAAGCTGGGACTGAGAGACTGAAAAACAGCTTCTATCTCAAGGCTATCAGACTGTTAAACAGCCACCATTGAGTGGCTACTGCCAACACACTGTCATTGACACTGACCCAACTCCAGCCACTTTAATAATGGGAATTGATGGGAAATGATGTAAATATATCACTAGCCACTTTAAACAATGCTACCTTATATAATGTTACTTACCCTACATTATTCATCTCATATGCATACGTATATACTGTACTCTACATCATCGACTGCATCCTTATGTAATACATGTATCACTAGCCACTTTAACTATGCCACTTTGTTTACTTTGTCTACATACTCATCTCATATGTATATACTGTACTCGATACCATCTACTGTATGCTGCTCTGTACCATCACTCACTCATATATCCTTATGTACATATTCTTTATCCCCTTACACTGTGTATAAGACAGTAGTTTTAGAATTGTTAGTTAGATTACTTGTTGGTTATCACTGCATTGTCGGAACTAGAAGCACAAGCATTTCGCTACACTCGCATTAACATCTGCTAACCATGTGTATGTGACAAATAAAATTTGATTTGATTTGATTTGATTTTCCCCACCTGAGTTTGGTGGGTAGTTATTTTCTGTTTAGTGTGTTTTGCACCTGACGGAGCTGTTTCGGTTGTTCCTTTTGTTACTTTGTATTTAGTGTTCAGTTCTATTTAATAAAACGACGAACACGTACCACGCTGCACCTTGGTCCTCACCTTCTTCCACCAACGGGCCGTTACAATAGGCCTATAAAAAAACTATCATATTGATAAAGACACGACATGGTCTATATTCAGGCTAGTTACATTAACAGTAAACAAACACAGTAAGCGAAAGGCAAATGCAAATAACCAGAACATACAGCCTACGACAGTGAGATGCAGCACAGCTGTCTCGACGAATAAACAGACCTATAGGCCCGCTTCAAACACAGAGAATCATGTAGCTCGTGAGTTCAGCAACACGTTGTGATATGATATATTAGACTTCAACACACTTCTGTGGACCCAGTCTCTAATGGCACCCGATTCCCTATAAAGAACGAATGTTGCTATTCCATACACTAGGTTTGTGCTGAAAATGACACCACTGGCTTTGCCACCAAGATTGGATTGTTTCGGACATTTTCAGAAGAGTTGCAGTCTCCTTGATGCTCTGTTAAAATCCTGAGTAATCGGTCATTCCAATCGCCCCAAAAGTTTGTAAGATGCCCCTCAAATGCCAGTTGGATTAGTGGAGATTTCCTTGGGCGTAGCATGCGTCGTCTGTGCTTCCCAAAGTTGGAAATTAGTTCTTGCCGGCTGCCTATCACCTCAGTTCCCATAGCACTTCGAACTTGTTTTTCTTTCCTCAGTGCAGTGCATTTCAAATGCTCCTTGCTGGATGCGTGCCTAGCAAATCCTTTGGTTCTATCAATAGTATGCTTCAAGTTAGGTGAAGGCCTTGTCTGAAACTGTGCGATCAGGTTGCTGCTTTAGTATTGGACCCAATACAGAACTTTCGACATTGGAACAAAAAATGCAGCATCTGCAGTAACCGAGTATTCCAGCCACTCTCTTCCTATAAACCAGTTGCTATTAAATGAATTTGCTGATTAGACAAAAATGGGATAATAACACTAAAACGCCTTTTACATCTAGCTAAGAAGCTAACTAAACTCTGTAGTGGTGGGGCGTAAGGCTGAGTTGAGTGAAGCAGCTTCCACTGTAAACTTGACCCCATCCTTATAAATCACAGATGAGCAGCTTTTTTCCCCCACTTTTTACCTAACTGCCCAGTGGCTTTCCATAGCCCTCCTAAACACAAACACACACAAACTCCACAGCGGTGCGCCTCTATCCATGATGCTTATACAGCACAGCGCCAACCTGTCAATGAATCATTTGAACTTTTGGGGTATTTTTATATAGGGATATAAAACTGAAACTGAGGGGGCACAAGTTTCAACTGACGGGGCTAAGCCCCCTTTTGCCCCCTCGTGGAGCTGGGCCTGCCCTCTTTGCTCCTAGCTACCTCAACATGAGGATAAAAGACTATTTGGCTGGCAGCCAGCTTATCTACTGCCACTGTGCTGGCTTCCATCAGGTTTTTCACACTGATGCCTATGTCTCGCTATGATGAGCCCTAGGGCTTGAGCATTTACATGCAAAACCTTTTATTTCCCCCTGGTTGTTGAGGTGACAGAGGGTATCGCTGCTTATTCTCAGGCCTAAAAGATAACAATAATTATAATGCAAATGACTTATGGTTAAGCTAATGAGTTCTGCATTGCCTCTGAGTGTAATTGAAACGGTTTTATTCCTAGTGTAGTCATTTAAAATGAATGTATAAAATCTTCTTATTTTAAATTAATTGTTTCAACATTTCTGTTGGATTTTATCAATCTTTTCAAGACAACACGGACAGACATTTCAGGTAAAGGGTGAGGGAAAGGGGGATACATTCAACTGAAATGTGTCTTCCGCATTTAACCCAACCCCTCTGAATCAGAGAGGTGCGGGGGGCTGCCTTAATCGACATCCATGTCTTCGGCGAGATTCACGCCGTGGGTGTAATCAGGTAATATTCATTATAACTTTATCAAACAATGTCTTAAAGCACTAATTCTGTCTGGGAAGCTGATTCACGCAGGAGTAAGCTTCTCATTAAAAATAAAATAAGCTTGTATGAAGTTTGTTTTGAATAACTTTTTCCCATTCCAGGCTTACATTTGTATGTGGTTATAAACAATGGGGTTCTCTCTTTATGTTTCTAAAAACTCTCCAAAAAATGTCTGATTAAATTCATCTATTGATATACCACATCAAATAAGAATACCCTCCCCCAAAAATGTATTAGTCACATACACATATTTTGAAGACGTTATCACAGGTGAAGCTAAATGCTTATGTTTCTAGCTCCAACAGTGCAGTAATACCTAACAACACAAATCAATACACATAAATCCAAAAACGAACATGAACATGAATATGTATACTGCATATATATATACAGTACCAGTCAAAAGTTTGGACACACCTACTCATTAATTTTTACTATTTTCTACATTGTAGAATAATAGCGTAGACACAAACTATATTACATAACACATATGGAATCCTGGACCAACCAAAAAACTGTTCAACAAATCAAAATATATTTGAGATTTGAGATTCTTCAAAGTAGCCACTCTTTGCCTCGATGACAGCTTTGCACACTCTTGGCAAACCAGCTTCATGAGGTAGTCACTTGGAATGCAATTCAATTAACAGGTGTCCCTTCTTAAAAGTTCATTTGTGGAATTTATTTCATTCTTAATGTGTTTAAGCCAACCAGTTGTGTTGTGACAAGGTAGGGGTGGTACACAGAAAATTGCCCTATTTGGTAAAGAAAATGCAATAACAACTCAAATAAGCAAAAGAAATGACAGTCCATCATTACTTTAAGACATGAAGGTCAGTCAATCTGGACATTTTCAAGAACTTTCTGAAGTTTCTTCAAGTGCACCTGCAAAAACCATTAAGCGCTATGATGAAACTGGCTCTCATGAAGACTGCCACAGGAAAGGAAGACCCAGAGTTACCTCTGCTGCAAAGGATACGTTCTTTAGAGTTAACTGCACCTAAAATTGTGGCCCAAAATAAATGCATCAGAGTTCAAGTAACATACACATTTCAACATCAACTGTTCAGAGGAGAATGCGTGAATCAGGCTTTCATGGTCGAATTTCTGCAAAGAAACCATTACTAAAGGACACCAATAATAAGAAGAGACTTTCTTGGGCCAAGAAACACAAGCTGGGACATTAGACCCATGGAAATCTGTCCTTTGTCCTGATGAGACAAAATTTGAGATTTTTGGTTCCGACCGCCATGTCTTTGTGAGACGCAGAGTAGGTGAACAGATTATCTCTGCATCGGTGGTTCCGACCGTGAAGCATGAAGGAGGTGTGATGGTGTGGGGTGCTTTGCTGGTGACACTGTCAGTGATTTATCTAGAATTCAAGGCGTACATAACCACCATGGCTACCACTGCATTCTGCAGTGATACGCCATCCCATCTGGTTTGCGCTTAGTGGGACTATCATTTTTTCCCCCAACATGACAATGACACAAAACACACATCCAGGCTGTGTAAGGGCTATTTGACCAAGAAGGAGAGTGATGGAGTGCTGCATCAGATGAACTAACCTCCACAGTCACCCGACCTCAACCCAATTGAGATGGTTTGGGATGAGTTGGACCCCAGAGTGAAGAAAAAGCAGCCAACAAGTGCTCAGCATATGTGGGAACTCCTTTAAGACCGTTGGAAAAGCATTTCAGGTGACTACCTCATGAAGCTGGTTGGGAGAATGCCAAGAGTGTGTAAAGCTGTCATCAAGGCAAAGGGTGGCTACTTTGAATAATCTCAAATATAAATATATTTTGATTTGTGTAACACTTTTGTTGCTTACCACATGATTCCATATGTGTTATTTTGATGTCTTCACTATTATTCTACAATGTAGAAAATAGTGAAAAAATATATATAAATAAAAACCCTTGAATGAGTAGGTGTGTCCAAACTGTTGACTGGTACAGTATTTGATGGTGTGTATAGACAGTATGGACAGTATATGAATAGAAAAGGTGTGTACAGCAGTAGTTATATACAGTGCCTTGCGAAAGTATTCGGCCCCCTTGAACTTTGCGACCTTTTGCCACATTTCAGGCTTCAAACATAAAGATATAAAACTGTATTTTTTTGTGAAGAATCAACAACAAGTGGGACACAATCATGAAGTGGAACGACATTTATTGGATATTTCAAACTTTTTTAGCAAATCAAAAACTGAAATTGGGCGTGCAAAATTATTCAGCCCCCTTAAGTTAATACTTTGTAGCGCCACCTTTTGCTGCGATTACAGCTGTAAGTCGCTTGGGGTATGTCTCTATCAGTTTTGCACATCGAGAGACTGAAATTTTTTCCCATTCCTCCTCGCAAAACAGCTCGAGCTCAGTGAGGTTGGATGGAGAGCCTTTGTGAACAGCAGTTTTCAGTTCTTTCCACAGATTCTCGATTGGATTCAGGTCTGGACTTTGACTTGGCCATTCTAACACCTCGATATGTTTATTTTTGAACCATTCCATTGTAGATTTTGCTTTATGTTTTGGATCATTGTCTTGTTGGAAGACAAATCTCCGTCCCAGTCTCAGGTCTTTTGCAGACTCCATCAGGTTTTCTTCCAGAATGGTCCTGTATTTGGCTCCATCCATCTTCCCATCAATTTTAACCATCTTCCCTGTCCCTGCTGAAGAAAAGCAGGCCCAAACCATGATGCTGCCACCACCATGTTTGACAGTGGGGATGGTATGTTCAGGGTGATGAGCTGTGTTGCTTTTACGCCAAACATAACGTTTTGCATTGTTGCCAGAAAGTTCCATTTTGGTTTCATCTGACCAGAGCACCTTCTTCCACATGTTTGGTGTGTCTCCCAGGTGGCTTGTGGCAAACTTTAAACAACACTTTTTATGGATATCTTTAAGCAATGTCTTTCTTCTTGCCACTCTTCCATAAAGGCCAGATTTGTGCAATATACGACTGATTGTTGTCCTATGGACAGAGTCTCCCACCTCAGCTATAGATCTCTGCAGTTCATCCAGAGTGATCATGGGCCTCTTGGCTGCATCTCTGATCAGTCTTCTCCTTGTATGAGCTGAAAGTTTAGAGGGACGGCCAGGTCTTGGTAGATTTGCAGTGGTCTGATACTCCTTCCATTTCAATATTATCACTTGCACAGTGCTCCTTAGGATGTTTAAAGCTTGGGAAATCTTTTTTGTATCCAAATCCGGCTTTAAACTTCTTCACAACAGTATCTCGGACCTGCCTGGTGTGTTCCTTGTTCTTCATGATGCTCTCTGCGCTTTTAACGGACCTCTGAGACTATCACAGTGCAGGTGCACTGTGATTACACACAGGTGGATTGTATTTATCATCATTAGTCATTTAGGTCAACATTGGATCATTCAGAGATCCTCACTGAACTTCTGGAGAGAGTTTGCTGCACTGAAAGTTAAGGGGCTGAATAATTTTGCACGCCCAATTTTTCAGTTTTTGATTTGTTAAAAAAGTTTGAAATATCCAATAAATGTCGTTCCACTTCATGATTGTGTCCCACTTGTTGTTGATTCTTCACAAAAAAAATACAGTTTTATATCTTTATGTTTGAAGCCTGAAATGTGGCAAAAGGTCGCAAAGTTCAAGGGGGCCGAATACTTTCGCAAGGCCCTGTAGCATGAGCTTTGACTAGAATCCTGTATATACGTATGAAGTGGGTAAAATAGTATGTAAGGTATAGGGTAGAGTACCGGGTGGTAGCCTACTAGTAACAGTGACTAAGTTCAAAGAAGGGTACTGGGAGGAGGCCGGCTAGTAGTGACAATTTAACAGGGATGACCTGGAGATAGAAGCACTTTTTCAGTCTCTCGGACCCAGCTTTGATGCACCTGTACGGTCTCTGTTTTCTAGATGGTAGTGGGGTGAACATGTAAAACCAGACTAATTACAACATGGCCTCTTTATTTATATCCTTCTCATCATCCACTCAAAATGTTCAATGACACGCTGAACGACGAAGGAATATTTGGTAATTCCCCTTGTGACTACCTGCAATTGAAATGAGACAACCTATCAAACATGGATTGCCAATTAGACGTTGTTTAAACTAATTTTGAAAAAAACACGAGGGAGATGACTTGAAGAAATGAAGAAAGACAGGGAGTTGTTTGAGTCGTGATGAGGCAGGGCAGAGCTGAATGGCAGAACAGAACAGAGGAGAACAGCCAGTGAGGTCTGAAATACAGACAGGGAACTGTGGAGGGAACCGCAACCAAGTCGCTAATCACCCAGCATGTTAAAGCTGGATCTCACGCCATAAACAAGCACTGTCGAAGTGGTCCCTCAGAAGACCGACAGCAGAAAGTGGCAGGCAGGCATTGAGAAGGAGAGGTGCTGCTCGCGCGGACAGTCAAAGCTTTGTGATGCAAAGTCTCTGTATCGTTGTACTTTACTCCGCTATCTCATTAAGATGATCTTCTTTCAAAGTGGTCCAATTTAGTGATTATAATCTGTCTGTCTGTGCGAGTGCGTGGCAGTGTCTTATGTCCCACAGCCACATTTCAAAACAGTTATGGGAAGAGGAGGTCAATGGGTTAATGGAGGACTTTATTGACCACTTTACTGCCTCTATGTCCTTAGAGTTTGTCATTGTTGAAGAGCATGAGGAGACTAACGATCGGTGCATCAGGAATAATGCTAGTGCGTCAGGGGTGTCAAGAAGGCCAGTCAGGAAGAACTCCACAGAGAATGGACCTGATTTAACGAAGAACCTGTCTCTCTCTATGTACTGTGTAAACGGAGACAGGTGGAAACCACACGGAACAGTGATTCATTAATATATCCTTCAATGATATTTTCCTATTTTATATGTGTTTGATGAGAGTGTTAATTGTTTTGCCAGTCTTGGTCTTATGGGCATTGACTCAAAGAGGTGCATCTGTGATAGTGTTAGCCCCGCAGCATGCTGGAGGTGAATTAATAGGCATACCATGGCACCTTTTCATATTAAACTAAACCTTTCCACAGACTCCACTGTCCAGACCAATGAACGTGATGCTGTGGGGCCAGACAGGACCTGACAGGAGGACAAATCGCCTCGCTTTTCACCCCTCTTTGAGCAGCACCTCACCTATCTCTCCCGTCGCATTAGAAGGAGACGCGCCGTTTCATCACCCGACCGATCCCCGACAGCACTGGCCGGCTGCTCCCCATGCCCCCTCCCAGCCACCCCATGCTCAGAGAGCCTCATCTACATATGGCTTCTGGCCTTGCTTGCCAGCCTAGCCCCCGATGAAGAATCACTGTGTCAAATGGTGGAGCTCATTAAACTTTTATACCAAGATTGTTGTGCTAGCCTCGGCCTTCCCGGTATCCGTTCCTCCACAATGCCTTTGGCTTTTTGCCCTGGAGGCAGAAAGCGTACGCAAAATCCACATGGTGGTGGGTTCAGCAATGTGGGGAAAGTAGGAGGGTAGACATGGAAAATGAGCTGATTCCCTTATTACAATTTAGGACATGCATCAGATTCGGGCTTGACCACAGGCCCTATCAGAGAATCTTTCCAGGGTGTGTTGGACACTGAGCTATTAGATCATTAGCACTGCCTCTGGTGGAAATTCCTGCATCTCCTGGCCTTTAAGAATCCAGCCTTCTGGAATGTTGCTCTGTCTCCTTCTAGCGTGTCCAGATTCAGAGCCAAGGATCCTCTCGTGTTGCTACTCTGAGAATCACCTGTACAGGACGTGCACTGATACCTTCCCCCCGGGAACAGTTTTGACCGACCATCCGTCAGAGGACGAGAGAAAAAGACCTCTGGATCCATTGATCTCACCTTCAGGATGCATGACTGTCAACAGAGCTGTGGATGACATATCAGGCAGGAAGCTTTCTCAGGGGTTCTCTAATCTCTGTTTCCCTGACAGTAATCCAGTTTGATTTTGGTTTAATCTGCTCAACATTCCACATGCAAGATGTCCTTGTGAGTAGCAAACACAAGCCGAAATCGGGCTAAACAAATTTGTCCCAACAAATCCCTGTGAATATTAATCATAATCCAGCACACCATTACTATGACCATTATATTGTGCAAATCATAATCAATCATTTGAGTCTCATTGTTGTCCAAAGAACACAAAATAGTGCTGAAAGAGATTAAACTACCAAACATGTAGATTCTTGCTGTATTTAAATTACCAATAGTGGCCTGCAGTAGCATAGATGTACACAACAGTTGTTAAGTGTTGACTCCCTGTCTAGACAATACTCTTTGTCTTTATGTTACATCTCACCACTAATGTGTTTTAACACCCCATCCACCTCCTCTCTGCATACAATCTGCCCTCAGCATCGCCAAGACTAAACGTCTGAAAAGCGTTTTCTCAACCACTTACCCTAAAGCGCCAAGCTGTGAAATTCACCCATTTAAGCTACCTTAAGCAAAAGGTCATCGACCCACAATATCTGTGAATGAGATGAAACCCATTTCCAGAGCTGCTGATAAACACTTGTGATTATCTTTAGGTTGGGGAAAGAGAGGAGGGAAACAAAAGAAAAGGAGAGGAGAGATAAGATCTAGCTGCCTCAAAGCCTCTGCTGATATAGACCAGCGCTGTTAGTAGCGGCTAATTTGATTGTCTGATGATTCAATTCATAAACAAAGTTAGTCAGAGGAGGCTTCTATAATTGGATTGTATTCCGTTAGAGATGTACAACTTGAATCTCTTGAAATTGCACAGCTTCGTTTCCATCATGTATAGTCATTCCAGAGACAGGCATCTCCTGTCATGCTTAAATCTAGCATATTTCCCACTAATTAGTTCTATGAATGATGCTAGTAGGCTCTGACACTTTCATAGAACACAAGGCGATTGGGATTAATCCATTAATCTTGGGTTGGGATGATGCAGACCATCCCAAGGCTCATTGTAAAGTGAATGAAAACATTTGCACTAATGTTTCAGTGGGAAATAGACCTTTAATGAGGTGTGATTGCTGCTTGGCAGTGCGGGTATGGACGGAAAGGATGTTTTATCAGGTGGCAGTACATTGCTTCTCATTACTGAGCTAAATGAGTTCACTTTCAGTCGCTTAATTTAGCCATTTCCACTAAATGTGTATTTGGGAAATCAACACGGACGCTTGAAATAAACTTTGTGCAGAAGCTAATCATTGCACAGATTCAACTGTTTAATGATCGGGAGTACCCATAATAGTGTTACTACTGCTCTTCCTTAGCCATGGGCACCAACAAACAGTTCACATTAGCACTACATTCACTAAAAGACCTCAATCGCAGCAACAGCCAAATGATACATGCAAATGAAGTAATGATTATCTCATTAGTAACCCAAAAAGTAAACACATTTAAAGCAGCGCGATCCATGCCAGGTACAGTACCACGCAGCACAATGTAGAAGGCGGTGAATATCAAGTAGACACGGTGCTGAGCAGGCTCACAAAGATTGCACGGTCACAGGATGGGAAAGTGACAGGTGAGTTGAGTGGGCAGTGTGAAGTGTAGGCAAACTCAACAGGGTTCAAACATATGATACATTTTAATAAGGCAGGACATGTCTCTGCTCAAAGATCAATGATGCGCCATTCACTCCAGTCCCGAACTGCTTCAATCAACTCTACATTTCCCCCTTATCTAGATCTACTTATTTTAATTAAATGTTTGTCCGTTTACTGTAATTCTGCTTTCAGCTGCATATAAACCTTACTATATCTTCATAGCTCTGTTCATGGGTTGAATTACATCATTGTTGACATTGCAATGGAGTAGCCAACTCTACAGTCAGTCAGACAGCAGGCAGGGTTTTTCTTAAGCTCTGCAGTGAGGAAAGGAAAGACAACAGTCCCTAATATATTCTATATAGTAATATATAGTAAGTCTATATAGTAACAGTTAATCTGAAACCAGTTCCATCTGTTACACACAAAAAAACTCAATTTCTCCCATCATTCATCATTAATGAAGTTTACGTACCACCCCATTCAGTGACATGTACTCAAACGCACACTCTCTCCTGGAACAAGCAGCCCATCATGCTACAGGGCCTTGCGAAAGTATTCGGCCCCCTTGAACTTTGCGACCTTTTGCCACATTTCAGGCTTCAAACATAAAGATATAAAACTGTATTTTTTTTGTGAAGAATCAACAACAAGTGGGACACAATCATGAAGTGGAACGACATTTATTGGATATTTCAAACTTTTTTAACAAATCAAAAACTGAAAAATTGGGCGTGCAAAATTATTCAGCCCCTTTACTTTCGGTGCAGCAAACACTCTCCAGAAGTTCAGTGAAGATCTCTGAATGATCCAATGTTGACCTAAATTACTAATGATGATAAATACAATCCACCTGTGTGTAATCAAGTCTCCGTATAAATGCACCTGCACTGTGATAGTCTCAGAGGTCCGTTAAAAGCGCAGAGAGCATCATGAAGAACAAGGAACACACCAGGCAGGTCCGAGATACTGTTGTGAAGAAGTTTAAAGCCGGATTTGGATACAAAAAGATTTCCCAAGCTTTAAACATCCCAAGGAGCACTGTGCAAGCGATAATATTGAAATGGAAGGAGTATCAGACCACTGCAAATCTACCAAGACCTGGCCGTCCCTCTAAACTTTCAGCTCATACAAGGAGAAGACTGATCAGAGATGCAGCCAAGAGGCCCATGATCACTCTGGATGAACTGCAGAGATCTACAGCTGAGGTGGGAGACTCTGTCCATAGGACAACAATCAGTCGTATATTGCACAAATCTGGCCTTTATGGAAGAGTGGCAAGAAGAAAGCCATTTCTTAAAGATATCCATAAAAAGTGTTGTTTAAAGTTTGCCACAAGCCACCTGGGAGACACACCAAACATGTGGAAGAAGGTGCTCTGGTCAGATGAAACCTAAATTGAACTTTTTGGCAACAATGCAAAACGTTATGTTTGGCGTAAAAGCAACACAGCTCATCACCCTGAACACACCATCCCCACTGTCAAACATGGTGGTGGCAGCATCATGGTTTGGGCCTGCTTTTCTTCAGCAGGGACAGGGAAGATGGTTAAAATTGATGGGAAGATGGATGGAGCCAAATACAGGACCATTCTGGAAGAAAACCTGATGGAGTCTGCAAAAGACCTGAGACTGGGACGGAGATTTGTCTTCCAACAAGACAATGATCCAAAACATAAAGCAAAATCTACAATGGAATGGTTCAAAAATAAACATATCGAGGTGTTAGAATGGCCAAGTCAAAGTCCAGACCTGAATCCAATCGAGAATCTGTGGAAAGAACTGAAAACTACTGTTCACAAATGCTCTCCATCCAACCTCACTGAGCTCGAGCTGTTTTGCAAGGAGGAATGGGAAAAAATGTCAGTCTCTCGATGTGCAAAACTGATAGAGACATACCCCAAGCGACTTACAGCTGTAATCGCAGCAAAAGGTGGCGCTACAAAGTATTAACTTAAGGGGGCTGAATAATTTTGCATGCCCATTTTTTCAGTTTTTGATTTGTTAAAAAAGTTTGAAATATCCAATAAATGTCTTTCCACTTCATGATTGTGTCCCACTTGTTGTTGATTCTTCACAAAAAAATACAGTTTTATATCTTTATGTTTGAAGCCTGAAATGTGGCAAAAGGTCGCAAAGTTCAAGGGGGCCGAATACTTTCGCAAGGCACTGTATGTGTGTCGACCAAGACAGCGCCACCACAACCCTGCAATTTCGTCTTCATCATGTGAAACAATAACGATGAGCCCCACCAGTGACACTATCACTCTGTAGGCAAAAACCCATTTCTGTTGGGAGCTCAGGAAACCCAGATGTAATTTGATGAGGCGAAGATTTCCTTCTCTCAAATGACAGGCTTGACATTTGAGAGATGTACTACTTGTGAGTGCTCTCTCACTTTTCCCCCTCTTTTTTGACATGACTAATGGATGCTGTGAGCGATCCTCCTGCAGTGGAGAAGAAACAGTGCTGTAACACATCCTCCCCTCACCTTTCCCACCTCCACTTCTTCAAGTGGAACATGAGTTGTGACATGTGAGAACCTCACATTGCGATACAGTGCCTTGTAAAAGTGTTCATCCCCCATGGCGTTTTTCCTATTTTGTTGTATTACAACCTGTAATTTAAATGGATTTTTATTTGGATTTCATGTACTCGACATACACAAGTCCAAATTGGTGAAGTGAAATTTAAAAAATAACTTGTTTTAAAAAAAGAAACTGAAACGTGGTGCGTGCATATGTATTCACCCCTTTGCTATGAAGCCCCTGAATAAGATCTGGTGCAACCAAGTACCTTCATAAGTCACATAATTAATTAACTTCTTCGATATAGGGGCGCTCTTTTAATTTTTGGATAAAAAAACGTTCCCGTTTTAATCAAGATATTTTGTCACGAAAAGATGCTCGACTATGCATATAATTGACAGCTTTGTAAAGAAAACACTCTGACGTTTCCAAAACTGCAAAGATATTATCTGTGAGTGCCACAGAACTGATGCTACAGGCGAAACCAAGATGAAATTTCAAACAGGAAGTGCCCCAGATTTTGAAGGCGCTGTGTTCCAATGTCTCCTTATATGGTTGTGAATGCGTCAGGAATGAGCCTACACTTTCTGTCATTTCCCCAAGATGTCTGCAACATTGTGACGTATTTGTAGGCATATCATTGGAAGATTGACTATTTTACACTACATCTACCAGGTGCTCGCTTGGTGTCCTCCGTCGCAATTATTGCGTAATCTCCAGCTGCGTGTATTTTTCCATTTGCTTCCGAGGAGAAACCCAACTGCCACGAATGATTTATCATCGAATAGATATGTGAAAAACACCTTGAGGATTGATTCTAAACAACGTTTGCCATGTTTCTGTCGATATTATGGAGTTAATTTGGAAAGATGTTGTAATGACTGAATTTTCGGGGTTTTTTCTTAGCCAAACGTGATGAACAAAACGGAGCGATTTCTCCTACACAAATAACCTTTTTGGAAAAAATGTACATTTGCTATCTAACTGAGAGTCTCCTCATTGAAAACATCCGAAGTTCTTCAAAGGTAAATGATTTTATTTGAATGCTTTTCTTGTTTTTGTGAAAATGTTGCCTGCTGAATGCTAGGCTTAATGCTATGCTAGCTATTAATACTCTTACACAAATGCTTGTGTAGCTATGGTTGAAAAGCATATTTTGAAAATCTGAGATGACAGTGTTGTTAACAAAAGGCTAAGCTTGTGAGTGAATATATTTCTTTCATTTCATTTGCGATTTTCATGAATAGTTAACGTTGCGTTATGGTAATGAGCTTGAGGCTATGATTACGCTCCCGGATACGGGATTGCTCGACGCAAGAAGTTAAACAAAGTCCACCTGTGTGCAATCTAAGTGTCACATCCTCTCAGTATATATACACCTGTTCTGAAAGGCCCCAGAGTCTGCAACACCACTAAGCAAGGGGCACCACCAAGCAAGTGGCACCATGAAGACCAAGGAGCTCTCCAAACAGGTCAGGGACAAAGTTGTGGAGAAGTACAGATCAGGGTTGGGTTATAAAAAATATCAGAAACTTTGAACATCCCAAGGAGCACATTAAATCCATTATTTAAAAATTTAAAGAATATGGCACCACAGCAAACCTGCCAAGAGAGGGTTGCCCACCAAAACTCACAGACCAGGAAAGGAGGGAATTAATCAGAGAGGCAACAAAGAGACTAAAGATAACCCTGAAGGAGCTGCAAAGCTCCACAGCGGAGATTGGAGTGTCTGTCCATAGGACCACTTTAAGCCATACACTCCACAGAGCTGGGCTTTACGAAAGAGTGGCCAGAAAAAAAGCCATTGCTTAAAGAAAAGAATAAGCCAACACGTTCGGAGTTCACCAAAAGGCATGTGGGAGACTTCCCAAACATATGGAAGAAGGTACTCTAGTCAGATGAGACTAAAATTGAGCTTATTGGCCATCAAGGAAAATGCTATGTATAGAGCAAACCCAACACCTCTCATCACCCCGAGAACACCATCCCACAGTGAAGCATGGTGGTGGCAACATCATGCTGTGGGGATGTTTTTCACGGGTAGGGACTGGGAAACTGGTCAGAATTGATGGAATGATGGATGTGCACAGGGAAATTCTTGAGGGAAACCTGTTTCAGTCTTCCAGAGATTTGATACTGGGACTGAGGTTCACCTTCCAGCAGGACAAGGACCCTAAGCATACTGCTAAAGCAACACATGAGTGATTTAAGGGGAAACATTTAAATGTCTTGGAATGGCCTAGTCAAATCCCAGACCTCAATCCACTTGAGAATATGTAGCATGACTTAAAGATTGCTGTACACCAGCGGAACCCACCCAACTTGATGGACCTGGAGCAGTTTTGCCTTGAAGAATGGGCTTCCCAGTGGCTAGATGTGCAAAGCTTATAGAGACATACCCCAAGAGACTTGCATCTGTAATTGGTGAATGCTTTCACAAGCCACTGTATCACTGTTAATATCCAACCTGACATAATAACAAGGAGCAAAAACAGAGGTTCACATACTTTGGAAAAAGGAGAGGGAAACATTTGAGGAAATAGCAGTTTTGGCATTTAAAACGAACTGCAGTTGCATGCCTGTGACCTTTGCCTACAGTACAGCATATGCATGATGAATAGAATTCTCCCCACAACTTGCATCACTACCTATTCACATTTTAGCCGACCTTCTCCTCTTACCTGTTCCATGTATAATCTAACTTTAGGAGGTTTTTTCACAGTTAGTATATACAAACTGCCATTGCACAGCGGTTTTGAGACATTTTGATGTGATGAAGGTTAAAGTTATCTTCCTGTTTTTTCATCTCTTCTAACATAATCTGTATGGCTTCATGTAGCTTGAAATGCACAGCATCTGTCTACACAGAAAAGCAGCAGAACCCTACTGCAGTCAACCCCTGCTGTAATCTAGCAGAGCTCAGTTGTTCCGGCAGAGCAGGGGTGGCCTTTATTACTCAGAGTTTGTAGAGGTCCGCCAACAGCCGCCCAGACCTTTTCTTTATCGCCGCGGCCCGGTGGAGCACGGTTTCAGATAACACGTGACTGCAGGAGATGAAGAGTGGGAGGAAGACACAGAGAGACACAGAGAAAGAATGAGAGATCCCTGGCAACTTTAAAACATTGATTCCTCACATGAAATGGTGCAGTTAAACAATATTTTCCACTTGAAGTATGCCTGAGTAATGAATGAATGACTGAGGAATACCTGAGAACAGCTCCTGAAGAAATGTCCTGTTTAAACCTTTCCCTCAGTACATGGAAGGAAAAGATAAAGAACATCAGTGACAGATGCATCTTTAAAAGTTGCCAATAACTCAGGCTAAAGTCTACTGAAGGAGCAGCATTTGTTTCCTAAACTCAAATTATTTTTTCTTGCAGTTTTCCTGGTCCTGGGGATTTTCTTTTTTTTTATGTACTCAGTGTGTCCCAGCATTATAACTCCAGATGGCAGAAGAATGCCCCACCGTTATGTGAAATCTTAAGCGCTTCAGAAGTCATTAAATATGAGGTTGCTGCCTAATGTTTAACTGGACGTGATTTTGTTTCATTTTGCCGAATTGCAATTCCATGTAATTGCTTTTAGTGAATGCATCATGCCCCGAACTGAGAGAAGACTTACAATGATTTATAATACTAACAATATAAGACATAGATGGATAACTGCCTAACCCAGTAAGATTCCCATCATCCCGAAGCGATCAAAATTGAAAGCCATGACATTATCTAATCGAGAGTCTGGGACCATAAAACTGTTCTACCTGCATTTTTATAAAAATGTAGTTATTGACGTAGCCTTGTTTTGTTCAGTTTTCTCTACCTAGTAAGTACTCTAAATTCCCTGATTCATGTTGTTAAGTTCAAAAGAATACAATATAAAAAAATTGCTGACAACATTCAAACCAATGAGGCTTTGGAACTTTAAAGCCAATTATCTCAGAACCATCTTTTTGCAGATAGAACCTTGTAGTCCCAAACTCTCACAATGACAATTAGTCCCAGCATAAAAACTAATATTTTTACATGTCATTATTAGCCGTAGAGAATATTTGTATTTCTGGACCTTTGAAGAAACGAGAACATGCAGGCTGAGGATTTCTTTTCAGGAAATTCCAAGCCTCTGCAGGGTACTTGCTTAAATCACAAGCTGACTTGGACTGACTTGTTGACATATTTATAATGAGCATCCATGAACACAAACAGAAGACAGATGACAAGTGTATTCTGGCACAACAAATCACAGCCTGATCTTCAGTACTTTACTGAAGGATCTTCAATGAAAAGAGATGAGGGATAACGCACACACCAAAGCCCTGGGCCTTGGTCTGAGGAAGTGATGTTTGGACAAATAGAGCACAGCTCTTATGACCTCAGCCTCCCAGGACAGACTTTGGGACAAGCTTACTCTTGCCTAACAGCAGGTGCCAAATACAGGGAAGTGGGTATCTGTGCCAGGATTCTGGGAGAACACACACACACACTCGTGATATGAGTGAGAACTACCTGGGTGTGCCAGAGGGGAATCAATTAGAGCCAATTGTGATGTTGTGTATGGTGCAACAGTGATGCTGATATAACTGCAAAATAATGATCTCCACAGGAAAAGATCACTCTAGATGCCCAAGAAAGCCATTACAAACAATTCAGTAGACAATAACCTACATGCACAAAGTAAGTCCCAATTGCAACAGACCAATTTTTCTACAACCTTTCACCAACCCCAAAACTTTCAGAAAAATGTATACTATGATGTGTTGGTATAATTTCCATGGTAGGTTAGCAGACAAAGTGTAATTGGCAGCTTAAAATGAAAACTACCCAAAAACACGTATCAAGTGGAGGTGGAAAGAAACAGTGACATGCTTTCAAAATGAACCGCAGAGAATTGAAAAACGGGAAAACTGACAGTGAGAGACAAAAAGTCTGAGAGAAATAGAGTCAATTACCAATGGGACAAGAGTGTATCACAGTTTTGAGTGATCGAAGAAACCATTTCATGCAGGAAGTTAGAGCCAAGGCACCTAGTTGAGTGGCAGGCGTCCCACAGCGCTCCATTATCTTGGCCCTAGATGAGGCCAAGGAAATGAAATGGTGGACGGGGTGTCAGACTTTGGGAGGGAACACCAGCTAACACGGAGCCTGCGGACCCCACGTTGGGCATGGAGTAGCCCGGATTAGGCCTCCATTAAAGCTCCTCCGTTCATCATATCAGTCCTTCGGCAGGGATCCTCACCTCTCTGAGCTCAACAATAGCTCCCGTGAAGGGTCACAGACATGTTAAACACTGCCAGGTGGCTCAGTGTTTCAATCTTGTTGGTGCAGAGTATCTTGCTGAAACATATACACACATGTGAGACTGATTGAGAATGTGTTGTGGTGTAAGCAACAAGAAGCTGTTTTCGCTTTCCATGAGTTCATCATATCATTGCGTTTTGAAACCCTCACACTGCTATGCTGTTGCTTTGGACCAAGTTTCACACAGGAGGGACCAATGGTAACTGTGTAGTAATTTTTGAGGGGACTATCAAAAACCTTGAACTAACTTTGATGCTGTGTCAGTGTTGACTACATTGGTCCACATCATATTTCACCCATTACAGAAATAACAAACTGACAACAGGGCATCTAGGATTTTTTTCATCTCACCCAGGGAGAGATGGACCACGCTGGTTGTGTTTGGTGTTCTCTACAGGCGAGGGGATCTCTGAAAGCAGCATCCCTGTCACTCCCACCTCCCAACCAATCAGCTGGGCAGGCGGGACAAGGTTGGGGGACAGTGGGAGTTCATGACAATTACTCTATGTTGCTCCACAGAGTGCACCATGGAAGCCATACATAATTCATGGTGAGGCTGTCAAATTAAGCTTTAGCCCGACACATTTGCTATTACCAGATGCCACTGAAAAACTGGCCACATGAGCAGTTTTGTGCAGATGAAAATGGCATGGTTGTGGAAAAACCTAACGTACACAAGCTCACAGAGACACTTAAACGCAAAACCCAGAGAGACCACCTCACCCCATGTGTCAATCTTGTTTGCACGGACACGTATCTTTAAGATGTGCGGCAAAAACACCTCTTCGAAAGCCGGAATCCAAGGACTCCAAGGTCGCTCCATGGTCAAACACATTACAGGACCATTTATTATCCTAAGAACTCATTCCAGATCATCAGATTCCTGTGTCTGCAGCATGGCCCTCTAATGAAGGCTGTGATGATCTACAGGACTACCAGGAGGAAGTGAACCCCAATACAGTTACTCTGATGGATGGCTTCCATAATGAATGACTCATTTGTCACTAAATGAAGTTCTGAAAAAGAAACCAGCAAAGGCTTTGATGAATTGAAATTGGTTGAGGAAGAGGATAAGCTGAGTGATTTAAGGGTGACATGATGTTACTGGTGTTCTGGATCTGCGTTTAAGTAATTCCGTTATATGATCAGCAATCGGTAATTGAGAGAAAATATAATAGACATGAGTGATGTGACTCACATTTGCTTGGTTGTTTTGACATACAGTCATCTGTGCTAGTGAGGGAAAATCGTTCATAAAATATTTAAAATATTTCAGAAAAGAGGAGAAATTGGTAAAAGCCGTGGAACATTTACCACTGTATGGCTATGGGTAGAGAGAATACCCATAAAAATACATTGTTTTTGCTGATTGAAACTCTTATCTAAATATGATTAACTCTGCCTCTCTACAGTGCTGGTGGCAATGAACGTCAATCTTCTGAATCGTGGAGAGGAAATCAAACCAGCGAGCAGAGGATTTCCTCCTTCTCGTTCGACCGCAGGACAAGCTCCTCATTACTTCCCAGACCATGAAGAGAGAGCACTCACCTTTTTTAACAAGCCCCAGTAAATGTCACACTGCAATTTGACAAGAGCACATTTCCTACGGTGAAGTGATAGTGATTTGCAGCAAAATGTTCCTGCAAATCATCCCTCTACAAATCATCTCTTTAATGCTCGCCAAAAAGAATATGTTGGGAAAAGGATATTCCTAAAATAATGGTATCCAGAGACAGAGATTGGTAAATGTTGATCAAGAAGTCGCGTTCGTGGGCCTCGCGGGTGGCGCAGTGGTTAAGGGCGCTGTACTGCAGCGCCAGCTGTGCCACCAGAGGTTCGCGCCTAGGCTCTGTCGTAACCGGCCACGACCGGGAGGTCCCTGGGGCGACGCACAATTTGCCTAGCGTTGCCCAGGTTAGGGAGGGGTTGGCCGGTAGGGATATCCTTGTCTCATCGCGCACCAGCGACTCCTGTGGCGGGCCGGGTGCAGTGCGCGCTAACCAAGGTTGCCAGGTGCACAGTGTTTCCTCCGACACATTGGTACGGCTGGCTTCCGGGTTGGATGCGCGCTGTGTTAAGAAGCAGTGCGGCTTGGTTGGGTTGGGCATTGGAGGACGCATGACTTTCAACCTTCGTCTCTCCCGAGCCCGTACGGGAGTTGTAGCGATGAGACAAGATAGTAGCTACTAAACAATTGGATACCACGAAGTTGGGGAGAAAACGGGGTAATGGATGGACCCTGTTCAATGTCTCCATGCTGTAAAAGGAACATTGATCCCTGGAGATGACACTGCCATCAGATTTCCATCCACTATCAGATGGAGATGACGGTTACAGTATACTGATACATTATGAATGGCAATGTTATGTCTTACACAACTGTCCTGATCTATCAGCTTTGGGTCTGAGTGATTTGTCTGACCTTCAAAACCATCCTGTGACCATTCTGTTAAGTTAATGATTTAGTAACGGAGGTCTGAGGTAATAGGTTTCTAGTTTTGATATAAAAAGCATCAGTGTGCCGATGGTTGGTGGGAAGTGTTTTTTTAATGCTCAAATACTAGATATCCGGCTTACACATACGAAGCACAGACTGTTTTGGTTTTAAGATGGGAAAACCACAGTGGATTGAGACTACAGGCCCTCAAATAGCTCTCATGTCATTGAAAAGCCATAGTAATAGTTTCTATTGTTGCTCTTATACCTGTGTAATAACACGGTAATTACCTAAATGGTAACGTTGCAATTACTTCTATGACATCTCAATTATTCCAATTCCACACTGTTAGAGATACTATGCCGTATCTACCTCCTAATGATGTTTGGAATGGTGAAAAAGACAGCCTGGTCGTGTTAATGCTTTGAATTCTATTAATATTTAAAAGTATTAAAATAGTTCAAAGCAATTAGCATTAAGATATGGTATGGAATTCACCTTTAATGGCTCAATGTTCTAGCAGTGGTTGCCTCAGCAACGGAGAAACATTTAACAGAGACTTCTAAAGATATCTACACAAAGTCTGTTCTCTGGCTAATAATTAGTCCAACGCTGCAACCTGGTCTCAGAGCATTTCGTATTATTCTGTATGTAAATCTAGACAATCCATTTAGAATGATACGTATTAATTTGGGGATGTCCATGACCCATTTGAAATGATGTGTTACGATTTACAATTCATATTATATGTTATGAACATATTTGAACAATCACCCCCGATTGCTCAGTTTGGCAAGGTGGCCAGCTCTCTTATATAGACAGTTGTGTGCCTTTCCAAATCATGTCCAATCAATTGAATTTACCACAGGTGTACTCCAATAAAGTTGGAGCAACATCTCAAGGATGATCAATGGAAACAGGATGCACCTGAGCTCAATTTCGAGTCTCATAGCAAAGGGTCTGAATACTTATGTCAATAAGGTATTGCTTGGAAACATTGGAAACATTTTTAAAAACCTGTTTTTGCTTTGTCATTATGGGATATTGTGTGTAGATTGATGAGGTAAAAAATGTATTTAATACATTTTTAGAATAAGGCTGTAACTTAAACAAAAATTCAAGGGGTCTGAATGTATCACACTAATTTGAGTGTCCCGGATTTATATTTACTATGTTACCTCTAGTCTATGAGACCAGGCTGGCCCAGAAAGTCCAGCCATGTTCAGCCTGTGCGGAGCAGAGCATTTGTGGTACACACAGAACCCCCAGCTTTGTAGCACAGGCTTCATGGAGAGGGACGGATCAAAAGGAGAGGGAGGCCAGTCGGGTGAGGCTCTCTCTACTCTAACATCTTCCTTTGCCTTTTTGCAGACCTCTCACTGTCCAGCCAAATTGATTTTTTCTCCTCAGCAGGCAGTTAAGAGAAAGAAAGGAAGAGACCCTGCTGGATAGGAGCAGTTCTAACCACGCTGCCAACAGCACACCCTCACTTTAGCTGGTAGAGGGATTCTCAAGTAGAAATGTTAGTGGGGACTCCCCTCAGAACTCCCCTTTCATAATATCTAAAGGAACGTGCAGTTTGGCAAAAAATAGGCTTCCAATGTCAGGGAAGGAACTCAAAGAATACACAGCAAATTTGGGGTGTTAAAACCCCAGTCTTGAGGTAAAAAGTGTTGTGAGTGTTATATCTGAGTGTTGACTCTAGTGGGGGTTCAAACCAGTGGGATTGAAATGAAGATGTATCAATCTACCCTACATTGGCAGTCATTCTGAGTGCAGTTGGGGTGATTAAAAGTTCCAATTGTTGGATATCCTAACTCTGGCTGGATTCCAATAGGAATTATATATCACTTTGCAAGCCAGCATAACGTGAGTTTCAGACCACTGTGTTATGGTAAAACTAGGCTGCCCAAGTATGGTAGTGTCAAAAATAGTAATGCATTGTCATAAATCATTGAATTTTTATGATATAAAATATTCACTCACTTGGTGAAGGCTACAGGACTAAAAGCCTTCAAATGCAACAATAATGACTATGTCACTAGCAAACACAGTCATGGGTGGTGCTGGTACCTCTAAAATTCACTCAAAAGGCACCCTAGGAAATAAATATGTATATGAGGCTTTAAACCCCTCAATGTTAAGAGCCCAAAACAAGTTACTGTAACACCATAGGTGTTAGTTCCCTAACACTGAGGAAGTGTAACAGCATCACCTCTGATAAAGTGTTCATTTAAGTCAGAATTTGCATGGTATTAGGAACCCAACACTCTTGGGGTGTTCGCTTATCAACACTTTGAAAATAATTTGACTGGTTGAAACAACATTTAGGGTTAGATTTTCACGGATTCCTTTCGTTGCAAATTGAACGAGTGGAAATACAAAATCAATCGTGCATGCTATATGGACCTTTTTAGGATATGAAAAAGGATTTTATCTAACAAAACGACACTTCATGCTATCTCTGGGATCCTTTGGATGATAAATCAGAGCAACATTTCAGAATGTAAGTACACATTTCACCTTCAGAGGTGAATTTATCAAACCTATCGTGGTGAAAAAAGTGTTTTGTTGTTAGGAGCTCTCCTCAAACAATAGCATGGCACTTCTTCACAGTAATAGCTACTGTGAATTGGACAGTGCAGTTATATTAACAAGAATTGAAGCTTTCAGCCGATATAAGACACTCATATGTAACGACATTTGTTGTTTCTCTAAAAATCTGCGATACATGTGAAGGGGAATTATAAGTAACGATTATCGTATTTTGGCCACTCATGTTTTTCTATCCAGTCTGGTGTACAAAAGGACATTATGTCAAGAGATTTTTGTTGCTTCACATTTTGTTACTGAGCACAATCCATTGAGGTAAATGCTGAGAGCAGAGTAGCTATATCAGGATATTTTAGAATGAAACATTCATGGGATGCAGTGTAATTACATTGAGTTGAACTTATTACATGGGTGCATATAGTCGAGAACAATCATTCAGAATTCCTGAAGATGTAAGCAGGATATGATTCATCCACAGGCTCTATCATCACGCATGCAAACAAAGCTAGTTCTTTGAGAACACTGAGACGTTACTTTAAATAGTAAATACGCCGTCTGGAATACATCTATGAGAACACTGTGAATCACATGACGTTCCTGGCACAACTGCAGCACAACCCCTGTGCTTGAAGCTAGCAATCACTGATAAAGCAAATAACAAGCTTTTTCTGAAAACCTTTAACAAATCCACTCTCTGTTGAAACAAATCCACTCTCTGTGACATCCTTATAGGCCACAGTAGAGTATTGCATTGTGGGTGGTTGACCAGGGTAACCAGTTGGTTGGAGGCTGTTTGAAACGTCATTGGCCTATTAGGCAGTACACTCCACCAAGGGGAAAAGCTGCAGACTGTGGTCCATCCTCACATACCGATTAATAACTAGTCGTGTAGCCTATCCAATAGCTTCTTGTTTAACTTCAAGGCCAACTGACCATGTCACAAAACAGGCTTTGCACAACCTGTGCAGTTCACACTGAGATATGACAGCACAGACCACCCAATACACAGGGAGGCATTCCCATTGCCGCAGATTTTGTGATGTAGAAAAGGCTCCACCTTGCTAACGCAAGATAAAATACTGTTAAACTCACATTACATTGCAGCGTGATCTATGTTGTAAGATGGAGACTATTATTTTACCTGAGTCTAAGTAAATTGTGTGCAAATATGTGGCTTGCAATACAATTACAAGGTAAACAATGTTAGCTCCTGCAGGTGTTTGCTCAAACACTACAAACATTGTCATGCATTCATACGCTCTCATAAATCTTGGTATATTGGGTCTTAGACTCTAGCAGATGCAGGGGACAGACACTGTCAGGTCAGAGCGAAGGAAGAGAGAACAAGGACTGTACCTCAATCTTCTTTGTTTACAAGTACAGAATAATTGAATTTCCACAAGGACGAGAGGGACACTTAAGGATTGTCAGTGTTAAAATCCCTCAGCCAGACTGTGTGCTGCCTGCTGTCTGCTGCCTGGCCCTTACTTAACCAAACGCTTTAGTCAGCTATTCCACACGGGTTGGGGCACTTTTGGGCTGACTTGGGGGTGTTTACAATCGAGATTCAACATTGTTCTCTCTTGCTCTCCTTCTCCTTCTTTTTGCAACCCTCTCTCTCTATTTCTCCCATCTACCTCCCCCTCTTCCCACTCTCTTTGTGTGCTCGTTTGTAGCTATACACACAGCCATGAATAATTATCTCCAGAGGGAGGGGAAACAAATAGCTAAATCTATGTTATGACATGGCAAGGAGAGTTATAGTTTCCATAAGTGCAGGCTATTCCCCGATCCTCTTTATCTTCCATAAGGCCTGACTCTGAGTATGCTTCCAGGTAGTGCCCTGTGTAATTCCCCAATGGTAACTGTTTCTTAGGGTGGCTTGTGGAGTAATGAATGGTATAGGGCTCTTCAGAACAACAATTGCTGACAGAACACTTCATCTGTTGAGAATCTCAACAAGGCTGCACACTGAATCAAATACTTTCTCCTCTCGAGCCTGGTATGTTCTTCACTGCCATTTGACTTTACCATTCCCTTCCTTTCAGAACCCTATAGGGACACAGCCACTTGTCAACGTCCTTGATAGACCAAGCTTTGTTTAACTGCCACAGGAAGGGGTCTGTTAACTTGAAAACATTGAACAAGGATGAAGTCCTTGGAGCTTGACCTGGAGGGACTATCAGCATAACGTACCCATGGCACAGGACCGTTTCTAGCATTTCTGAGGCCTAAATGAGATTTGGTTGGATTTACATGTCGTGTATTCTACTATCCAAACCAGCAGTAAGTTGAGACCCCGACTGGACACATTTCTGCCATGACAACACTGACAGTCTGAATGGCAAGTGTGAAAGCATTTCAGCTCCAACAGACAAGGATTCCACTATCTGTAACTGCTGTTACCACAATGTTCCTTTTCCCAGTTGAAAAAGTATTCTCATGAGTCTCAGAGTGCTGGGATGTGATGTCATACGTCAGATACAACACCCACACTGACTTGCCTGGTGATGGTTGACGGTTTTGGTCAGGATCTATTCTGTACCTTGCATCTTGTAACACTCTGTCATCACTCCACGCAGCACCACGTCATCAGGCCAGTGACCCTGGCGCAATTTGTAGGGGAGCAAGAGCTCATTGATTTTCAGGTGAGGTTTCATGACATTGATTCAGGCCGAGTGGGCTTCTCAACGTGTCCCTGCAAATCGAGGAGGGGAGGAGGGAGGAGAGCTGGGAGCAGGTCGCACAGAGGACAGCTGGGTTGAGCTGCTGCTCTGTAGCCCCAAAATGCCAAAGACGTACTCAAGATAGTAAACAGAGCACAAAGTGGCGGGGTACAATACAGTATAGATGCTACACAATGAACAGCAGCGGCTTCATGCTGTTAGATCCTACGAGGTCATACCGCCTTACACGTTCATCCATGTTTCTCGAAAGTCAAATTTCGAAGTTGTTCCAAACTTCAAACTTCAAAGTGCTTAAGGTTAAGTTTAGACATTAACTCTGTATTTTTCAGGTTGGGCATTAAAGTCAGAATGGTTAACGGTTAATATTAAGAATGGTTAAGGTAAGGATTAAGGTTTGGGATGGGATGGGCTTAAAACACAAATATCAGAAACAACTTTCCATCGCTGGATTCAAACATGCAACCTTTGGCTTACACCCATCCACAAAGCTGAAACCCACTTGAAGCTAAGAGCGCTCACAGTTGCCCCTATCTCCCCACGTCCTCAGACATGGATGGATGTCGAATATTGACTTGTATAACGGGTGACCTGGCTGGTTTGATCACTCCATACTGGCTTTAAAAGCACCGCACTTTTGAACTCACATATCCACACTAAGGCACATCATGATATGTTATGTTGGCTTTCACTTCAAACATATGCTTTTGATACTAAACTCTACACCATCACAGCATAACAGAGTAAAACATCTGCTTACAAGCCTCATTGTTAGGCGGGGTGGAGCCAGCTGAACCCAAATGCAAACTAAGATGAGGAGACAGGGATAAGGTAACCAAGGTTTGTATTGAATAGCGAGGGGGAGATGGGGTGTAGGCCAGCAGGAGCTCGGGTAGGTAGCAGTGAACCAGGAACTGAGGGTGCGGCAAGGGGAGTAGGGGCAGGGTAAGCAGGACTGGCGACAGGGACCAGAGTCAGAGCGGACGAAATGAGCAGAGGCTACGATCTGGCAGCGTGGAAGTGGCAGGGCTGAATATTTGTAGAGGTCTTGATTATGGAACAGGTTACAGCTGGTGGGGATCTGCTCTGACTCCAGCACACCTGTCTCCACTCACACAATCAGATACATCCACACAGAGAGAGAGAGAGAGAGGGAGAGAGCACTGGGGGAGTGGCGGCAGGTTAGGGAGACACAGGATGAGAAGTAGAGGGCATGGCAAGTGCAGATGTAACACTCATACTGCAGCACTAACTAAACCGCTCAATGTGAATTCCTCGACTTCTGTTTTCACTATGTCACATGTCTATTTGATCCTAGAGCCCAAGATGAGTCAGTCTATCCCGTTCAGTTACACAAACTGATTGAATTAAAGTATAATGGTTCTAACATAGGGCAAAACAAATTCATCAGATGTAGACGTGATCTATACTGTATGTTTGTTTACAGCTTCGTTATTGTTCTGGGTATCCAAGCTAAAGAAAGCACAGCCACGCTTATGTCCAGTTAACTCTAATCCTAGGGGTATATTTTGAGGACATGACCACTAGGATTACATACAAATCCTACTTACCCCAGCTTTTTTTGATGGGCCCCAGTGGCCGAGCCGTGAACCTGGATATATAAAGTTATTCAGAGGGACTTAACGACATTGAGCATCCTGATTACACAAAGACAATGACAAAGCCTCAGCAGCAATCATTTTAGAGTATCTGAAAACAACATTAAAGGAAAATCCGCAAAGGCCCTGCAAAAGGCATTATGTAACAGATATACATTTTACAGCTGCAGTACATGTTGTTTTGCTGCTGTTTTGCCAAACTACTGAACTGCAGGTCATTGCTCAGTGCTCAGTAAGTGGGAAAAACGGATATGCCTCTCTCTGATAAAGGTTAATTTGTCGTTGCTGAGGGGTGCATGTTTGTACAGGTTGGCGTTGGAGAGGCTAAGTGGCTGACCACTTCAAGATGAAGAGTGTTCCATATCGCAGCTGCTGCTCCCTAATGGCGGCCTGATTAACGGTGCGATGGCAGGGCAGCAGAGCAACGGGGCCTGAGCGGCCGTGGGAGAGACGCTTGTAGGCAGCCACTCGGTGACTTATGGTGTTTTATTTTTAAATTGGCCTTCTCCACCGTGTCTGATAAATCAACACGCAGGTCATTAAATGGTTCATTATCCTCCTAATATGATTCATTGGCGGAAACACAGAACGCGCCAATGGGCAGCGCCACACAATCCACTGGGCATGTTGAGACTGTCTGTCAAACTGATTTATGGAGTGGAGGAGACTGCGGACGACACACACAGAGGTCAAACAGAGCACAGGCTCTACAGTGGATCTGTTCTAAAGAACCCCCCTCTTCCTGTCATTTTAGCTCCCCTGCACCTCACTCTGCCCTAACCTCTTGTAATCTTGTAAATCTGGAACAGGCTTATTCAGTTGCTGTGTAGTGCTGCCCTCTTTGTCTTTGCAATGTCAGGTCTCAAATGGTTTTTATCCATGTCTGCTCTGATTTCCACAGACTGGAAATGCCATTGGTTTTCTTTTCCTTTTTTTCTTTGGCACAGGTACATAAAGCCCTTGCTGTGTGCTCATATTATACACATCCCCATTTCTCAGGCTTATCCTGTTCCCCTCCAGTCCCCCGTGGGTTGATCAAATGATAGCGTCATTACAGTCATTTGGCAAAAGAGAGCTGGACAATTACTGAATCTTTGTACTTGCCATCATAATCCTCAGTCCCATACTTTCAGACCAATTATAGAAATTCAAGTGCTGATGTATTGCCAAGGTATAAAGGTATAAAAGCATTCCAATGTTTGAGGGTAGAGAGAGTACAGTATGTGTGTGCACGTCAACGTGCGCATGTGTGTATGTGAGAGGAAAAGAGAATAACTCAGCCTTGGCAAGGAGGATACAAACCAAACGCACATGTACACATCGAGTCACGATCAGCACATCTCGTTTCTCACCTCTTACCAAGAATCAACAACAGAGTCAAAGGCAAGAGGGAAAATTATGAAAGGCTGAGAGAAGTGTAGAATATGGGGAAACAGCATTCCAGAGTATGGGACACCTAAGCAAATCAAAATGACTAACGGATCGATCAACACTTGAAAATGACTTCCTCTGTGACTCTCACCAGGGCCCCATCCGGTGGCCAGTGCAGGGGTAAATTGATTGAGCCCATGACGAAAGGACTGTGTCCTGCCCAAGCTCTCTCACTCCCTGCTGAAGGTGGGAAAAGTCATGCAAAATAATGCTCTGTCTCGACATCAGCGGTGATGATTTCCACAGCGAATGAGACCACGTGTCATCCCCTTTAAAGGGATATTGAGGGAGAAGGGGGAAAACTGAAACGTATATTTCAACGCAAATGTTTGCATGCGGCACCGTGGTCTATTTGCTTTGTCTTTAACCTCAAATGTAACGCCTGAGTATCTTCATCTCGCCTGCGCAGAGAACAGAGAAGTGACAGTGTGATGCATTCCATTACATCCTCCACAACCCGCACGTCAGTCACATCAGAAAGCATGCAATCAAAAGCTGATCTCGCTGTGTGGGAGCGATGGTGAGACGCAGAGATTCTTCTATTAATGAGGTAAACTTGTGTTTGAATTGCGCCACTGAGGCGAGCGAGGCTGCCTGGACTGCCCGGGCTCCAACTGTCACGTCTCCCTGTGATTAAGTGTGTCGTTATTAAGAGACATTACTGACTCAAAGTGCACTATACAGACATTGAAATGTACGGCATATGGATCCACCAGAAGCTTTAGGCTCCCTGGCCACCTGTGTTTAATATTAAAATGATGTAGGCTTTTATAATGAAGAGCGTTTATGTTAGCTGTATGTGTGCATAGTGAGGTACAGACACTACTGTATATATTAAGCTCACTTGAAGATGTCTGTGTATTCTGATTCATCCACATATGAATCTCCCACCATCAACTGTGCATGATACACCCTCAGAAAAATGGGTTCCAAAAGGGTTCTTTGGCTGTCCCCATAGGAGAACCCTTTCAGATTCCAGGTAGAACCCTTTTTGGTTCCAAGTATAACTATTTTGGGTTCCATGTAGAATCCTCTGAGGAAAGGGTTATTGTTATTCGATGGGTTCACCTATGGGGACAGCCGAAGAACTCTTTCGGGTTCTAGATGGCACCATTTTTTTCTATTAGTGTAGGAAAGGACCAGGAGAACCCGGTCCAACATTAAGCCCATCCACACCAGTACCTCCACTTACGAAATCCCAATAGAAAGCCTGCTAGCTATCCATCAATAGACTGGTCAGATCTACGTCGTGACTAAATCATCATCAACATGAAATCCACACACTTCCATATTGCTGTGTTCGTAGGAGGCCAAATGAAACCGTGTCTTTTGCAGTCAACATTTGACCTATTATAAAAACTACATCAGTTATGCAAAACATGCCATCCTGTTTTCCCTCAGTCTCAACGTTCATTATTTGATCTATTTTCCAGACAGGAACTTTACCATATATTCCAATCAGGGGAAAAGCCCTTATCTATGAGACAGACCCACAATATAGATGGGGACCACACACACACACACACACACACACACACACACACACACACACACACACACACACACACACACACACACACACACACACACACACACACACACACACACACACACACACACACACACACACACACACACACACACACACACACACACACACACACACACACACACACACACACACACACACACACACACACACACACACACACACACACACACACACACACACACTTCGTTTTTGTTGTTTTGCAATAATGTCTTTCAAATTCTATATCTAGTTACAACATTGCCAATGTGTTTTTCTAATACGCAGTTGACCTGTTTGGGATCGCAGTTTGGGGGTTTGTAGGAAAAGTATTGGATGATAGATTCTCCAAGGTTGTTTATGTGTTTGAAGTGGACTGATAGGATACATTGAATTGAATATTTTTTTAACTTTATTTAACTAGGCAAGTCAGTTAAGAACAAATTCTTATTTTCAATGACAGCCTAGGAACAGTGGGTTAACTGCCTGTTCAGGTGCAGAACGACAGATTTGTACCTTGTCAGCTCAGGGGTTTGAACTTGCAACCTTCCGGTTACTAGTCCAACACTCTAACCACTAGGCTACCCTGCCACACGTTGAGATACACTAAGTGCATTAAGTGCTTTAATAACATTTGTGTTAACATAGGAAAAAATATATATAATATAATAAAATACATAGAAACATTTTCAGGAAAACAGGCCTCCTTGCAGATAAGCACACAGTCCTAACAAGGGACGAGATGGCATCGTGCTACTGCAGGCGGATACTGACAGATTTCAGCACCTTGGACAACACCACCCTCCTTTCCCAAACATTGCATGATTCGTGAACACATTTGTCTAAAGGCTTGATATATATATATCTATATATATATATATCACCATGTTGTAAAATGTTACTGGAATGGACTATTTTTTTAAATAACAGGTGCAAATATTCCACCAATGCAAAGCACTCCATAAATGTGGGCCATGTCATGTAGACCAAGCTAATGATTCAAATTCCACATCGGTCCATACGTCTTGGTCTGTAATACGGGCTTTCCTGTGGATAATCCTTGTCAGCTGCCTCAACGCTAGGAGAGAAGGGGTTAATAGTAGCCATACTTCATTAAGCAAAATAGTAAGTAATGTACCAGCCGCACAGTGATGCAGAGGGCTGCAGTAAGCCCTGTGTCACAGACTTTAAATTCCTCCTCTGGAATAGAAATACAATCTTCTTTGGAGCATTTAGCCATATTGGAGGAGAGGGAGCGTGTCTCTGCTGTACAATATTACAGCAATTGCTGAGCTAGGTTTAACTGTGGGCCACTGTGCTGGGTTATCTGTTTTACTCACGCAGAAATAGATCCAGTACTTTATCTGGTCAGAAGTGCTTAATCTTGGATATCTCAGAGAGTGGAGGTTCTGGCTGCACTGTACTGGAGCCATGTCAGTGATGGGACAGCTCAATCAGCCTGAGAAACTGGCAGGAACCTGGAGGGTTTTGTTTCACCTTATTTGGATGCTGTGTGGAAGTGCTGCTTTTCTCAGTACTGATCATTGGGTAGCGAGAGACCAAGATCATTGGGTAGCGATGGTCAATGAAGGGTCAATGATACGCAATGTACCACATGGCCCAACGCACAATCTCTGCAAACTGTGGGAGTGTGTGCTCATGCGTGGGTTCGTGTTTCATGTTTCACTCCCACGTGCTTAAAAGCCAATGAATGTGAGATCAAACAGGGACATGAGCTTGGAAGTTTGCATCCTTCACATCCTTAGAAGTGAGCACATTCATTTTGCCAATATTTACATGAATATGTATTCCAAACAATCTTTAGAATAACATAATGACAGATGGTCTGAGTCATTAAGTTGAATAAAATGGGAAAACTCAACACGACTCAGAGATGTTTTTCAAGTCTCTCCATGTATAGAGATTGAGAAGTTCACAGTCATTCCCTAAGGGATGCGACTCTTCTCAAGTGTTTGAGATAAATGGCACATTGAAAGTGAAATCCATTCCCCAGTGTCAAAAACAAAACAGTCTCTTTCTATGAGGCTATTTACAAATGGATGCCTCTACTCAGCTCCCCTCCCATCTCTCTCATTTATCCATTAGCATACAGGCTTTATGTTACATCTCTTCCAAACGGCTGAAACTCAGTAACTAATGTCATCAGTGTTAAAAAAAAGGCAGTGAGACGGCGGGGGGAAAGGCAGAGGAGACAGAAAAAAGGAATGTTCCCTTGGTGTGCCAGGTCCTCCAGGTCCAATTAAGGTGAGCAGAAGATCACAGCTCTGTCTTGTTCACTCTGTCTGTGTACTGCTGCACAGTGGAGGTCAACGAGGTCAACTGCACGTCTGCGTCCGCCACCGCCCGACTGTGCCGACCTGCCGTGAGCAATGCACATTCGGCAGGACTGTGATCTGGTTGAACACGGCGATTAAAAGGCAAAAGGGGACGCGGTTGGAACGCTCGCTAACGGCCCAAGGTGCCTGTGTAGCGGCCCGCCGTGGTACTGTCTCCATGAGGACAGGCTTAGGCGAGCCCCATTAGATAGAGAGGACCCATGCAGATCTTGGAGATAAAGGGTCTGACAGCTAGGGCCCTCGCTGGCGCAGTGATAAATAAACATGATCTTCCCATTGTTTAGCGTGGCTGGCAGGAGTGCTTCTCCACGCGAATCCCACAAGGAACACAAAGTCTCATGAATAAGCCACGAGAGCCGGGGTGAAGTCTCCACAGCAGGGAGAAGTAAACATGTCTCGGTACAACAGGGAAACACCCAGACTACACCAGGAGAGCGGGAGGCAGAGACAGACTCTGAACTCTAGACTCATGTCTAGCATGTCTTAAGCATATCATTCAGAGGATGACAGACAGGCAAAAAATACATTCCATGTTATACCCAGGCCAGTAGTATGTCGGTTAGGGGGATGGACAACCGTCAGTATCCATAAAGCTAACCATGGAAACTACACTACATGACCAAAAGTATGTGGACACCTACTTTTGTGACTATAGTGTATGTTGGTGCTCAGGTGTACGTGACCAAGCATGAAGGGGAGCAATGCAGCGTTGCTCATTTAAATCCATTAACTGACTGAGATAGAGATGCAAAGAGATAGAGGATTGACCCCACATTACATCAAACCCGATCAAAGAGTTTGTGTTTGTCCCAGCTGGAGAGCTAAGTTTAGGTGTACTTCCCCCTCCTTATCCGACTGTGTGGCACCGACCGACCGACACATCCTCTGGCTCCTGGTGGCCCAGTGGCATGTGGAGAGTGATACCCTCTCCTGCTAACACACCTTGTCCTTGAGCTCCCACGCGGCGCTGCGCAGCTTCACATTCCAGCGAAGATAACAGTGTCAAAGTCAGCCTCTCAATAAGGTTGATTCAATTTGTCTGTTTGGCTCAGTGGAAAAGGCAGGGGGTTAGAAGCTACATGAGAAATAGACAGAGGACAGGGGGAGCGAGATTAGATTTAGGGAGTGTGTGTGTGGATGGAAGAGAGAAGAGGATAAGGAGTTAAACAACCACTCCACGGCTGAGACAGAAGAAAGAGGAGGTTGAGGGGAAAGGAGGAGGAGAAAGGGTAGGGTAGAGAAAAAGGAGGACATCGATGGGAGGCCACCCTCCTCACATTGTAGAGGCTTCCTTCACACCATGGGGCACTTAGACATATGCTAATGGTCTCGCTGGGGCATAAAGCATCAGAGGATGGACAAGAGGAGCAGGGTCGTACAGCAGGGAACTCTAGTGACCTTGTGTGGAGGAGATGTTTGTTTGCCCTGTGCAGGGTTGAAAAGGAAGGGTATATTACTGGACACTTTTGAAGTTTACCAGTAAACTACCAGAATTTTGGTAACTTTCAAGGATTTTATGTCATTTCTTACAAGACATCTAGTGGCTCTTTTGGGTACTTCAGATTATTACAGGTATCTGTAATTTGCTCTAGCCCCGCCCCCTATGTGGCCTTATCACGTGTAAAATATATTTGAAAAATTATGACAAAGCTGCAAACATGATCATAAATACAAACCATCAACTTAGTGAATACCATTGGTGTTTAATATGAGGGTTTAAGCATGAAATGTCCTTTCTATATTTTTTACACACTTTTATTTATTTTCAATGTCTTTGTTGTAAACGTTTTGGGGCCAAAAGATGGAATAGTCAATAGTTGGAAGAGTTGCAGAGTTAATTGAAAATAATGCCATTGTTGATTTAGATGCTTTTGTCATTAATTAAGCCATTTCATCTCTAACCTTTAGGTTTATCCATTAGAAACTCATGGACAATAATGTATACAGTAGTATTTTTGGTTTTGTTATTCAAGCATAAATTACCAAATATACCACAGATGACCTATTAATTAGCTAAATTACAGAGGATTTTGGTAATATGACTGGTACTTTTGCAACCCTAAACTATGTTCTAGGGCTGTTGCCAACATATTTACTGTAGCTTTTGAGCAGTTTGAAAGCTAAAAGGAAACAATGGAGCTCACTGGTAGACATCACCTCTTCAATGAAGCATTGTGAGAACTGCAGAGATAACTCAATGAAACAGACTGTTTTCAAGATTTAAGCACAAGATGTAACCATAATCAATCTTATGCTGTATCTAACAGATTGTATCCCCCTGACGTTCCATTAAAAAAACACAAGAAAAAGTTCAGAGAATGTTCTAAGAATGTTAATTAAAAACATATAAAGCTTGTTCTCAGCGTCAACAAACTCTGTGTATCGTCTATCTTGTTAAGTGTGTTCAGGTGTGTTGGCCACACCTGATCTAATTGGCCACACCGTATCTTAATGAGTGCTTGTTTCCTTTGAAATGCGGTCTGTTTGAATAGATTAAAATGAACAGCTTTGTATGTGTAAAAAAAACACGGCATGCTAGCTTCATCCTGGTGGCGCAGACTAATTCCATGGTTAGACAACAGAAGATTATAGGTTTGAATCACTGTGTTTGCCTGATTAATGCCTAAGGAAACAAAGTTCCAAGTGTTCTATCTGTGCTTGGAGTTCAACAAAGTTCAACCAAAATAAGTTAGAAGTGTTATTAAATATCTTATTAAAACAGTTTTCAGGAAGTTATTCAAAAAGCTTCAAATAACCTACAATTTAAATTCTCAGAGTTAATAAAACCTCCCGGGAAAAATTCCAACTAGAGTAAAACATTCTCAGAACCTCCCTGCAATCTAAAAATAAACATTCAAAGAACAGGTGAAAGTTTCACTATTTAAAGTTTCAGTTTTACTGGACTGGAAACTTATGTCTTCATTCCTAGAACCAATGGGAAACCAAAAACATAAGTTCCCACAACTTCCAAGGAACCAAATGTGCTAGCTGGGTGGTGTGTTGGGGTGTCTGTAGGGGGAGTTGGGGGGTGAAGTATTGGGGTCCTTATTAGTAAACTACCTCCTACGCAGTTAAGAAGATATTTGGGACCTGTCTCCTTTCTCTCAGAGTTAAATAGCGTGCCAGTGTCTGATCTTGTCCTCATTGATCCGGCTAGCTTTTGAAATTGGCCAATTAGTATGCAGGGTCAACCTCCAGACAGAGCAGAGAGGGTGTTTGTGAGATGCTGCCGCTGCAGGAGACACTGACTCTTCCCCTAGCACAACAAGTCACCTTTAATGAGTGCTGACTCCTTTCTGATACAAACACAAACACTGGGTAGCCCACCCACCCACCTATTCCTACCAACCCTCTAACATTATTTTATACTTGTGGTGGTAAGGCGTGGGGAAGTGGAGACAGACTGCAATGAGGAGTGGAATTACTGACTGATTGTTTGATTTTATATCTGACTTTGGTGCGACAAGAGTTGTATCGTCTCCTCATCCTGTTTGAGAGACACCTTTCTGATCTGTCTGTATCTCCGTCTGTCTAATTTTCTCTCTTTTACTCTTTCTCTCCTTTTTCTCTCCCTCTCTCAGAGAGAGGGAAAGAGAGTTAGGGACTGGGTTGAAAGAGAGAAAAGAGGAGGGAACAGATAAAGAGAGAAGGAGAGGGGCCATCTGACAATATGTGCTCTCAGTCACCACATTTTATTTTTTATTTCACCTTTATTTAGGCCAGTTGAGAACAAGTTCTCATTTACAACTGCGACCTGGCCGAGATAAAGCAAAGCAGTGCGACACATACTACAACACAGAGTTACACATGGAATAAACGAACGTACTGTCAATAACACAATAGAAAAAGTGTATATACAGTGTGTGCAAATGGCATGAGGAGGTAATGCAATAAATTGGCCATAGTAGCGAAGTAATTACAATTTAGCTAATTAACACTGGAGTGATAGATGTGCAGATGAGGATGTGCAAGTAGAAATTCTGGTGTGCAAAAAAATCAGACTGGGGATGAGGTAGGTAGACAGGATGGGCTGTATACAGATGGGCTGTGTACAGGTGCAGCGATCGGTAAGCTGTTCAGATAGCTGATGCTTAAAGTTAGTGAGGGAGATATAAGTCTCCAACTTCAGTGATTTTTGCAATTCGTTCCAGTCATTGGCAGCAGACAACTGGAAGGAAAGGCAGCCAAAGTTGGTGTTGGCTTTGGGGATGACCAGTGAAATATACCTGCTGGAGCACGTGCAGATCCGGCGCAAAAATGCAAATGCTTTCCGTTTGAGTTATATTAGGTTTTATTTTCATCGTTATCGTTCATCGTCATCTGTTATGGTGACCAGTGAACTGAGATAAGGCGGAGCTTTACCTAGCAAAGACTTATAGAAGACCTGGAGCCAGTGGGTACAGCATACAGCCGACGAGAGCATACAGGTCACAATGGTGGGTAGTGTATGGGGCTTTGGTGACAAAATGGATGGCACTGTGATAGACTGGATGGATCCAGTTTGCTGAGTAGAGGGTTGGAGACTATTTTGTAAATTACAGTCAAAGTCGAGGATCGGTAGGATAGTCAGTTTTACGGGGGTATGTTTGGCAGCGTGAGTGAAGGAGGCTTTGTTGCGATTCTAGATTTAATTTTGGATTGGATATGTTTAATGTGAGTCTGAAAGGAGAGTTTACAGTCTAGCCAGACACCTAGGTATTTGTAGTTGTCCACATATTCTAAGTCTGAACCGTCCAGAGTAGTGATTATTTAGTTTTACTTGCATTTAAGAGCAGTTGGAGGCCACGGAAGGAGTATTGTATGGCATTGAAGCTTGTCTGGAGGTTTGTTAACACAGTGTCCAAAGAAGGCCAGATGTATACAGAATGGTGTCATCTGCGTTGATATATACAGAAAAAAGAGACGGCCCGAGGATTGAACCCTGTGGTACCCCCATAGAGACTGCCAGAGGTATGGACAACAGGCCCGCCGATTTGACACACTGAACTCTGTCTGAGAAGTAGTTGGTGAACCAGGCAAGGCAGTCATTTGAGAAACCAATGCTGTTGAGTCTGCCGATAAGAATACAGCGATTGACAGAGTCGAAAGCCTTAGCCAGGTCGATGAAGATGGCTGCACAGTACTATCTTTTATCGATAGCGGTTATGATATCATTTAGGACCTTGAGCGTGGCTGAGGTGCACCCATGACCAGCTCGGAAACCGGATTGCACAGCAGAGAAGGTACGATGGGATTCGAAATGGTCAGTGATCTGTTTGTTAACTTGGCTTTTGAAGACTTTAGAAAGGCAGGGCAGGATGGATATAGGTCTGTAACAGTTTGGGTCTGGAGTGTCACCCCCTTTGAAGAGGGGGATGACCGCGGCAGCTTTCCAATCTTTAGGGATCTCGGGCGATACGAAAGAGAGGTTGAGCGGACTGGTAATAGGGGTTGCAACAATGGTGGTGGATAATTTTAGAAAGAGAGGGTCCAGATTTTCTAGCCCAGCTGATTTGTATGGTCCAGGTTTTGCAGCTCTTTCAGAACATCTGCTATCTGGATTTGGGTGAAGGAGAAGCTGGGGAAGCTTGGGCAAGTAGCTGTTGGGGTGCGGAGCTGTTGCCTGGGGTTGGGGTAGCCAGGAGGAAAGCATGACCAGCCGTAGAGAAATGCTTATTGAAACATCTCATCTCATCGACAACTCCCACAGCAAGACAAGAAAGTCCCAAATGCCATTTGGATGAGCCCATATCTCCCAATCCCTCTCACCACAGCACCCATCCCTCCCACTACACTTTCAAATGCATGCTATTAGGAGGTCAACAGGTATCTATGGGACTGTGCTTTCACTTAGGCACCCCACCGGTTCTGCCATCTACATGATAATGGCTCCAACAGAAGCAATAGGGCCAAATATGACCTACACATCATTGTCTCTGACCCAACTCACAGCGCAATTAAAGCAATTTCCCCTGGCAAATGCACTCAGAGAAAAAAAACGTTCATCGCTAATAGCTTAGCATTGCCTCACTAGTGTGCCAAGGAATGAATTAATGACCTTTCGATCAAGACTCAATAACTACTTCTCCATGTATCTGAACTGCTACGTTTTATTGACACAGATCAGACAGCTTATGTGCACAGTCAGTAGAGGGAACTTTAATCTAGCAAGTATGTCTTTTTAACTCGACTTCAGAGGCGGATTAACACATGTAAAATGAACAGGCTTTATGATGCCTCCTGCTATGGGGATGGGGCCCTACGGATAGACACTGTCTGCATGCCGTTAAAATTAGTTTAATCTTGTATCTTTAACAACTTGCTTTATGTGCCACACCGCTTCCTGAGTTAATTGTTAATTTATTCACCTTATTATGACTGGTTGTTAGTTCCTCAGGCAGAAAACAGTGTGTCTGCGTCTCTAAAACTGTATGAATAATAATTTAGAAACAGTTTCAGGATAGGCGCAGGCATTGCCGACACTCTTAGATAAAAAGGGTTCCGAAAGAGCTATTCAGCTGTCCCCATAGGAGAACCCTTTTGGGTTCCATGTAGAACCCTCTGTGGAAAGGGTTCTACATGGAACCCAAAAGGGTTCTACCTGGGACCAAAAGGGTTCTACCTGGAACTAAAAATTGTTATTCAAAAGGTTCTCCTATGGGGACAGCCGAAGAACCCTTTTAGGTTCTAGATAGCACCTTTTTTTCCTAAGAGTGTACGACAGTTGCACACCCTATGCAAATTGTATCCATTTGAGTTTATCTGGTTGCTCGTTAATCAAAGACAAATAATGAAACTTAAGAGATACCTGTGGGTATTAAATATCCAATAATGAATGTAATTTCATTTAATTACAACCAACATTGAGATGACAAGGACTATTTCCCTCCCAGCAGTGTAAATCAGTGTGTAAAAAAAGGTGTTACATATCAACATCAACATCATTTGTGTTTTGAAAAACAAAGAAATACAAGAAAAGTGAACTGAAAAGGACTTTGACATCATTGCATGCACTACCTAGTTTTACATGGAGGTATATGTCAGAAGTCATTTTGATATAAAAGCTTTGATATAAAAGCTAACATCTTGATATGAGGCCTTTGCTGTTTTCCGAGAGGAAAGATATGGTGTGTGTGCATCCCACACGGAGCACATAAAAATAAGACAGATTTGAAGCTACAGTGAGGCAAACTTCAGGCTGAATCAATGGGGTGTCTCAAGGGTAGATGTAAAAGTTTGAGTGAAGGCTTACAAGCAAATCTGAGGTAATAAGAGTGTTTCACACAAGAGACTGCAATGACCCTTAGAAACTGAAATACATACAGTGGCTTCAGAAAATATTCATACCCCTTGACTTATTCCACATTTTGTTATATTACAGCCTGAATTCAAAATTGATTCAATCGAAGAAGGAACAAAATCACAACCATCTACACACAACTATGGGGTAGCATAATGACAAAGTGGAAACATGTTTTAGGATTTTTTTTTGCAAATTGATTGACAATTAAATACAGAAATATCTCATTTACATAAGTATCTACACCCCTGAGTCAATACTTTGTAGAAACACTACTTTGTAGCAGTCTCTAAGAGCTTTCTACACCTGGATTGTGCAACATTTGCCCATTATTCTTTTCAAAATTCTTCAAGCTCTTTTAAATTGGTTGTTGATCATTGCTAGACAACCATTTCAGGCCATGCCATAGATTTTCAAGTAGATTTAAGTCAAAACTAACTCAGCCACTCAGGAACATTCACTGTCTTCTTGGTAAGCAACTCAAGTGTAGATTTGGCCTTGTGTGTTTGGCTATTGTCCCGCTGAAAGGTGAATTCATCTCCCAGTGTCTGGTGGAAAGCAAACTGAACCAGATTTTCCTCTAGAATTTTGCCTGTGCTTAGCTCCATTAGTTTATTTTTTTATCCTGAAAAGCTCCCCGGTCCTTAATGATTACAAGCATACCCATACCCCCAAAAATATATATTTCTTATGCAGTATTACAATTATGTACCCTTTCTTCGTAGAATATGAAAGAATGTTTACTGATACCACTTTGTCTTGAAACCGAGCTGGATTTTTTGGTGTTTTGGATTTAAATCTACTTTTAATTATGGAGCTAACCCAGGCTGGTGAAAGGACCCCACTGAGCACAGACATCAATTCAACATCTATTCCACGTTGGTTCAGCATAATATAATTGAAATGATGTGGGAACAACGTTGATTCAACCAGTGTGTGCCCAGCGGGACAGCAGCTGGATTACCAAGTGGAGCAAACCCCTACACATGTTTATATGACTGAGTGTTTTAGCAGAAACCATCAATCCTCAAATCCACATTGAATATCCTGTTTTAGAATTTACAGACCCCACAAACCATTGTGCTATCCAAACAGATTTTTTATTATGTGTAAGAGACAAAGTGGAGTGTAGGACATGACAATATCTGTCAGAGAGTCTGTCTATAAACTGAGAAATGTCTAACATGATCGGTTAGGACAGATGGCTAGTTTTCATTGCACATAACTCAGAGGCAGAAACAGTGGTGGTTCTCTGTCAGTGCAGACAAATGTACATGTCACAGGTTGGTTGAAGTATTGAATAAACTGTCCCCAGGCTACACCAATACATTCTGAAATGAATTACAGTACAACAATCCAACAGTAAGATTATCCATTGTACCAATCTGTGATACTTTTACCACAGTTTACAAAATATGGTGTCAAGGAACGGACAATTAGAATGATAACCAGGAGTGTAATGCCACTATGACGGAAAGCCATCAGTGTCAGCTCACTGCTTTAAAATGTCCTTCTGTTATGGGTTGTAAAGGTGATACGTTCTTTGGATCTGGGTTGAGTAAGCAGAGAGAAATAGAGACAAATCACAAATAATAATGCTTAATTATGCTCCTTCGTCTCTTCCATCAGCAATCCAGACACACTCAGGCAAATATTGGTGAGGCCAATTCTGTTCCTCAAATTCTGTTTCTCTTTTCTCGTTCAGTGCCACTCAAAAACTCTTACACTCACTTAGGTCCACACCACGGTGATGACACCTGTCTGAAGGAGAGTGAACATGGTGGAGGGGAGATTGCTTAGGATTGTGGGGGATCAGAGCTGGTGATTCTATTCTAGAGATCACTCAAACCCAGTGGTGTAAAGTACTTAAGCACAAATACTTTTTTGGGCTATCTGTACTTCACTATTTATATTTTTGACTACTTTTACTTTTACTTCACAACATTCCTAAAGAAAATGATGTACTTTTTACTCCATACATTTTCCCTGACACCCGAAAGCACTCATTACATGTCGAATGCTTAGCAGGACAGGAAAATGGTCCAATTCATATAATTGTCAAGAGAACACATGGTCATCCCTACTGCCTCTCATCTGGCAGACTCACTAAACAAAAATGCATCGTTTGTAAATCATGTGTTGCAGTGTACCCCTGGCTATCCGTAAATAAAAAAATCAAGAAAATGTATTTACTGTATACTTTTACATTTACTTTTGATACTTAAGTATATTTAGAACCAAATACTTTTAGACTTTTACTCAAGTAGTATTTTACTGGGTGACTTTTACTTTTACTTGAGTACATTTCTATTAATGTATCTATACTTTTACTCAAGTATGACAATTGGGTACTTTTTCCACCACTATTCAAACCAAGGGGGCAAAAAGTAAGGTTTAAGGGCATGACAAAGCCAACACAGCTGCAACACCCAATTCATCACTATTCCACACACCAGAGTCAATTGTTCACCTCGATACAGAGGAGCAGTCACAAATAGAATTTAGCGATGTGGCAACCAGCAATCTTAGCTTTGAATACATTCAGTCGCTACGTCATTTTCATGACCAGAACTTCTCACAATGACCTCTTTGGTTGAGGCACAAAAGCTGACACTTCCATACATACACTTTTTCTCCATCTAAAACAACGTTCCACCAGGGGAGCGGGAAGGCCTTCCTATGACAAAGAGAGAACGGGATAGGTAGACTGTGACGACGAAGTGAAGTGCTGTGATAATAGAACCTTACAGAGGCCAGCCAGGTCAGAGAGGTTGCTGCAGGTTGCTGCCGGCTTTGTGCCCTCTTGTAGGATCTGGTTGTTGTGTCATCGAAAGGAACTCTGGAGAGAAGATTTTCATTCGGTTTTGAAGAGCTTAGTTTGCTCCACTTTAGAGGACCTTTCACCATGTCGCTTAGAACTACTGCGTTCCCTCAGATCGGCAAAAACTGAAAGTGTAAGGGCTACATTGCACGTGTTTAATGCTGTTCCGTCAACAGAGCAGAGTTGTTAGTCATTTGAATTACAGTGTGTAAGCCCTCAGGTACATCATTCCCAGTGTGATAGCAGTGCCAGCGGCGCATTTCTCTATCCACAGACTGCTGTGTTGAAAGAGATGTTTGACTCTTCTCTTTCATCTCCTACTGAATAAAAAAAGAAGAAGAAAGATCCTCGCTGTAACACTTCCAGCTTTCTCCGCCCATCACGGGGGACCATTCATGTGGCAGCCTTATTCATATGTATAATTTTCGGAGATGAAAATGTTATGGCTGGGGAACTTCATCTGTGTGACAACAACTCAAACCAGCTGTTTCTGTGCATCTGGCAGAGCGGAATGGGTCACTGCTGCCCACAGATGGCAGCTTGTTTATGCGTCTTCACGCTCTGGGTCTGCAGATTGTAGTTGGGGTAATTCAGAGTGCACTTTTCTGAGCATTCAGAGTGCTCTGCACTCTGTGCCTCTGAGATATTCTGTAAAAGGTTGTTTAACCAAAGCCTAGAACAGAAGAGCAGCCTCCCCTCTCCCCGCCAGTTTCTGTTCCACAGTGAGGAGGGAACTTCATCAGGGAGTTATTCCCTCTTTATCAGGTTTGTTGCTCAACACTGCAGCAGCAGTAGCCTAACCATCCATCGGTAATTTGCGAGGGGCCGCCTCTTGTGACAAAAGGGACGAGTGCGCTGTAATTGTTATGAATGGGCGGAATCAGAAAAGAAAACAAAGAGCGTTGGGAGAAAACAAACCCAATATGCTACATGACAAGTGGAATTAATCTGACGCTCTAAAAAGCCACTAGCGCCACTGCAACCAGGAGTCACTGAGGATCTGATTGACTGGCTAACTCTCCGTATTGCATATTCATTAGGATAGGACCGAGGGGCCCTGACGGACCCCCGTCAAATGGACAAAGTCTTGTCCAACCCCTCCATTAGGAACGGCATCATATGATTGGAGAAATCTCCACAGGGAACGTGTGTCCTCCACAGCAGAGCTGCAAAGGAGCCATCTTGTGTTGGAGACGGCTGGATGAGCAGGAGAGCACGGAGCCTCTGGTGTCCTGAGCACATTCCCTGAGGAGAATGAGTGGAAGAACAGATGGAGGCGTGTAGAGATGCAATCTTTCACTCCGAGAGTTTAATGGCTGAGAGGAAAGGGATGGGATGGGCCTGGATAGCTACATAACAACTTCTGAACTCCCCTGCCCACGGAAGGAGCTGGACAACCTGGTCCCTGTCTGCATTTTAATGTGAAAATCAGACTGACAATTGGGAGTCAGTCCATGAAAAGCAACACCTGTTCACTTCTGAATTGGATTTTTCATCTTAATGTGGCTTATTTCTTTACTTTTGAACTTTCTAAAAACGGATTTCTAACAACTAGATTGCCCCAATTGAGATGCCTCAAAGTTCACTGAAGAGTTTCTTACGTTATTATTTGCACTTCTCTAACACGTGCCAGAGCATTAATCAGTTAAATCCTTCGATTATAATTTTCTCACACACACACATCATTATATCAGGTTGCTGTGGCAACACTTGGATGAAACAGAATTCACACATTTAGTCTAAGTTAAATAAAAGAAAACAGACTCCCTGAGAACAAATCTTTTTTGGACACAAAAAATAACTATGGCCGAGACAATTAGAGTGGGCTTTTATTTCTAATATTTACTTGGCTGGTAATGATGGACAGACTGATCCATAGGTATGCTCATACAAAGTGACATCAAATGTGAATCTTATATACCGTACATAGTGCTGTGAACTCATACGTCTTAGCTCACCCCCCTGACTATGGATCTTGAATAACTGATATGTCTGAAAATAGGCTTCTGGAGAAATAAGAATTAGAAGCAGAGCAAACCAACAGCCATCCGAGTCTATTCACAGTGCCTATTTTTCTCACTTGTGTCCACAATGCCCCGAATGCATTGTGAATGGCTGGGGTCTTGTTATTTCATTACTTAATAACTGTCCACTGTAAATGGGACATATGGAAGTTTGTTCTGGGGATTCGAAACCCTTAGAATGGTTATATTCTATTGATGTAGGCAGGATGACACATCCACGTCTGATTGCTATGAATAACAAGGATGTTTGGACTATGGAAATAACCTCAGAAGGTATCTAATTTGCCCTCAGTAGCTGTTATAATGAGACCCTTTGATTTAGTATATGACTGATACAGGTCATATGCCTCTTCAATAGGAATATATATGCCGTGTGCCATGGCGTCCATGGTCAACAAACACTGCGGGTGTGTAGAGGAGATCAAATCAAATGTTATTGGTCACATACACATGATTAGCAGATGTTATTGCAAGTGTAGTGAAACGCTTGAGCTTCTAGTTCCGACAGTGCAGTAATATCTAACACGTAATATCTAACAATTCCACAACAACTACCTAATACACACAAATGTAAGTAAAAGAATGGAATAATAATATATACATATAAATATATGGATGAGCAATGACCGAGAGGCAAATACAGTACATACATATGAGATGAGTAATGCAAGATATGTAAACATTATTAAAGTGGAATTATTAAAGTGACTAGTGATCCATTTATTAAAGTGGTCAATGATTTCAAGTCTGTATGGAGGCAGCAGCCTCTCTGTGTTAGTGATGGCTGTTTAACAGTCTGATGGCCTTGTGATAGAAGCTGTTTTTCAGTCTCTCGGTCTCGGCTTTGATGCACCTGTACTGACCTCGCTTTCCGGATGATAGCGGGGTGAACAGGCAGTGGCTCGGGTGGTTGTTGTCCTTGATTATCTTTTTGCCCTTCCTGTGATATCGGCTGTTGTAGGTGTCCTAGAGGGCAAGTAGCTTGCCCCCGGTGATGTGTTGTGCATGCCGAGGAATTTAAAACTTTCCACCTTCTCCACTGCTGTCCTGTCGATGTGGATAGGGGGTTGCTCCCTCTGCTGTTTCCTGAAATCCATCTCCTTTATTTTGTGGACGTTGAGTGAGGGGTTGTTTTTCTGACACCACACTCCAAGTGCCCTCACTTCCTAAGCTGTCTCGTCGTTGTTGGTAATCAAGCCTACTACTGTTGTGTCGTCTGCAAACTTGATGATTGAGTTGGAGGCATGCATGGCCATGCAGTCATGGGTGAACAGGGAGTACAGGAGAGGGCTGAGCACACACCCTTGTGGAGTCCCAGTGTTGAGGATCAGCGAAGTGGAGATGTTGTTTCCTACCTTCACCACCTGGGGGAGGCCCGTCAGGAAGTCCAAGACCCAAATGCACAGGATGGGGTTGAGACCCAAGGCCTCAAGCTTAATGATGATCTTGGAGGGTACTATGGTGTTGAATGCTGAGCTGTAGTCAATGAACAGCATTCTTACATAGGTATTCCTCTTGTCCAGATGGGATAGGGCAGTGTGATGGCGATTGCATAGTCTGTGGACCTATTGGGGCAGTACGCAAATTCAAGTGGGTCTAGGGTGACAGGTAAGGTAGAGGTGATATGATCCTTAAAGCACTTCATGATAACAGAAGTGAGTACTACGGGGCGATAGTCATTTAGTTCAGTTACCTTTGCCTTCTTGGGTACAGGAACAATGGTGGCCATCTTGAATCACGGGGGGACAGCAGACTGGGATAGGGAGAGATTGAATATGTTCAAAAACACACCAGCCAGCTGTTCTGCGCATGCTCTGAGGACGCGGCTAGGGATGCCATCTGGGCCGGTAGCCTTACGAGGGTTAACACGTTTAAATGTCTTACTCAAGTCGTTCATGGAGAAGGAGAGCCCACAGTCCTAGGTAGCGGGCCGCGTTGGTGGTACTGAATTATCCTCAAAGCAGGTAAAGAAGGTTTAGTTTGTCTGGAAGCAAGACGTCGGTGTCCGTAACGTGGCTGGTTTTCTTTTTGTAGCCCATGATTGTCTGTAGACCCTGCCACATACGTCTCGTGTCTGAGCCATTGAATTGCGACTCCACTTTGTCTCTATACTGACATTTCGCTTGTTTGAATGCCTTGCGGAGGGAATAACTACACTGTTTTATTCGGCCAAATTCCCAGTCACCTTTCCATGGTTAAATGCGGTGGTTCGCGCTTTCAGTTTTGCGCGAATGCCACCATATATCCACGTTTTCTGGTTAGGGTATGTTTTGGGTACAACATCTCCTATGCAATTCCTTGTAAACTCACTCACTAAATCAACGTATAAATCGATATTATTCTCTGTGGCTACCTGGAACATGTCCCATTCTACGTGATAAAAACAATCTTGAAGCATGGATTCCGATTGGTCAGACCAGCATTGAATAGTCCTAATCACAGGTACATCCTGTTTGAGTTTCTGCCTATAGAAAGGGAGGAGCAAAATTAAGTCGTGGTCAGATTTGCCGGAAGGAGGGTGGGGGAGGGCCTTGTACGCATTCCAGAAGTTAGAGTATCAATGATCCAGTGTTTTGCCAGCACGAGTGCTAGAATCAATATGCTGATAGAGTTTAGGTAGCCTTGGTCTCAAATGTGCTTTCTTAAAATCCCCAGCTACAATAAATGCAGCCTCAGGATATATGGTTTCCAGTTTGCATAAAGTCCAGTGAAGTTCCTTGAGGGCCATCGTGGTATCGGCTTGAGGGGGATATGCATGGCAGTGACAATAATTGATGAGAATTCTCTTGGGAGATAATACGCTCAGCATTTGATTGTGAGGATTTCTAGATCAGGTGAACAAAAGGACTTCCTGTATGTTGTTACAATTACACCATGAGTCGTTAATCATAAAACATACACCCCTGCCCTTCTTCCCGGAGAGATGGTAGCGGGCGACACACAACGAATCCCGGTGGCTGTACAGACTCCGACAACATATCCCGAGAGAGCCATGTTTCCGTGAAACAGAGTATGTTACAATCCTGATGTCTCTCTGGAAAGCAACTGTGCCCTAATTTTGTCTACCTTGTTACCTAGAGACTGGACATTATCAAGTAATATACTCGGAAGCGGTGGGTGGTGTGCGCGCCTCCGAAGTCTGACCAGAAGGCTGCTCCGTCTTCCTCCTCTGCGGCGACGTTGTTTTGGGTCAGCCTCTGGAATCGGTTCAGATGCCCTGGGTGGTTCGGACAAAGGATCCGCTTCGGGAACGTCGCATTCCTGGTCGTAGTGATGGTAAGTTGACGTCGACCTGATATCCAATAGTTATTTCTGGCTGTATGTAATAACACTTGAGATTTTCTGAGCTAACAATGTAAGAAATAATACATAAAAACTAAATACTGCAAAGTTTCCTAAGGACTAGAAGCGAGGTGGCCCTCTGTTGGCACCACCTTAGTTGACTGCATAATAAAGTGTAAGCTGCATGCCCATGTTCACCTACAGATGTACGATCTTAATTTGGGCCAGATTGCTACAGCAACAACAACAAAAATCCAGCAGCAACATTAAATGTGAATTATTATGTGGATTATAATAAATGGACAATTTTGTAGGGGTTGATACATTTTTCGTAAGGGAAAATCAAGTCTGAAATGTCAAAGTAGAAATTAAGCCTTTTCAAACCTTAAATACACTAAAAGTTTTACATTTCCTGCAATGCAGTACAATTCTCCAGCAACAGGGTGATCAAATTAAGACCCCACTTCTGTAGACCATCGGTAAACAACACACTTTCTTCTCAATCTAGACTTACGGAGTCAATCACCACCTTCCGGAGACACCTGAAACCCCACCTCTTTCAGGAATACCTAGGATAGGATAAAGTAATCCTTCTCACCCCCCCCCCCCTTAAAAGATTTAGATGCACTATTGTAAAGTGGCTGTTCCACTGGATGTCTTAAGGTGAACGCACCAATTTGTAAGTCGCTCTGGATAAGAGCGTCTGCTAAATGACTTAAATGTAAATGTAAATGTACTTAAACACAGCCTGGTGAGTCTTTCTCTCCCCTGTAATTCCCAATTACATCCCAGTGAGTAATGAGTCTTAGCTGATTAAACATCTTTATCCCTCTCACACACTGATTATGTAAGCCAGAGAGCGATATGCAGGGATGAGAAAACAATCACTACTAACATGAACATGCACACACACACGGACATGCACAGACACGCAAACACACACCACACAGATGGGATCGTTCCCACAAGTCTTCCAAGTCTAAACCCTATGCTAGATGAAGGATGGTGTGGGGGGGGGGCTGGCAGTATAGTTTCACAAAGTCCTCAGAGGAGTCGTTCAATGCCGGCGGTATTTCATTAATGAATTAACGACATAGTCCTTTGTAAATTAAATACCGTTTTCAGTGAGATCTAATGACTTTAAACTTTGACAGCAAAAACAATTGCTTAGTTTTATTAAGAATTCCTATTTTTTTGACCTTTTTTCTTATTTTCCTGAGGGCAAATCGTTTGCAATATTGTTTGTTGGCGCCAAGAAAGGCGGCACTGTCAATTTAGATTTGGCTGTGATTAAATAGCCTACCAAGTTAAATTCAATGTGACATTGCCCCTGCTGTTAAGAAGCCTAAGATTATTTTTATTTGATAGAGAGAGGAAGAGAGAGAAGAAGATAATGTTGGAGAGGGAGAAAATTGCCCTCACAAAAATATTCCATAAACCAAGGCTCTTGATCATGAAGTCAGCGCTTTGCCCAATTATTAAAACCTCCCTAATAAAAATGAGTTGTTCATTTGACTGGTGTTACCATCTGTATGGACCAGTTAGGACATCTACTTGTCAACCTTTATAAAATATCCTAACCCCTGCTGTCTTTTTCTTATCCTTACTGTTTTACCCGCTACTGCCTCGTCTTCAATCTCACACAGTATCTTGCGTTCTCTTTTTTTTCTCCTTCCATTCTATCTTTTCTTGGTCTAGTATTCTCAGTTTATCCTTCCCCTCCTCTCCTCACTGTGTTCACCGAGGAGAGTTAGCAGCTCTGTTGGGGTTCTCTAGCTTGCATAGGGGGCCTGATGTTCCACCAGCCCTCTGCTTACACCAGTGGAGGAGATTCACATCAAACAGCAGAAAGGCAGAGCCACAGGCTGTGAGAGGATGGAAGGGGACGTGGAGGAACTGCATGATTCAACCTCCCCTCAACACCGGCACCGGCCTGTTTCCCATCTATCCCACCTCCTCTGCTTTACTACAGCCATATTCAGCAGACACGGATAGAGACGTATTCAAAGGCAACCCTGTTATTATGACATCAAAGGAGACCATTGCCCTTTGAGACATGTTTGTAGATGGAATGGCTAGTACAATTTCCCTATAGCTGTTGATATGGTGATGTTGAGGTTGAGGATGAGGTTGAAACACATGTGTTTGACTTCTTAACACAGAGAGAGGGAGACAAAATACAAAGCCATTGAAATAAATTGGTTGAATATCTTTTTCCTGGAAAGGCTAGATTGTGCAGAAGTCATGATGGGGGCAGTGTTCAGGGGATAGGGTGGTAACCAGCGGCGACAGAGGATCAGACAAAAGTCTGTATCATGGTTGACATGCATGCTTTGAGAGTAATGAATGTAAATGTTCAGAGTCAGACACAGACAAACAGTCACACAGGGAGCCGAATCCTCAATGACCCTTTTAATAAACTCTGCAGGACAAGAGGTACCACGCACGGCTTAACTAGAGGCCAGGAGAGACAGGTGGAATGGTTAAGTAGATGTCAGGCACGGGTCCACCTTGCCTTGTTCAGAAAATAGGGAATAAAGGTGATATATATATATGTGTGTGTGTGTGTGTGTGTGAGTGAGTGAGTGAGTGAGTGAGTGAGTGAGTGAGTGAGTGAGTGAGTGAGTGAGTGAGTGAGTGAGTGAGTGAGTGAGTGAGTGAGTGAGTGAGTGAGTGAGTGAGTGAGTGAGTGAGTGAGTGAGTGAGTGAGTGAGTGAGTGAGTGAGTGAGTGAGTGAGTGAGTGAGTGAGTGAGTGAGTGAGTGAGTGAGTGAGTGCTTGGAGCCCTTAAGATTTCCAGAGCCAGCACTGTTAAACTAGGAACATCAGCAGAAAGAGACGGGGCTTTCACACGATGATGCTTGTGAGGGTTATCCTATTTATTCACTATTTGTTATCCTCATGGTGCTTTCATTTGATACACAACCAATATCACAGACTGCATACGGGAGTTGAATGGCAGGTTTTCTGTGGAGTCTGACGAGACAGTTTCCCAGCTCGTTTTTTTGTATTGAGCCTGCTGTATATAAGTCCCCTCCTGCCGTCCATGGGATGCATAAACCCATCCTCCGTCAACAGCAATGAGACTCCAAGGGGAGGACACACACAGAGTCATTCAAATCCCCTCTGCAAGAAAAAGTCAGCACACTCATGCAAGCCATTAGCAAACAAAAAAAAAACATGCACTATTTGTCAAATGATCCATCTGAAGCCCGTAATTGCCTCGACCGGATTTACATACTGAAGGATAATAAGTACAAAATGGATTCTAATGTGACAATGAGGGACCTGACATGGGGCTGAATAGCGATGAGTATTAGCGTTCTCAGGGAGAGTATTTGCATTCAGCTCAAGGCGTGTTGATACATGTACAGCAATCAGTGCTATGAGGGAGACCAGCGCCCTTTTGTAGAAAAGCTGCCCTCTCGTCCCTATTATGGCAATTATACGGCCAGTTTATTCCTCACTTGTGACAACAATTGGCATTGCTTTTTGGCAGTACTGCTGGGCAGTAGAGTTGAACGGAGAGAGCCATGTCAGCTCAGAAGGTTGTGGTGGTTTTATGACCCTTAAGTAAGAAAGTGGTAGGAGACTTAACCAATACCCACTGTAGGGCTGCCTGACACTTGAGAACAGCAGATTGGCTTGTACTCATCACAGCCTGGGGAGAAAAAGGGAGATATAACAGTAGGAAGAGATTTTCATGCAGAGTAACAATATGTAACACTCAGAGACGGGGAGAAATGCCCTGTTGGAGTGCTATCTACGACCGTGTCTATTTTTTTATGTTGCTTAGAACAAAAAAACGCCCTCTCACTGTCAAATGAGTTTATTTTCAGCAAACTTAACGTGTAAATATTTGTATGAAGATACCAAGATTCAACAACTGAGACAAAAACTGAACAAGTTCCACAGACATGTGACTAACAGAAATGGAATAATGTGTCCCTGAACAAAGGGGGAGCGTCAAAATGAAAAGTAACAGTCAGTATCTGGTGTGGCCACCAGCTGCATTAAGTACTGCAATGCATCTCCTCCTCATGGACTGCAACAGATTTCCCAGTTCTTGCTGTGAGATGTTTCCCCACTCTTCTACCAAGGCACCTGCAAGTTCCCAGACATTTCTGGGGGGAATGGCCCTAGCCCTCACCCTCCGATCCGACAGGTCCCAAGCGTGCTCAATGGGATTGAGATCTGGGCTCTTCGCTGGCCATGGCAGAAAACTGACATTCCTGTCTTGCAGGAAATCACGCACAGAACGAGAAGTATGGCTGGTGGCATTGTCATGCTGGAGGGTCATGTCAGGATGAGCCTATAGGAAGGGTACCACATGCGGGAGGAGGATGTCTTCCCTGTAACGCACAGCGTTGAGATTGCCTGCAATTACAACAAGCTCAGTCCGATGATACTGTGACATATCGCCCCAGACCATGACGGACCCTCCACCCCCAAATCGATCCCGCTCCAGATTACAGGCCTCGGTGTAACGCTCATTCCTTCAACGATAAACGTGAATCCGACCAACACCCCTGGTGAGACAAAACCGTGACTCGTCAGTGAAGAACACTTTTTGCCAGTCCTGTCTGGTCCAGTTACGGTAGGTTTGTGCCCATAGGCGACGTTGTTGCCGGTGATGTCTGGTGAGGACCTGCCTTTACAACAGGCCTACAAGCTCTCAGTCCAGCCTCTCTCAGCCTATTGCAGACAGTCTGAGCACCGATGGAGGGATTGTGCTTTCCTCGTGTAACTCGGGCAGTTGTTGTTGCCATCCTGTACCTGTCCTGCAGGTGTGATGTTCGGATGTACCGGTCCGGTGGTCTTGTTACACGTGGTCTGCCACTGCGAGGATGATCAGCTGTCCGCCCTGTCTCCCTGTAGCGCTGTCATAGGAGTCTCACAGTACGGACATTGCAATGTATTGCCCTGGCCACATCTGCAGTCCTTATCCCTCCTTGCAGCATGCCTTAGGCATGTTCACACAGATGAGCAGGGACCCTGGGCATTTTTGTTTTGGTGTTTTTCAGAGTCAGTAGAAAGGCCTCTTTAGTGTCCTAGGTTTTCATAACTGTGACCTTAATTGCATACTGTCTGTAAGCTGTTAGTGTCTTAACGACCGCTCCACAGGTGCATGTTCATTAATTGTTTATGGTTCATTGAACAAGCATGGGAAATAGTGTTTAAACCCTTTACAGTGAAGATCTGTGAAGTTATTTGGATTTTTATGAATTATCTTTGAAGACAGGGTCCTGAAAAAGGGACATTTCTTTTTTTGCTGAGTTTACATCAGTATCTATACATATCTGGTTCTTTTTTTGTCCTTGTTTTTTTGTGGTATATCTGTGTCTGTTTTCTCTGTCGAAGGAACTTCAACAAACCCATTTCTTTCCTCTACACCGTGGAGCCATGGTGCATCTCTAAGTTGATGTATGAGCCGATTTTCTGCAACATTCCTCTCCTGCGTACAGCGTGAGAAACATGCGGCAGTGCAGGAGCAAGGGAATCATTACTCTTGATATCCACTGATGTGTCTTGACCTGCTTTCGTAAATGGGTAACACACACACCGTCTTTGTGTTCTCTACAAATTTGCTCACGTCTACTCTTTTCGACCAAAAAATAGAAAAGCCTCTGGTGGAAGCTATTGTATCAGTGATTCCATCTGTGTTTGGGTGTTGCGGAGATACCAGGTTTAATTCATTTTTCATACTGTTGCTAGCCATAAAGACTAGTAGCCTATACAGAACTAAGATTTGGATTGGGGATTATAACTTTGTCCACTATTTTACTCAAACAACAAATATAAAAAATTCAAGGTTTATTGTTATTCCATGTAAAATCCTCACAATGAAACTGACAAAGAACCTGAAAGATAAAAGCCCATAGAGACCATCAACATTTTTGGGTAAAAGGGGTAGCTGGGGGGGGGTGTATGATGAAGTTCACTGCTTTCGTGTAGTTGAAGAAAACTTCAACTTCAAAACAGTCTCTTGATATTAGCTTTAAGCCATCGGTGCAAGAAAAGAGATGATGCCTGCCCTATCAGTGGTATCAGAAATAGGTTGGCAAGGGGCACCGTAGCAAGAGCTGACAATTACCCGTCTTTAATCCAGCCCAATTGGCCTGGGCCTGTTGAGGATGACAGATGGTATGAGATATTGCAGTCATTAAAGCAAGCAAACTGTGGCGGATGACCCACCAAGACTCCATCGATCTGCCTCCGCAGCAGGGTCTGGGTTTGACACACTCTGAACACCGATTCTGCCCCCCTGACTCCCAACAAAGTAGATAAGGGGCAACTAAAAGAGATGAAGCAAGTGAACGTATATGGATGAAAGCTTTTGGTGTTAGCAGCAATACTCTGTAGCCTTACAACTGTCTGAGGGGAGGGACATTATGGATCACAATTAACTGCTGCATCTAACCAGCTAAATATCTAACTTAGTTACACCGTCATGGATTTCCGATCTACTTCACGTTTTAAAATAATTCATTAGCTCTCTCCGATCAGAGGTGGTCTATTCTTGAGAGTGATAATAATAGCCTGTTTCCAATAAAGGATTTCAAATAAAGCTTTCTACACAAAACTTTTCAAGGGCTCAATCCATCCATTTTGGCCTACGGATAATTGTCCGCCATCTGTGACAGATCTAACACACTTCTCTCTCCTCAAACGGAGCTGTCTCCAACCACATTGGCTCTCCTTTTTTTACTGATCAGGTAAAGAAAGGCATGTGTGATGGCAAATGAATAAGCTTATATGAATAGCTTATACACATTTTCTTCTCAGTCAAATCTACCTCTCACGCATGTCAAAGCCATTGGCCCCATTTCATGCTAGCTGTTGTGCCATGCCAAATGTGAGGTTTAGCTGAAGCCAATTGCTCCACAGATGGCGGCTGGTAGATCAGTTGAACACAAACTTTATTCGGTAAAACAAAGCTTTTGGTCCTAGTTTGTCCATTGATTGTGTTCTGAGCACATAGTGGTAATTTTATGCCAAGTGCTTGACTGGCAGGGAACGGAAACATATTTTGAGAACTTGCGCTAAACTTTGTCAGTAAGCAAAATGTGAAACATAAGAAACAAAATAGTACTACGGGTATCTGTCTGCATGTTGTAGCTGCCCTGTAGCACAACAACCACATAAGAGCACACCCTCACTCCCAACAGAGCACCTCATGATTATCATTGTCATGCTGTCAGCATACAGTCACAGATGTATCAATTCCCAAAATGTCAATGTTAGTATGTATTGATCGGAACTAGCCTGGTTATAGTCTGCTGACACTGGAGAACTATAGTGGAAATAGACGGAAAAACTGTCCTCCTACACGCCTCCTCAACTCCCTTTTATTTATTTCACAGGGACCTCAGCTAAAACCCCATATATCCATTGTGCTGATGGCCGGCTATTTTAAACGATCTTCACTCATACAGTTGCAATTAGACGCTCCAAAGGATTTAATGTTCGACCCACTAGTTGCCCTAAAGAGGCACATTCCCACATGATCAAACCTATCTGAAACTGCCCTAAAGCTGTTTGGCTCCTTGGCCGAGATGTTTACCAAATGAACATGTGTGTGAATGTAAACAAGCAATCACATATACGCGCGCACACACACACACACACACACACACACACACACGGGGCTTGTTCGACATTGCAGCTGACTTTGCAGGCGACTGCAGACTGACTGATCCAGCAAACCTTGCATCGTAAATAACTACTCATTGTTATTTGTAAATCAGTCAGTCAGCCACAATTTACCCACAATGCATCACAGATTTGAACACGGCTACACACACGCACAAGAGTGCATTCAGACTCACCACATACTTTTTGCCTGCCATCTTCAAGTCATGCAAGGACAAGAGACAAAAAAACAGGACAGCAGACACAAGTATTTGTTGGACAGTATTCTGTTCTATATCATACTTTCCCCACAGAAATATAACCATTTCTATAGTTTTCCCCTTTCTTTTCCCTTTGCTTCATCTGAACAGCCTAGTTGTTTTTTTAAACTGCCTTCCCTCAGATGACTTCCTGTTCCCTTCAATACCCCTGGCCAGCCTCCATCATGTTCAGAACAGATTTAGGTGCAACGGGTTGTGAGCAAAGATTTCAAATCCATTTGAGGTCCCGTTTCCTTCTCTCATGTCGAGCTGCTGTGGTGACCGTATTACCACCACACTGGTGGTCATGGGTTGTGACCGCAGTAAAATTCCACGTGACCGTTGAGTCACAGTCATCTCCTCTTATGCACTCTGGACATGCTTTGGTAGTACCCAACTCGCTAATGGCCTGGAAATTAGGGCTCGACTGTCCCTCTAACCACGCTGACATTGCAAATGCGATCACAAATCACATCAAACACATATCAAAACAGTTTTTAAAGATCACATCAATGTCAGTTATCAATTTCCAGTCACAACTTGCAGACTTGTTTACGTGTTGCTGTGCGTTTTGTTGGCAACCTAAACTTTGCTACCTGACAACTATTCATTTTTTACTTTTTAATTACCATTTATATTATTGTTTTTTTCCTCACTCAACTTTTTTTCATTCAACTTTTTCACTCCGGACGCTTTATCTGGACATGGTTCGTCAGGACCTCCAACAGCCGAAGCTAAGTAGTAACATTAACATCATGATGCCTTCTAATTGCAGTCGCTGTACTCATAATATACAGGAGAACGATCGCCTTACGGCGAGGATAGCTGTGCTGCAAGCCCAGCTTCAGACGCAATCGTTAGGCAAGGGTAATTTCAGTGTAGGAAAGGATGAAACAGCATCTGTGCCACCAGTAAGTACAGATAGTAAAGTTAGTATAAATCCCCTCGCACGGTCCCCACAGCCGGACAACTTTCTCATGGTTTCTGGAGGCAAATGCTGTAGGAATGCTCAATCAGTGTCGCTCATTCAGCCAACAGAAACTTTCAACCAGTTTTCCCCATTAAGCAGCGAGTCGGAGTCTGAGGCCGAGCCTTCTCTTGTCGCTACTCCTCCCGTTACGGGGTCTGAGACGCCGAAGCTTCCCACCATTAGCTCTGACAAATTGAAAACCTTAGTCATTGGCGACTCCATTACCCGCAGCATTAGACTTAAAACGAATCATCCAGCGATCATACACTGTTTACCAGGGGGCAGGGCTACCAACGTTAAGGCTAATCTGAAGATGGTGCTGGCTAAAGCTAAAACTGGCGAGTGTAGAGAGTATAGAGATATTGTTATCGACGTCGGCACCAACGATGTTAGGATGAAACAGTCAGAGGTCACCAAGCGCAACATAGCTTCAGCCTGTAAATCAGCTAGAAAGATGTGTCGGCATCGAGTAATTGTCTCTGGCCCCCTCCCAGTTAGGGGGAGTGATGAGCTCTACAGCAGAGTCTCACAACTCAATCGCTGGTTGAAAACTGTTTTCTGCCCCTCCCAAAAGATAGAATTTGTAGATAATTGGCCCTCTTTCTGGGACTCACCCACAAACAGGACCAAGCCTGACCTGCTGAGGAGTGACGGACTCCATCCTAGCTGGAGGGGTGCTCTCATCTTATCTACCAACATAGACAGGGCTCTAACTCCTCTAGCTCCACAATGAAATAGGGTGCAGGCCAGGCAGCAGGCTGTTAGCCAGCCTACCAGCTTAGTGGAGTCTGCCACTAGCAGTCAGTGTAGTCAGCTCAGCTATCCCCATTGAGACTGTGTCTGTGCCTCGACCTGGGTTGGGCAAAACTAAACATGGCGGTGTTCGCCTTAGCAATCTCACTAGGATAAAGACCTCCTCCATTCCTGTCATTATTGAAAGAGATCGTGATACCTCACATCTCAAAATAGGGCTACTTAATGTTAGATCCCTTACTTCAAAGGCAATTATAGTCAATGAACTAATCACTGATCATAATCTTGATGTGATTGGCCTGACTGAAACATGGCTTAAGCCTGATGAATTGACTGTGTTAAATGAGGCCTCACCTCCTGGTTACACTAGTGACCATATCCCCGTGCATTTATGATATCAAATTTCAATTTACAAAAAAAAAAATGTATTTTTTGTCTTTTGAGCTTCTAGTCATGAAATCTATGCAACCTAATCAATCACTTTTTATAGCTACTGTTTTACAGGCCTCCTGGGCCATATACAGCGTTCCTCATTGAGTTCCCTGAATTCCTATCGGACCTTGTAGTCATAGCAGATAATATTCAAATTTTAATATTCACATGGAAAAGTCCACAGACCCACACCAAAAGGCTTTCGGAGCCATTATCGACTCAGTGGGTTTTGTCCAACATGTCTCTGGACCTACTCACTGTCACAGTCATACTCTGGACCTAGTTTTGTCCCATGGAATACATTTTGTGGATCTTGTTTTTCCTCATAATCCTGGACTATCGGACCACCATTTTATTACGTTTGCAATTGCAACAAATAATCTGCTCAGACCCCAACCAAGGAGCATCAAAAGTTGTGCAAATATTCACAGACAACACAAAGATTCCTTGATGCCCTTCCAAACTCCCTCTGTCTACCCAAGGACGTCAGAGGACAAAAATCAGTTAATCACCTAACTGAGGAACTCAATTTAACCTTGCGCAATACCCTAGATGCAGTTGCACCCCTAAAAACTAAAAACATTTCTCATAAGAAACTATCTCACTGGTATACAGAAAATACCCGAACTCTGAAGCAAGCTTCCAGAAAATTGGAACGGAAATGGCGCCACACCAAACTGGAAGTCTTCAGACTAGTTTGGAAAGACAGTACCGTGCAGTATCGAAGAGCCCTTACTGCTGCTGGATCATCCTATTTTTCCAACTTAATTGAGGAAAATAAGAACAATCCGAAATTTCTTTTTGATACTGTCTCAAAGCTAACTAAAAAGCAGCATTCCCCAAGTGAGGATGGCTTTCACTTCAGCAGTTATAAATTCATGAATTTCTTTGAGGAAAAGATCATGATTATTAGAAAGCAAATTACGGACTCCTCTTTAAATCTGCGTATTCCTTCAAAGCTCAGTTGTCCTGAGTTTGCACAGCTCTGCCGGGACCTAGGATCAAGAGAGACACTCAAGTGTTTTTAGTACTATATCTCTTGACACAATAATGAAAATAATCATGGCCTCTAAACCTTCTAGCTGCATACTGGACCCTATTCCAACTAAACTACTGAAATAGCTGCTTCCTGTGCTTGGCCCTCCTATGTTGAACATAATAAATGGCTCTCTATCCACCGGATGTGTACCAAACTCACTAAAAGTGGCAGCAATAAAGCCTCTCTTGAAAAAGCCAAACCTTGACCCAGAAAATATAAAAAACTATCGGCCAAAATCGAATCTTCCATTCCTCTCAACATTTTTAGAAAAGGCTGTTGCGCAGCAACTCACTGCCTTCCTGAAGACAAACAATGTATATGAAATGCTTCAGTCGGGTTTTAGATCCCATCATAGCACTGAGACTGCACTTGTGAAGGTGGTAAATTACCTTTTAATGGCGTCAGACCGAGGCTTTGCATCTGTCCTCGTGCTCCTAGACCTTAGTGCTGATTTTGATACCATCCATCACCACATTCTTTTGGAGAGATTGGAAACTCAAATTGGTCTACATGGACAAGTTCTGGCCTGGTTTAGATCTTATCTGTCGGAAAGATATCAGTTTGTCTCTGTGAATGGTTTGTCCTCTGACAAATCAACTGTAAGTTCCTCAAGGTTCCGTTTTAGGACCACTATTGTTTTCACTATATATTTTACCTCTTGGGGATGTCATTCGAAAACGTAATGTTAACTTTCACTGCTATGCGGATGACACACAGCTGTACATTTCAATGAAACATGGTGAAACCCCAAAATTGCCCTCGCTAGAAGCCTGTGTTTCAGACATAAGGAAGTGGATGGCTGCAAACCTTCTACTTTTAAACTCGGACAAAACAGAGATGCTTGTTCTAGGTCCTGAGAAACAAAAATATCTTCTGTTGAATCTGACAAATAATCTTAATGGTTGTACAGTCGTCTCAAATAAAACTGTGAAGGACCTCGGCTTACTCTGGACCCTGATCTCTCTTTTGACGAACATATCAAGACTGTTTCCAAAAACAGCTTTTTTCCATCTACGTAACATTGCAAAAATCAGAAACGTTCTGTCCAAAAATTATGCAGAAAAATTAATCCATGCTTTTGTTACTTACTACTTTCCGGCTACCCGGATAAAGCACTAAATAAACTTCAGTTAGTGCTAAATACGGCTGCTAGAATCCTGACTAGAACCAAAAAACTGGATTCCTGTCAAGGCAAGGGCTGATTTCAAGGTTTTACTGCTAACCTACAAAGCATTACATGGGCTTGCTCCTACCTATCTCTCTGATTTGGTCCTGCCAGACATACCTACACGTACGCTACGGTCACAAGACGCAGGCCTCCTAATTGTCCCTAGAATTTCTAAGCAAACAGCTGGAGGCAGGGCTTTCTCCTATAGAGCTCCATTTTATGGAATGGTCTGCCTACCCATGTGAGAGACGCAAACTCGGTCTCAACCTTTAGGTCTTTACTGAAGACTCATCTCTTCAGTGGGTCATATGATTGAGTGTAGTCTGGCCCAGGAGTGTGAAGGTGAACGGAAAGGCTCTAGAGCAACGAACCGCTCTTGCTGTCTCTGCCTGACTGGTTCCACTCTTTCCACTGGGATTCTCTGCCTCTAACCCTATTACAGGGGCTGAGTCACTGGCTTACTGGTGCTCTTTCATGTCATCCCTAGGAGGGGTGCGTCACTTGAGTGGGTTGAGTCACTGATGTGATCTTCCTGTCTGGGTTGGCGCCCGCCCTTGGGTTGTGCCGTGGCGGAGATCTTTGTGGGCTCGGCCTTGTCTCAGGATGGTAAGTTGGTGGTTGAAGATATCCCTCTAGTGGTGTGGGGGCTGTGCTTTGGCAAAGTGGGTGGGGTTATATCCTTCTTGTTTGGCCCTGTCCGGGGGTGTCATCGGATGGGACCAGTGTCTCCTGACCCCTCCTGTCTCAGCCTCCAGTATTTATGCTGCAGTAGTTTATGTGTCGAGGGGCTAGGGTCAGTTTGTTATATCTGGAGTACTTCTCCAGTCTTACCCGGTGTCCTGTGTGAATTTAAGTATGCTCTCTCTAATTCTCTTTCTTTCTCTCTCTCGGAGGACCTGAGCCATAGGACCATGCCTCAGGACTACCTGGCATGATGACTCCTTGCTGTCCCCAGTCCACCTGGCCGTGCTGCTGCTCCAGTTTCAACTGTTCTGCCTGTGATTATTATGATTTGACCATGCTGGTCATTTATGAAAATGTGAACATCTTGGCCATGTTCTGTTATAATCTCCACCCGGTACAGCCAGAAGAGGACTGCCCACCCCACATAGCCTGGTTCCTCTCTAGGTTTCTTCCTAGGTTTTGGCCTTTCTAGGGAGTTTTTCCTAGCCACCGTGCTTCTACACCTGCATTGCTGTTTGGGGTTTTCAGGCTGGGTTTCTGTATAGCACTTTGAGATATCAGCTGATGTACAAGGGCTATATAAATCAATTTGATTTGATTTCAACAACAGTATGACACTGAGTGGAAAGCATGGTAGTTGTGGATGTTGTTTCAAAGTCTAACAACGAAATGGACGGCGCTTTTTAAGGTGACGATTCATTCAAAACACCCATAAGCATATTAAAGCTTATTGCATTCACATAGGCATATATATGAGCCCAAGCACGAAAAAAAACCTGCATTAAAATGTCGTTATAATACATAGCCTACCGCATATTAAGCATTGGCAGAAATATATATTTTTAAATTATTTAAGTTGTCTTTGGACATAATTGGTCTGGTTTATACTCCAAAATGCAACCAATTCTAGTAATTGGCTTTGAACGTGGACTGTATTTTTATGCATACTGAATGGACTGTTACATTATGCTATGCTCCAAACTTTCTTTGCATGAGTCCGAGGGGGAACGTAAAAGGCTATACTGTTGGTTCATTGATTGTGCAGGGGCGGCTTATAGAGTTAGACTACAATTATATTGAATTTGTTTTGATTTTAAACAGCCTGGTAATAGGGCTTTAAAAAATATTTTCATAAGTAATAGGCTGACATTACCTTTAGCTAGCTACAGAATATATCTCACACACAGTGTATGATACACGTTTCCCTTCCTTACAATATATTCAGTGGAAATGGCAAATGTGAGGGACACCAGGAGAATTGCAGGCATGACAAAGTCATGGGGAGAGGTGGAACTACCCTGACACAGCTAACTAACAGCCAACTGGAAGTCATTCTTAATTCAAATAATATGAATTCTCATAGCAAATTGAAAACATTTATCATAAGGTAAAGAAGTCTCAAACTTCTCATTTAAAGACTGGAAGAGTATTCATTAACAAACTGCTATTGTCACAAATTGTTTTTTTGATCAATAAGATCAGCTATTTTGCCATTCATTGGGCAAAAGTTCAGAATAGAGCTGCCTGTGTGAATGCAGCCATTTAGGCCTTTCAAACAATTTATAATACACTGTCAGAAAATGTTTTTTTAACATAGACGCTAAGAGGGAGTGGAGCTACTGACAGTGATTGTGTATTTGGACAAAAGTTTGAGATAAATAAAGTGAGGCTGAAAAGGCAGCCAAACGGCTATCTGCCCCTCATATGACAAAGCACTGGTCCCACAGTAGTTTGGGGACAAGACAGACCCTTCCCTCTCTCCCAGAATGGTCACTGCTCGTTCCTGTAGCCACTCACTATTTATAAAGGACACCACTTCAAACAGCACTTTCCACTGTCCTCCATCGCCCAGAGCTCTAGTTTTGGTCCTCCTTGAATTCTACTCTTTTGAAGATAAAACATTTGTCACAAAAGCCCTGCAATTTCTTTCTCCACCCATTCTGTTTTGACATCTCTAGCATGTCACTGAAACGTTGGGTAAAATCTATAATAATCCCCTGTATAGTTCTCAATACAAAACCACACGTTCCCTGGGCAGTGAGCAGTCCTACTAATAATTGGTTCCTAAAATTGACAGAATGAAAACCCACCTGGACCTTGTTCATTTCCAATATCCAGTGTACAGATCTATTCTTGACAGTTATTTTTGGCATTAATATCACTTTAAAAAAAGTTTGATTGTCACATACACTGGAGCAAATGAAGGTTAAGTGCCTTGAAGGGCACAGACAGATGGTTCCCCTTGTCGGCTCGGGTATTCGAACCAAGGAACTTTTGCCTAATGCAGAAATTACAGATAGGCTCAAGTCATTCACTAGCAACAAGTCCTGCCGGGAATAAACAGAGGGGGGGAAGTAACTAACGCCTTGACACAACACCCCCCCCGCACACACACACACACAAAACACTGAAATACAAGAAACGATCGATCCCTAGGTTGTTTCTGGGTAAAATGTTTGTAAAAATATTAAATTCAACAAAAACCATTTCACATACAATTAGTCCCTTCTCCCAGTCAAATGCTGACCTAAATATGGACTTTTGTCAGACTGTACTCAGACTTTTTTTTAAAAATTTTAAATCCATCATTGGATGCAGTCACTGGAATAATGATTACCGGCAGCATTTAATTCAGTTTTGGATTTGTGGAATAAAATTGGTCTATTGAGGTCTGCCTGGGACACCTCATAAGAAGCAGTACAACATGTATTTCACAGGGGCATGCTGGATTAGGCAATTCATCAAACTGCCTGTGGTGTAATGAGGTTTAACCAGCCCTTTAATCCCAAGGAAATTAATCAACTGGAATTAAACTATTGTGAGCATCTTATAAAAGGTGAAGCCTTAAGCTTCTTAATAAGCAGATTTCCCCCTCTCTCATCTGACCTGTCCAGTTGTAAAAAAAAAAACTAAAAGATCAAAACGTATTATAAACTCATTTTATTGACTCATGATTTAGATTGTTTAGAGTGCCTTCAGCAACATTTGACAAAGGAATGACCAGAACTACAGGTGAGGGTGAGATACTAACTCAAAGGCAACACGATTTCCCCCAACACAAAACAATTTCAAGCAGTGTCATCTTAATAATATCCATAAATATAAATTATACAATATCCACACAAAAAAAAAAAAACATTTGCGAAGGACATTTGAGGCGCAGTGTCATCGTGAAAACAATTCAGTTTATTAGACTCGGGCATCCACAATATCAGTATACTAAAATGAGAATTGTGTTAAAAAGCCATGTTTTAAAAAAGCATTTAAAAATACACATACCCACTCACTAGTCAACCAAATTTAACAAAGAGGTTGGAAGAAATGAAGTAAAAGTGTGTTTGCATGTATGGAATACAGAACAGGAGGACGGGTCAGTTAGTCTCAGTATAAGAAGGTGCCGAAGCTGCCCATACCGTTCCTCCTGAACTGGTTGTCCTGTATGGAGACAAACATCTCCTGGGAGAGCAAGTTGTCATCTGCCTTGGTCACCCCCAGCTCCTTCAGCCTGCTCTTCTGGAGTCGCTGCTTCTTGGCTGACGTGGCCACCAGCTCCCTCTTGATGGCATCGTTGCCCTCAGTGAACTCCGGAGGAACGACGTAACAAGACGAATAGGAGACTGGTTCCTTCACGGAGCAGTCGTCCACCACGATGACGGGCACATCCACCTGCAGCTTCCCCTCGTCCTTCATCTCGTCTTTCCCCTCTTCTTTATCCAGTTGCTCATCTGGAAAATAACATGAATCAGTTCATGACAGGCTTGTCAACACCTCACTGTGACATTGACCTAATACCACCACTTCCTTCTCCATCATGACATTCTGATGTGTCATGTTTATGAAAACACTACGTCTTCCTGTGAAATATTACTACATTCTGTTCAAAATCACACTGACAGTGTATTTTAACTGAGTGCCCTTAGGGATCAATCGCTGATAATTGCCATGCTCTTACCTTTTCAAATCAAAATGCGAGCAGCCTCATCGACATTTAAAGTGGGGAATGTTTAATCAACAGCATTTTTTGCTAATTTCCAGAAGATAAACAAAGCACCATAATGGACATATTTTTAATAACAACGAAATGACAATTATTACCCAGTTGTTGGCTTTGTAGTGTGTCTGAAAAACTGATGAATGCTGTATTTCACATTTTTAAAAAGGTCATCTGAAAAGAGATGGCTTTGTTCATTTTTTATTAATTTACACTCATTCCCCTGTCTGGGGTAGAGGTATTTATTCCTGCGTACTGGGGGTGGGGGGGTCAAATAATAAGGGACATTCCATTAGAGGACGCTGGAGAGGGCGAGAGATGGAGAGCTCTCCAGATGTATTTTAAGCCATGCCACCTTCAGCTGCATCTTTTATTCTGCAGCTGCCCTGGACTGAAGGTCAAGCTCATTTAAACTTCCCAGTGAAACTAACTCTGCCTTCCAGAAATAGTAAGCCGATTTATGTGGGAAACACTGCGTAAGACTTGGTTAGTACCTAGTCTCACGTGGCAATCCCTCCAAATCCTGTCTTGCTGATTCTAAAATTGGAAGTCTGGAGAACTTCAGTATTGGATTATGTGCTTGAATGGGAGCGCTGGCATTCAACTCTCAAATTACATTTGCTCGAAGTAGAAATGACATTTCCCCTCAGATGAATTTCCCAATTTTTTTCCCTTGTTTCGTACATTCTCTTCCTACCGTGTCAGACAGTTTCAGTAGCATATGCGGTGTTCGTTTTGTATCTAAAGCTTGTTGCAAATCAGAATAATTTTCAGTAAGGCAAAACTCAATTTGGAACGCCACTGATGCAAAAATGTCAATGCATCACGAGTTTCCATCTAGACTCTGCTGTACGCCACCCCTTACCATGTTCCTGAGGAAAACTTCCCAATGATTTGGAACTAGTTAGTACCTGAAGGGGTGTCTTCCTGTGCAGCCTCGCCCTGTGCAGCTGCAGCGTCACTAGGTTTGACCAGGATCACTCCGTATCCCTCGTTGTTGTGGATCACGTTGTTCACCATGGTGATCTTGGGCATGGTGTCCAGCTCATCAGCAAAGTCCTGTTGGAAGACGGGACGGAGGAGGTTGACAAATTGAGCAACAGAGTGGGAGGGAAAGACGGGCATAAACAGAGTCATCACGTCCGTCTTCCTGCTTAAGTTGTCCTGGCCAAGTTCAACACATCGGCAGAGACAACAGGAAGGAAAGCTCAGAGAGATAAAAACACTACCGTTCTAGCCTCAGGGAATGAGATAAGACCCCAGAAGTCATCTGGAGGTAATGAGGGAAATAAGTCCATATTTGTTTTTCGCTGTGTGTGCGCGCATTTTAACATTTTCTGCACTAAACTCAATTTCGGTTGAGGGAAGATAATGCCACAGGCTTAGAATTTAACAACCTAGAAAGAGATGAAGGTTAGATGTGTTAGTGCTGGGAACAGTGATACACAGATTGGTAATTTACCAGTAGAACTTCAGTCTCTTACCTTGATCAGGATCCCTTCTTTGCAGTGATGTATGCCATTTCCCACCATACTGCAGACACTGCCAGGGTAGATCTCCACACCAGCTCCCTACAGCACAACAGTTATCAGCATGTAGAGACACAGCTAGGCTACTGCACGGCCTCAGACACACACAATGATTAACATAACAGCTAGATCTGTAGCCATCAAAAAAGAAAGCCACCATGAGAAGTGTCAATGACCTCTTACCTTAGAGCCGTAGAGGTCACACATGTTCATGGTCAGGTGGCCTGACGTCCGCACAATGACACCGGTCGTCTCGCACTGAAGGACACAGTTCTCCATCTCCAGCTTACCCTGACGTACGCCTGAGGGAAATAAGACGAAAATCGACACTAGGTGGAAAATGAAGATGCCAGCTAGATCCTAGTATTCCGAATGGTTACACACACAACCCATTCTACTCCTAGCAAGTCATTGATATATGGCTGTTGCCGGATGTTAAGCAGCGCCAGCAGCTTAGGCAGAATTATTAATGCAGGCCAGTAGGTGGACTGATAGTAGAGTTGGGGGGGGGCAGGATAGATGTAGAGGCAGAATCACATTGGGAGGACGAAGACAACTCACAGAGGATGCCTTCGATAGCGTCGTGCTGGATGAACTTGACGTTGGAGATCTTCACGTCGGCTCCTGTTGACTCCACAAACGAGTCCCCTTTGTTCTTCTTCTCAATCACCACCTCATCAGGTAGACCAAACCCTGAAAATAAAGATTTAGCCTAAATCAGGGCCTAAAATGTACTTTCTGGTCCACCATAGCAGGTAGATCTAAAATTCTACCAGCCACTCAGGGACAAAATACAGATTAGCATGCTTTGTAATGTTTCTAAAACAAATGCATTACTAGTAAGAAGTAATATGGTATATTGTTGAATTTTTTGTGACCTATTTTAACCAAAATATCAGAGACAAAAATATTCACCTGCCTCTTCAAGGGCAGGGGGTTACCGTGGTAACGTGACTCCAGTCACGTGTGACTGAGTGACTAGTAGCTGCGTTGTCTTCTCTTCCCTAATAGTTGAAACTCAAACATTGAAAAACCTTGCGTGTGAACAAAACAGTGCACTGTAAATAGCAAAGAAACAGGGAACAAGTCTCACTTCAGTAGACTTGTCTCAAATAAATTAGACCAACTTGCGCACAGCCCCCAAGCCAGGCAGTGATGCAGAGCAAGGTGAGATAGGCTATAGGGATAGTTGTTTTTACTTTGTTTTTACTTTGTGCAATGACATTTACCAGCTATGAAACAAAAAGTCTAAAATACTACAGAATCTCTAACTACATATCAAACGTTACAATTTTTATTCACAAATGCAAATGAAATGCTCGCACTGTGGAGCCCTGACCAATCCACCAACGTGGCTGGTGAAATAGACATCTGACCAACATTTGGCAGGTGTTCATTTTAGGCTCTGGTCTACATACATCTCTGCATGTGTGAGGTCAACACACTAGCCATGTGCCTAACAAGACAGCTGATGACCAAAGAACTACATGAATTGTACATAGGACTGGAAATCGCCTAGTGCGAATATTGAGATTCTATACAGTACCAGTAAAAAGTTGGGACACACCTACTCATTCAAGGGTTTTTCTTTATTTTTACTATTATCTTCATTGCAGAATAGTGAAGACATCAAAACTACGAAATAACATATGGAATCTTGTAACCAAAAAAAGTGTTTAACAAATCAAAATATATTTTATATCCTTCAAAGTAGACACAATTGCATTTACAGTTTTACACACTCTTGGCATTCTCTCAACCAGCTTCCAGAGGTAGTCACTTGGAAAGCATTTCAATTAACAGGTATGCATTGTTAAAAGTTAATTAATGGAATTTCTTTACACCTTAATGCATTTGAGCCAATCAGTTGTGTTGTGACAAGGAAGGGGTGGTATACAGAAGATTAGCCTATTTTTGGTAAAAGATTCAAAGTCTATATTATGGCAAGAACAGCTCAAATAAGCAAAGCGAAACGACAGTCCATCATTGACTGACCTTCATGTCTTAAAGTAATCTGGAAAATGAACAGCTTTTAAAAAGTTTCTTCAAGTTCAGTCGCAAAAACCAAGCGCGGATGAAGAAATTGGCTCATGAGGACCGCCACAGGAAAGGAAGAGTTATCCTCCACTGCGGAGGATAAGTTCATTAGAGTTACCAGTCTCAGAATTCAGCAATTTACTGCACATCAGAGTTTAAGTAACAGACAACATCAACTATTCAGAGGAGAACGCGTGAATCAGCCCTTCATGGTCAAATTGCTGCAAAGAAACCACTACTAAAAGGACACCAATAAGAAGAGACTTGCTTGGGCCAAGAATCCCGAGCAATGGACATTAGACCGGAAGAAATCTGTCCTTTGGTCTGATGAGTCCAAATGTGAGATTTTTGGTTCCAACCACTGTGTCTTTGTGAAGCTGTCATCAAGGTAAAGGGTGGCTACTTTGAAGAATCTAAAATATAAATGATGAAAAAAAGAAATATCCCTTTTTCAGGACCCTGTCCTTCAATGATAACTCATAAAAATTCAAATAACTTCACAGATCTTCATTGTAAAGGGTTTAAACACTTTCTCATGTTTGTTCAATGAACCATAAACAATTCATGAACATGCAGCTGTGGAATGGTCGTTAAGACACTAACAGCTTACAGACGGTAGGCAATTAAGGTCACAGTAATGAAAACTTAGGACACTAAAGAGGCCTTTCTACTGACTCTGAAAAACACCAAAACAAAAATGCCCAGGGTCCCTGCTCATCTGCGTGAACGTGCCTTAGGGATGCTTCAAGGAGGCATGAGGACTGCAGATGTGGCCAGGGCGATACATTGCAATGTCCGTACTGTGAGACGCCTAAGACAGAGCTACAGGGAGACAGGACGGACAGCTGATCGTCCTCTCAGTGGCAGACCATGTGTAACAAGACCACCACAGGATCGGTACATCCGAACATCACACCTGCGGGACAGGTACAGGATGGCAACAACTGCCCGAGTTATACCAGAAATGCACAATCCCTCCATCAGTGCTCAGACTGTCCATAATAGGCTGAGAGAGGCTGGACTGAGGGCTTGTAGGCCTGTTGTAAGGCAAGTCCTAACCAGATATCACCGGCAACTACGTCGCCTATGGGCACAAACCCACCATCACTGGACCAGACAGGACTGGCAAAAAGTGCTCTTCACTGAGGAGTCACGGTTTTGTCTCAGGAATGAACGTTACACCGAGGCCTGTACTCTGGAGTGGGATTGATTTGGAGATGGATGCTCCGTCATTGTCTGGGACGGTGTGTCACAGCATCATCGGACTGAGCGTGTTGTCATTGCAGGCAATCTCAACGCTGTGCGTTACAGGGAAGACATCCTCCTCCCGCATGTGGTACCCTTCCTGACATGACCCTCCAACATGACAATGCCACCAGTCACACCGCTCATTATGTGCATGATTTCCTGCAAGACAGGAATGTCAGTGTCCTGCCATGGCCAGCGAAGAGCCCAGATCTCAATCCCATTGAGCACGTCTGGGACCTGTTGGATCGGAGGGTGAGGGCTAGGGCCATTCCCCCCCCAGAAATGTCCAGGAACTTGCAGGTGCCTTGGTGGAAGAGTGGGGTAACATCTCACAGCTAGAACTGGAAAACCTGGTGCAGTCCATGTGGAGGAAATGCACTGCAGCATTTAATGCAGCTGGTGGCCACACCAGATACTGACTTACTTTTGATTTTGACCTCCATTTGTTCAAGGACACATTATTCCATTTCTGTTAGTTACATGTCTGTGGAACTTGTTCAGTTTATGTCTCAGTTGTTGAATCTTATGTTCATACAAATATTTACACATGTTAAGTTTGCTGAAAATTAACAGTTGACAGTGAGATCACGTTTATTTTTTTGCTGAGTTTAGGTGCCAGGCGCACCGGTTTGTGTCAAGAACTGCAACGTAGCTTGGTTTTTCACACTCAACAGTTTCCCATCTGTACCAACAGTGGTCCACCACCCAAAAGACATCCAGCCAACTTGACAAATGTGGGAAGCATTGGAGTCAACATGGGCCAGCATTCCTGTGTAACGCTTGACACGTAGAGTTCATGCCCTGACGAATTGAGGCTGTTCCTAATGTTTGGTATACTCAGTGTAAACAGCATGTATTGCAATTCGATACTGTGATTTTACTGCGATGATGTTCTAAACATATTGCTCACTATTTGTCTGCGGCAGAGGGACAAGAGAGTTATGAAAAGAGGCATTTTGGTCAGTCATGGAGAATAGTGCTGAAAACATGTTGGCTCAACATTTTTTTTTTTTTTTTTTTTTTTTTTTAAATGGTGAACAAGCTATAGAATGATGAGCTATAGGTTTTTGCGCATGTACAGCAGACTAGCGCTAGCTAATGTTAACTACCTAGCAACAATCTAAAACGTGGAGTCAAAGTATTTCGATAGGAAATCGGCAAAAATAATATTGCAATACTCTACTTAACGTACTGATTTTTTTACCCCCTCACCAACTGTACGTAGATGACTTATCATATGGAATAAATTGAATTTGCTCTTTGCATACTGACAGCTGGGACAACTAGCGCAGGGCTCAATGGCCAGTGTTGTGTCTGAACACTCCTTCCAACCTTGCAGTGGTTTACATGACAAGTAGCGATTCAGCACAATCCCAAGCAAGCAGCACTGTACAACAGTGCAGAATGTGATGGACCGTGTTCTGATGGCTAGGGTTCATTATTCTCTGTTCCTTGACAGATGGCCTGGAGACACATGTTCCACAATGTGGCCAACAATTCTACAGCACTGGCTGGGTTCCACACGTTGCCATTGGAAAGGCCAAAGGCTGAATATCGATTGGTAAAGTCATAGGCCCATGGACACTTCCAGGAGAGGAAAATCATATTCCCAGCGGGCTTCAAGACTGGCAAAAATGTGCTGCTGCTTAGAGAATTAATTTGAATTTAAAAATGCTAAAACAGGTGCACTGATTGCAGATCACAAATGCATTCTGTTCTTAACAAGTGCTGACCAACAACCTCCTCACTATTGAATTCTAATGTCTCTTCAGGAACACAGACCGTTTGGAAATTCTCACAATACTTATGAAGATGGATCATATGCATTTTCCCCCCCTCTGTCTTTGATACAGCAATATCCCAAAAGCAATAAGCGCCTGTGTGCCTGGCTCCTCTAAATATCAAAGGCTCTTTGGTGGGAGGGAGAATTCTATTATGGTAATCCGGCGGTGGTCTAATTGAGTTGCTCATCTCCTGTCGTGGTACAGTGCCAGGCAGTGCTGCATCTTATTTCCCCACCCTCTTTATCTCAGCTTTCAGGGGGTTCCTAGCACCACAGGAGGGCAAGCACATACAAACAGCCCCATGTAAAAAAAAACACTCCAATCTCCCCTCCCCCATTTGCATAAAGAGACACTGCGCCTCTGCTCTGACCTCTCCTCACCCGCGCTAGCCTTCTCTATTAATTAATATCACCCCCCATTCAAACGCTTACCGCGCCATCAAGCTCCATTCGCTTTACCAGGACTCCAACTGTACATCTCGCATCCGCTCTGCGATACGTTTATTTCAATCCATCTACTGTACATTGAGGGGTGGTTTAACCTTCAAGAAAGCATGAGCACGCCACATAGTGCAGCCAGTACCGTAAAAGTATCTGCAGGTGAACACTTGATTTCATATGGCCATAACAGTACTTGGCAGCACATTAGTCACAGCATAGCAACAGATTCCTTAGTGAGAGAAAAGGATGGAAGGATTCAGACTAGAGGTCGACCGAGTATGATTTTTCAACGCCGATATCGGCGGACCAAAAAATGCCAGTACAGATTAAAATCGGCCAAAATATATTTGTAATTACGACAATACTGAATGAACAATTTTAACTTAATATAATACATCAATAAAATCAATTTAGTCTCAAATAATGAAACGTTCAATTTAGTTTAAATATCGCAAAAACAGTGTTGGAGAAGAAATTGAAAGTGCAATATTTGCTATGTAAAAAAGCTAAAGTTGACGTTCCTTGCTCAGAACATGAGAACATATGAAAGCTGGTGGTTCCTTTTAACACGAGTCTTCAATATTCCCAGGTAAGAAGTTTTAAGTTGTAGTTATTATAGGACTATTTCGCTCTATAGAATTTGTATTTCATATACCTTTGACTATTGGGATGTTCTAAATAGGTACTTTAGTGTTGCCAGCCTAATCTTGGGAGTTGATAGGCTTAAAGTCTTAAACAGCTCAATGCTGGAAGCATTGCAAAGACCTGCTGGCAGACACAGGAAAGTGCTGTTGGAATGAATGTTTACGATCCTGCTGCTGCCTACCACCTCTCAGTCAGACTGCTCTATCAAATCATAGACTTAATTATAATAACACACAGAAATACCAGCCTTAGGTCATTAATATGATCAAATCCGGAAACTATCATTGAGATAAAAATTCAAGTTTATTCTTTCAGTGAAATACGGAACCATTCCGTATTTTATCTAACGGGTGGCATTCATAAGTCCAAATATTCCTGTCACATTGCACAACCTTCAATGTTATGTCATAATTATGTAACATTCTGGCAAATTAGTTCACAACGGGCCAGGCGGCCCAAACTGTTGCATTTTCCCTGACTGCGTGCAATGAACGCAAGAGAAGTGACAATTTCCCTATTTAATATTGCCTGCTAACATGAATTTCTTTTAACTAAATATGCAGGTTTAAAAAAAATATACTTGTGTGTATTGATTTTAAGAAAGCCATTGATGTTTATGGTTAGGTACATTCGTGCAACGTTTGGCGAAGTTGGCTGTCTTTGTTAGGAAGGAATGGTCTTCACACAGTTCGCAACGAGCCATGCAGCCCAAACTGCTGCATATAACGTTACCCGGACTCTGTTGCACAGAACACAATAGAAGATACACAATTTCCCTAGTTAAAAGAAATTCATGTTAGCAGGCAATATTACCTAAATATGCAGGTTTAAAAACATACTTGTGTATTGATTTTAAGAAAAGCATTGATGTTTATGGTTAGGTACACATTGGTGCAACAGTGCTTTTTGCGCTTCTTAAAAATCACCCGTTTGGCGAAGTAGGCTGTGATTCAATGATAAATTAACAGGCACCGCATCGATTATATGCAATGCAGGACTAGCTAGATAAACTAGTAATATCAACCATGTGTTAACTAGTGATTATGTTAAGATTGATTGTTTTTTATAAGATACGTTTAATGCTAGCTAGCAACTTACCTTGGCTCCTTGCTGCACTCGCATAACAGGTAGTCAGCCTGCCACAGTCTCCTTGTGGAGTGCAATGTAATTGGCCATAATCGGTGTCCAAAAATGCTGATTCCCGATTATGAAAACTTGAAATCGGACCTGATTAAAATCGGTCAACCTCTAATTCAGACAACCTGGAAAATGTGTTGAACAACTCACATAAAAATAGGACATTTTTTGCAATGACTGAACATCAGACTTGGATGATTGGAAAACAACAGAAAATCAGAAGAGGTTTGCAACACCAAGCCTCCAGACACTACTCATGAGCTGAATCCAGAAAAAGGCATCCCTGGCTAACTAAAAGCAACTAAGGACACATACATACGTAGAAATCACATACGTATGCTTTTGATACCATTCACTCCATTCCAGCCATTATTATGAGCAATCCTCCCTTCAGCAGCCTCCACTGACACATACAGGTAAGTGCCAAAATAAAACAATCAACAAAGTGTCTTAATAGGGTGTTGGGAACAGCTTCACTGCACCTTGGAGTAGATGCTACAGGTGTAGAGTGAACTCTGTTGGAGGGATGCAACACCATCCTTCCACGAGAAATCCCATAACTTGGCGTTTTGTTGATGGTGCTGGAATCTACCATAAGTGTTCAATTAGGTTGAGATCTTGTGACAGACGGCCATGGCAAATGGTTTACATAGTCTTAAAAATCAGGAACCACACCTGTGTGGAAGCATCTGCTTTCAATATATTTTGTATCCTCATTGACTCGTGTTTCCATTATTTAGACGTTATCTGTACATACAAAACAGCAGTGGTGCATTCTGCCATTATAAAAGCTGCTTTCAGACATGTGAAACGTTACCTTCCACTGATATGGAGTCTGGGATACTGATGGAGCTGGTGACATTGTAGTGTCCTGGAAGGATGATGACCACGTCTCCCTCGTAGCAGGCACTCACAGCCAGCAGGGGCTCACTGTGAAACTAACATTTAACACAAGAGCAGTTTCAGTACACAGTCTGTCTGTACAATACAGATCTGCACTCATGACTAAACAGATGGACACAAAAAAACACTTGTTTTCCCGCTTCGGACGTCTCGGTGGAATACAAAAGATACTAGAGCCGAGGCGTTCAGGCGAACAGACACAGCTTCGACAAATCCTGGCGGAATGCCAGTTTACAGGAACTAGGGAGGTCATATAAAAAGACAGACCAAGCGGCTCGGCAAATCCAAGCGCATTAGACCCTTACAAGTGAGACATGGTTAGACATGGGTTTCATCTCTGGTCATCTCATTAAACAGGCCATTTGAAATGGAAAACTGGGCAAACTTAAATTTGATCAAAATACAATATGCTATGGATGAAACATTTAGAAATAACATTTTATTTGTTTGCCATACCTGTACTTCAAACTCTTCCCCTGAGAATTTGGGCCCAAGCTTGTCTGCCATCAGGCTCTGCAGCTGGCTAACTGTAGTGGAGACAGACACGACATGGACCATCCGGCCGCCTGAGGCACGAGGCCCCTTGGCCCTGCACGACTGCTGCCCCGAGTTCACCTTGTATCCCAGCACATACCTGCAGTGTCAGGAGAGAATACATTTAGACTAACAGAATGGTACAGCACTGGACAGAGCAGGTAAATCTTCCACTTTCCCATAGACTCTCAAAGTATAGGCCCAAGTGTGCATTAGGAGTAACTATAAACTCAATTGCTGTGCCTTTTGTATTCTAACAAGAGGTCGACCTATTAAATCAGGGTCGAGTTCAAGTTTTCATAACAATCGGCATTTTGGGACACCGATTATGGCCGATTACATTGCACTCCACGAGGAGACTGCGTTACGCGAGTGCAGCAAGGAGCCACGGGTAAGTAGCTTGCTAACATTAAACTTTTTAAAATCAATCTTAACATAATCCCTAGTTAACTACACATGGTTGATGATATTACTAGTTTATCTAGCTTGTCCTGCATTGCATATAATCGATGCAGTGCCTGTTAATTTATCATCGAATCACAGCCTACTTCACCAAACGGGTGATGATTTAACAAAAGCGCATTCGCAAAAAAAGCACTCTCGTTGCACCAATGTGTATCTAACCATAAACATCAATGCCTTTCTTAAAATCAATACACAAGTATATATTTTTAAACTTGCATATTTGGTTAATATTGAATTTCTTTTAACTAGGGAAATTGTGTCACTTCTCTTGCGTTCTGTGCGACAGAGTCAGGGTATATGCAGCAGTTTGGGCCACCTGGCTCGTTGCGAACTGTGTGAAGACCATTTCTTCCTTACAAAGACCGTAATTAATTTGCCAGAATTGTACATAATTATGACGTAACATTGAAGGTTGTGCAATGTAACAGCAATATTTAGACTTAGGGATGCCATCCGTTATATAAAATACGGAACAGTTCCGTATTTCACTGAAAGAATAAACGTTTGTTTTCTTCGTAATGACAGTTTCCGGATTTGACCATATTAATGACCTAAGGCTCGTATTTCTGTGTGTTATTATAATTAAGTCTATGATTTTATATCTGATAGAGCAGTCTGGCTGAGAGGTGGTAGGCAGCAGCAGGCTCGTAAGCATTCATTCAAACAGCACTTTCCTGCATTTGCCAGCAGCTCTTCGCTGTGCTTCAAGCATTGCGCTGTTTATGACTTCAAGCCTATCAACACCCGAGATTAGGCTGGCAATACTAGTGTCTATAAGAACATCCAATAGTCAAAGGTATATGAAATACAAATGCTATAGAGAGAAATAGTCCTATAATACCTACACCCTAAAACTTCTTACCTGGGAATATTGAAGACTCGTGTTAAAAGGAACCACCAGCTTTCATATGTTCTCATGTTCTGAGCAAGGAACTTCAACTTGAGCTATTTTACATAGCAAATATTGCACTTTTACTTTCTTCTCCAACACATTGTTTTTGCATTATTTAAACCAAATTGAACATATTTCATTATTAATTTGAGACTAAATTGATTTGATTGATGTATTATATTAAGTTAAAAGTGATCATTCAGTATTGTTGTAATTGTCATACATATATATACACAATTTTAAAATGTAAAAAATGTATTTAAAAAAATACAGATTAATCGGCATCAGCTTTTTTGGGTCCAACAAAAATCGCTATCGGCGTTGAAAAATCATAACCGGTCAACCTCTAATTCTAACCAGAGTATGGTGCATTGAACTGGACTGTAGTGTTATTACGTGAGGCGTTTTACTCTCAACTGGGGCAGTGTAGGTCAAACACGCTAGCTCAAGGACAGAGGTGAATCCAATAGCTTTAACTCAGTCGTCTTATTTTCATCCTCCGTAAAGAGACCAACTCCATCAGTCACACAACTATGCCCTCAACACACACACTCTGCAGAGACACTGATAGCTCCTCTCAGTCTTCCCAGCCCGTGTCCCCTTGGGCAGTTACCTGAGCAGCGGGTTCTCCATGATCCGGAGTTTGCGCTTCAGGGACTCCATCTGCTCGTACATCCTTAGGCCCTCCACCATGGACACGTTGTCCAGCTCCGACTCAGAGTCGCTGCTAATACCGTTCCGCAGGCTAGAGAACTCCTGGAACTTTTGAGAGCAGCGTGCCAAAAGAGAGTAATACTCTGCCACAAGTCCAGCAGGCACCCGATCTTCCAGAATATCATAAAACCTGCAGGATTGACAGCCACAGAGGGAGAAATAATTATTTTTAAAAACACAATTGCATTATGGAGGTGGTCTTGAAGGAGTGTTGGGAACAAACTGTTCAGCAACATTAGAGGGCTAAGAGGTTAAGGTGAGATAACTAGTGGAGAAGATCAGAGCACAACATTGTTTTTTTGATGGCCTTGTCCAGAATTTGAAACTGTTCTTAATCATTATTTGGAGAAAGAAAAATACAAGTGAACATTGAGATTCTGAACAAGGAGGGTCTCGATTCTATCTAAGGAGCCGGTCGTAAATGGGTAACAAAGACCGTCTTTAAAAGCAAATTGGCGACATAGTGTCCTTGGTATAAACTAGGAGCTGATTGTTAGACCAATAAGCTTTAGGATTTCTGCTGAAGCCAATAAGATGTCTTAACCCTCGTCTCCACCCGTAAATATCCACCCATTAAAAAAATAAAAAATAAAATAAATCGATGCCACAGTACGCTCAAAATCCCCAGGTACACACTGCCATCTATTGGCCAAATAACAATCTGCACCCTCTCACTGCAACAGCCTTGAGCATATCCAGCTCCAACAATTAGACATGGAGCTTGCTCAAGTGCGCCTGAACTGCAATGATTTGCAAAGCTCTACAGGTTCCTATGCCATATGGCCGTTCTGATAGTGGCATTCAAATAATGGGTTCAACCAAGCCGTGTCATTGGCAGATCTGAACCAATACAGCCTAAATGAGAAAGTGCCAATCAAGCCCACACACACTGACTAATCTTCCCATTCCCCACACTATCAACCTTCTACACATACAGCCTGAGTCGGGGCTCCACACATCTGACAAAGTAGTCAAAGTCATCATCCTCGTCCTCGTCGTCCCACTGTCTCCAGATGTGTTTGTAGAAAAACCTAAAAAAGAAGAAAACGGTTTGAGACAGTTCAGACAAGAGATTTCACAGCACAGAAGCAGAACCAATTGTTCCACTGCATCATTTCTCTTCAGGATATTTCTCAGTGTCTGTCACACCACTTGTTATTTAGTATCACATAGAAGATAAACATTCTGCGGCTGTAATATGACGGTTCTGTCTTGCCTGTCCATTTACAATCTTTTGACTGTTTGTCATATCGTATCTGAGAAAATGTATGTGCAAAAAAGTTATATACTGCAGCTTTAACCACTCCAAAAAAAGAAGTTCCTTCACAGGAAAAAGTTAAGTTATTCTAAAGTTCTATCAAGCGGACCAAAAGACAAAAGGAACACATTTTCAGACACACATTAAGAGAAGTTAAAGTCAGACACACCCAAATTGAATGTCAGTTCCACCACATGCAAACTCCTACAACAAGAGGTTTCAATAATTGTTACAGGGGGATGGAACAAATCGGCACTTTTTCTGGTGCTTTCTCCTCTGACATGGAAAGAAATACAGTTGAAGTCGGAAGTTGACATACACTTACGTTGGAGTCATTAAAACTCATTTTTCAACCACTCCAAAAATGGTCTTGTTAAACTGTAGTTTTGGCAAGTCTGTTGGGACATCTACTTTGCGCATGACAAGTAATGTTTTCCAACAATTATACAGACAGATTATTTCACTGCATTACAATACCAGTGGGTCAGAGGTTTACATACACTAAGTTGACTGTGCCTTTAAACAGCTTGGAGAATTCCAGAAAATTATGTCATAGCTTTAGATGCTTCTGATACTCAAATGATGTCAATTAGCCTAACTATGGCTGTATTTCAAGGCCTACCTTCAAACTCAGTGCCTCTTTGCTTGACATCATGGGAAAATCTAAAGAAATCAGCCAAGACCCCAGAAAAAAAAATGTGTAGACCTACACAAGTCTGGTTCATCCTTGGGAGCAAATTCCAAATGCCTGAAGGAACCACGTTCATCTGTACAAACAATAGTACGCAAGTATAAACACCATGGGACCACGCAGCCGTCATACCGCTCAGGAAGGAGACGCGTTCTGTCTCCTAGAGATGAACGTACTTCGGTGCGAAGAGTGCAAATCTATCCCAGAACAACAGCAAAGGACCTTGTGAAGATGCTGGAGGAAACAGGTACAGAAGTATCTATATCCACAGTAAAACGAGTCCTATATCGACATAACCTGAAAGGCCGCTCAGCAAGGAGGAAGCCACTGTTTCCTGGGAATGTGACGAAAGCTGAAATAAACTATTCTCTACTATTATTCTGACATTGCACATTCTTAAAATAAAGTGGTGATCCTAACTGACCTAAGACAGGGCATTTTTACTAGGTTTTAAATGTCAGGAATTGTGAAAAACTGACTTTAAATGTATTTGGCTAAGCTGCATGTAAACTTCAGACTTCAACTGTAACTGTGGCTTTAACAGCCCTTTGAATAAAAACCTCAGCAGTGTTAACCTGTTTACAATATGGTCTTACCGGAGGTGCTCAAGTGCCAGTGCAGTCTGGTCAAAGTCCCCAGACTCATCAAACACCACATGGAGCTCCTGCAGAGGCACTTTTTGCAGCGTGGCCTCTAGGAGAGTGTTCATGGCCTCCTCCGTCAGCTCGCAGCCTCTCGTCTCACACTGCAGGGGTACCACTAGCTTGACCTGGGCTTTCAGCTCCTTATAGTTCACATCCACCACCTGATGAAAAGGGCACCACAAATATGAGGTTGTAACCTTCATATAACACTTTCCCCATGTTTGAATGGTTAGGCTACCCTGTTCAGTTACTTCTGCTTCGCTCATCAGATCCAACCATCTGCATAACATTGGAAAAGATAGCTGTTTCACACTGTTTAAACAGACCTCTGGATTCAGATTCACTATAAAACTACATCCAGAGTGCAAGTGTTCCAATTCATTTCATGCAGTCTAGAAAGCACAGCTCCTTTAGACAAGTCTCTTGCTGGGAAATCTTTCAGGTCGAAGTGACTTACCTCCACTAGCACATCAAAAACGTCTGTGCACCACTGTGCCTGCCAGTCACAAGGCTCCAGGACCTTCTCCAGGTAGTCAGCTGTGAAGGCCTTCACCTCAGATGTTTTACAATCACCTGTCCAAAACAACAGCACAGACAGCATTTGAGACAACCCCTCAAGTCAGTTTAATTTTTTAGCGTTGAAGATCAATCAATATGGTTGTAGTAAACCTCTTTTAACCACTTTAGACAATAACCTTGACAACAATTGATGCAATACCGTGGGAAGGTTACATACCTAGCATGTAGTCTTGATAGGCTTTGAATCTCTCGTAATAAAGCAGTTCATTTGTCTGAAAGGTGTCAGGAAGGGAGGCATCTCCTATGCGTTCGGCACGTTGCAACCGAGTACCAGCCATATCAAGGTTGAAGTAAGCTGTGCCGCTGTCACCATCATCATCCTCCTCATCATTTTGGAAAAGTTCTGTGTTAGAAAATAAAGTATAAGTTAGATTAGGGTTGCACATTTTGGGGAATATTCAGGAGGTGGAAACTATCCATGGGAATTAACAGGAATATGCTAACTAATATTAATAGCATTTAAATGTAGAGGTTTTTCGCATTGAATATATTTACCATATCATATGGAGACAAAGTAAAAGGTTTGTTTCTATCATAAGTAGAAATAATTGCAAATGATTAAATCCTTCTAATAGAAATTTAAACAATTTAGTTACAAATTGAACTTTAATTAAATGAGTTCTCTTCACATGGGATGATTTCACTGAACAAAGGGGAAAATTGAATGACCCCAACGATCCATCGCAACTCCCAAAAACATTAACATACAGCTGTAAAATTAGTCTTGAAACTAAAGTTCCTCGCAGGCTTCCATGTCTTCTCCCTTCACCTCCTCAATGTCCACCTCTTGAACATCAGACTGAGGCCTCATCACAGTCACTTTCCAACCCTGTTGAGGATGGCTCGTTGTCAGGATCAAAAAGCCTCAAATTTGCCCGGATGAACACCAATTTTTCAACCCTTGTATTGGTCAGCCTGTTGCGTGCTTTGGTGTGTGTGTTCCCAAACAAGGACCAGTTGCGCTTTGAGGCAGCTGATGTTGGTGGGATTTGGAGGATGGAGGCAACAGGGGTAATAGCCTCAGATCCACAAAGTCCCTTCCACCAGGTGGCTGATGAGATATGTTGGCACAACTTCCATTTTGCATCTCCATCCCAAAGCCATGGCTTGGAAGTGTACCTTGCCAGACTTCCAAGAACCTTGCCCTTATCCAGGCCAAGGTGGCGAGACACGGTAGTGATGACAACATAGGCCTTGTTGATCTCTGCACCAGACAGGATACTCTTGCCAGCATACTTGGGGTCCAATATGCACGCTGCGGCGCGTATGGGCTTCAGGCAGAAGTCTTCACGCTTTATGACGCATTTCAGAACTGCAGATTCCTCTGCTTCGAGCAACAGTGAAGTGGGCAGGGCAGTACAGATTTCTCCTCTTACATCTGCAAGCAGAGTCTGAACATCAGACAGGATGGCATTGTCTCCCTCAATCCGTGCAATGGCTACTGCTATAAGTTTCAGTAGTTTCAGGCTGCTTACCACTCTCTCCCAAAATACATCCAGGAGGATCCTCTTGATGGGGCTGTCCATATTGGCAGACTGTGGTATGGCAATTTCTTGGAGAGACTCCTTCCCCTCCAGAAGACAAACATGATGACAACACCACCCCAACGGGTGTAGCTGGGAAGCTTCAATGTGGTGCTCTTATTCTTCTCACTTTGCTTGGTGAGGTAGATTGCTGCTATAATTTGACGACCCTTCACATACCTAACCATTTCCTTGGCTCTCTTGTAGAGTGTATCCATTGTTTTCAGTGCCACGATGTCCTTGAGGAGCAGATTCAACGCATGAGCAGCACAGCCAATGGGTGTGATGTGAGGGTAGGACTCCTCCACTTTAGACCAAGCAGCCTTCATGTTGGCAGAATTGTCTGTCAACAGTGCAAATACCTTCTGTGGTCCAAGGTAATTGATGACTGCCTTCAGCTCATCTGCAATGTAGAGCCGGTGTGTCTGTTGTCCCTTGCGTCTGTGCTCTTGTAGAATACTGGTTGAGGGGTGGAGATATAGAAAATTATACCTTGCACACAAACTTTCGACCACCCATCGGAGATGATTGCAATACTCTGCTTTCTCTATGATTTGCTTGACCTTTACTTAAACTCTGCATGCAGCAAATGAGTAGACAAAGCACGTCTGGTTGGAGGAGTGTATGCTGGGCGAAGGACATTCAGAAATCTCTTCCAACACACATTGCCTGTGAGCATCAGTGGTGAACCAGTTGCATACACAGCTCGAGCAAGTCATTCACCAGCATTTCTCTGAAAACGTTCCTCTATTGAGTAAAACACTTCTGATTCAAGGACCATGAGCTGTTGCTATCGATTAGGTGTCCAATTCATCATTTTCACCTTGAATAGAGGTTGCTTGTTGTGAGCGCTGAGGGAACTTTATGGACTTGGCCAGATGATTCTGCATCGTTGTTGCATTCTTCACATATGATATGGCTCAGTATCTGCAAATGTACACTGATTTTCCTTCTACATTAGCTGCAGTGAAATGTCTCCACACATCAGATAGAGCCCGTGGCATTTTCCTGTAAAGACTAGAAGTGTTAATTAAAATTTAAAAACTTTAAAAAGTTCCATGTACAGATAAATAGTTACGCAGTTTGATTAAACAACTCCTTTGTAAGATAAATGTTTTAAAATGAAACGTACGGAAACAGGCAAATTAATGAACACTCAATTAGCAGGCTCAAGCAAACTAAAACCCACAAACTCAGCAAAAAAACGTCCCCTCACTGTCAACTGTTTATTTTCAGCAAACTTAACATGTGTAAATATTTGTATGAACATAAAATTCAACAACTGAGACTTAAACTGAACAAGTTCCACAGACATGTGACTAACCGAAATGGAATAATGTGTCCCTGAACAAAGGGGGGAATCAAAATCAAAAAGTAAGAGTCAGTATCTGGTGTGGCCACCAGCTACATTAAGTGCTGCAGTGCATCTCCTCCTCATGGACTGCAGCAGATTTTCCAGTTCTTGCTGTGAGATGTTACCCCACTCTTCCACTAAGGCACCTGCAAGTTCCCAGACATTTCTGGGGATTGAGATCTGGGCTCCTTGCTGGCCATGGCAGAACACTGACATTCCAGTCTTGCAGGAAATCACACACAAAACGAGCAGTATGGCTGGTGGCATTGTCCTACTGGAGGGTCATGTCAGGATGAGCCTGCAGGAAGGGTACCACATGTGGGAGGAGGATGTCTTCCCTGAAAAGCACAGCATTGAGATTGCCTGCAATGACAACAAGCTCAGTCCGATGATGCTGTGACACACCGCCCCAGACAATGACGGACCCTTCACCTCCAAATCAATCCCACTCCAGAGTAGAGGTCGACCGCTATGATTTTTCAACGCGGATACGATTATTGGAGGACCAAAAAAAAGCCGCTACCGAGTAATCGGGCGATTTTTTAAATTTTATTTGTAATAATGACAATTACAACCATACTGAATGAACACTTATTTTAACTTAATATAATGCATCAATAAAAACCAATTTAGCCTCATAAATAATGAAACATGTTCAATTTGGTTTAAATAATGCAAAAACAAAGTGTTGGAGAAGAAAGTAAAAGTGCAATATGTGCCATGTAAAAAAGCTAATGTTTAAGTTCCTTGCTCAGAACATGAGAACATATGAGAGTTGGTGGTTCCTTTTAACATGAGACTTCAATATTCCAAGGTAAGAGGTTTTAGGTTGTAGTTAATATAGTATTTATAGGACTATTTCTCTCTATACCATTTGTATTTCATATACCTTTGACTATTGGATGTTCTTATAGGCACTTTAGTATTGCCAGTGTAACAGTATAGCTTCCGTCCCTTTCCTCGCCCCTAACTGGGCTCGAACCAGGAACACGTCGACAACAGCCACACTCGAAGCAGCGTTACCCATCGCTCCACAAAAGCCGCAGCCCTTGCAGAGCAAGGGGAACAACCACTCCAAGTCTCAGAGCGAGTGAGGTTTGAAATACTATTAGCGCGCACCCAGCTAACTAGCTAGCCATTTCACATCGGGTACACCAGCCATTAGGCTGATTGAGCTGTTTATGACTTCAAGCCTATGCTTGCAAAGAGCTGCTGGCAAAACGCAGTGCTGTTTGAATGAATGCTTACGAGCCTGCTTCTGCCTACCATCGCTCAGTCAGACTGCTCTATCAAATCATAGAGTTAATTATAACATAACACACAGAAATACGAGCCTTAGGTCATTAATATGGTCGAATCCGGAAACTATCATGTCGAAAACAAAACGTTTATTATTTCAGTGAAATAATGGGTGGCATCCCTAAGTCTAAATATTCCTGTCACATTGCACAACCCTCAATGTTGTCATAATTACGTAAAATTCTGGCAAATTAGTTCGCAATGAGCCAGGCAGCCCAAACTGTTGCATATACCCTGACTCTGCGTGCAATGAACGCAAGAGAAGTGACAATTTCACCTGGTTAATATTGCCTGCTAACCTGGATTTCTTTTAGCTAAATATGCAGGTTTAAAAATATATAGTTCTGTGTATTGATTTTAAGAAAGGCATTGGTGTTTATGGTTCGCTACAGTAATCCAACGATTGTGCTTTTTTCGCAAATGCGCCTTTGTTATATCATCCCCCAGCGTTGCATCGATTATATGCAACACAGGACAAGATAAACTAGTAATATCAACCATGTGTAGTTATAACTAGTGATTATGATTGATTTATTGTTTTTTTATAAGAAGTTTAGCTAGCAACTTACCTTGGCTTCTACTGCATTCGCGCAACAGGCAGTCTCCTTGTGGAGTGCAACGAGAGGCAGGTGGTTATAGCATTGGACTAGTTAACTGTAAGGTTGCAAGATTGAATCCCAGAGCAGACGAGGTAAGAATCTGTCGTTCTGCCCCTGAACAAGGCAGTTAACCCACCGTTCCTAGGCAGTCATTGAAAATAAGAATCTTTCTTTTGGTGTTTTTCAGTCAGTAGAAAGGCCTCTTTAAGTTTATATAACTGTGACCTTAATTGCCTACGTCTGTAAGCTGTTAGTGTCTTAACGACCATTCCACAGGTGCATGTTCATTAATTGTTTATGGTTAATTGAACAAGCGTGGGAAGCAGTGTTTAAACACTTTACAATGAAGACCTGTGAAGTTATTAGGATTTTCACAAATTATCTTTGAAAGGCAGGGTCCTGAAAAGGGGACGTTTCTTTTTTTGCTGAGTTTAGTAGCAAAACTAACTAGCAGAAATGGTTGGGTTAGAAATTATTTAAACACACTTTGCTGTAGGCTACTATTTATTAGTTAACAAAAAAATGTCATAAAATATATTCACCCCACCCAGTATTGTAATCATAATTTACCAAAAAGAATGTGGTCCTTGGCTCAGACAGTGTAGTAGTGTGGGCTTAATAGCATCACATTAGTGTGCAAGATCTTGAGAATCAGCTGTACGTGTGATGGAAGAACGCACTGCGCATGCAGAGGGTTGCAATTCCATTCAATTGGGGGCTGTTTAACCAAAATATGCCACCAGACCTAGAATTGACTTGTGTATCCCACAAAAAGGTTCACTGTTAAGCTAACCTTTTTGATGAATTTAAGCTAAATTACCCAAATTCCAGGGCTTAATTTCACATCCGTCCCTTTGCAACCCTAAATTAGATGAGTACCTAATTTACTACTTTGGATGCATAGTGTAAAGTGGTTCCCTTCTATTTTGCCCTCTCATGATCACTCACTATTATCGGGCATGGCCTAGAAGCGGGTAATGATCAAGGGGAGATTCAAAAATCATACGAATAGGTGCTGAGACTTCTCTATTCCTCTAACAGTTCTTTGAAATTAAGCAAATAGGTTAATGATACATACCTAGCATTATTTGCTGTTATGAGTCAACAGTTGGTGGCATTGCATGTTTAGCTACTTAGAGTAGTTAGCTAGATAACGTTACCCAATGTACTTAGCTAATGAACGTTAGCTTGCTAACGACGTTTTTAGCCAGTTAGCTAGCTACACGGTTGAAATTAGCAACAATAGTTAAACAAACCTTGTCTGACAACATCTTCTTGTCGCAAATTAAAATATCTGACATCCTCTTCCAATTCGACATTTGACTCCAAATCCACTTTGTCTGTCTTGTTCTGTCCACTTTCACAAGAAATTGAATCTGCTGTCGAAATCATTCCATCCGCCGCCGTTGCTCCTGCTTCAAACTGAGGCTCCATCATAGATGAACAGCCGTCTTCTTCAGCCATTATGCAACTTTCAAACTAGCCACAGCAGAGATCTGAATGTACAATACAATCCAGCCCTGAGTAGTGAAATGACAGGTGAGCTAGCTAAGTAATAGTGCCTTTGGTAAGAAATGCACTTTCACACAAACATCATTGTTGCAAATGCTCCTTTCAAAATTTCCCCGGTTTACGGAGTCTCGTCCAATGAACATTGACGTTGGCTGAACGTCTGGGGTGGTTCTATTGATGGGCGTTCCCAATAGTAAACCAGTTATTATTTTTTTTTACATATGAGGGCAAATGTCAAATAAAATAAAATGTTCTTTGACACATGCGCCGAACACAACAAGTCTAGAACTAGTGGTATAAAGTACTTAAGTAAAAAATATTTTAAATGACTACTTAAGTGGTTTTTAAGTAGTATTGGTATTTTTGACAACTTTTACTTCACTACATTCCTAATGAAAATAATGTACTTTTTACTCCTTACATTTTCCTTGACACGCAAAAGTATTCGTTACGATTTGAATGCTAGCATGACAGGAAAATTGTCCAATTCATGGACTTATCAAGAGAACGTCCCTGGTCATCCCTACTGCCTCTGATCTGGCAGACTCACTAGTGCTTAGTTTGTAAATTATTTCTGAGTGGTGGAGGGTGGTTCTGGCTGTCTAAAAAAATATATAATAATAAGGAAATAGTGTCGTCTGGTTTGCTTAATATAAAGAATATGAATTTCCACCACTGTTCTTAAGTACATTTCAAACCAGATACAGTACATTTAGACTTTTACTCAAGTAGTATTTTACTGGGTGAGTTTCACTTTTACTTGAGTAATTTTTTATTAAGATATCTTTACTTTTACTCAAGTATAACAAGGGGTTACTTTTTCCACCTCTGTGTAGACCTTACTGTGAAATGCTTACTTACAAGCCCTTAACCAACAGTGCAGAAAGAGTTAAGAAAATATTTACCAAATAAACTAAAGTAAAAAATTACACAAAGTAACATGTATCACAAATTGTCAAGAATCTTTGATAATATGTTAAATAAGAGACATGTATATACAAAGGAAATGCCTGGTCTTCCTTTGACTATTGACATGCAGAATTAAACAAATGTAAAATACTCGAGATGCAGCCCTAGTCCCTGAAGTTCATACTTTTGTCCAGTAGGTGTCAACAGAAACATTTAAGAGTTTTTCAAGTGAAATCAACTAGGTCAGATACAAAACAGATATGATATATAGATTAATTGGTCAATTCATATTTATTAACAATTACATTAGACACTACTATCAAAGATTGATTTTATTTTAAATAAAGACCTAGATGCACTATTGTAAAGTGGCTGTTCCACTGGATGTCATAAGGTGAAAGCACCAATTTGTAAGTCGCTCTGGATAAGAGCGTCTGCTAAATGACTTAAATGTAAATGTAAATGTAATGTGAACTTGCTGGTGATGTAGAAAATAAATCCTCAGTAAGGAGGCAAATAGAGGCCTTTTGAGTTGAAAGATAGAATGTTCATATCTATTTTCTTGAGAAATTTGATATGGGATTTGTAAGAAAAATGACTAAATTATGTATACATTTAACGTAGAACTATAACTAAACAGAATACTACTCTGTCACTGTATGAATCTTATTATAATCATAAGACTTTCTGTTCCTTGTTAGAAACTAATGGAGCTATCGTCAGACCGGCTGGAATACTGTGTTCCTTACAGAACATTCTGTCCCCACCCAGGGAGGGGAGAGACCTTGGGCTTGTAGTAGATTGTTTAACAGGTGGCAGACAATGTGAGAAGGCTTGTGAACTATATTGCCATTGTATCTGAGAGGAGGGACATTTATGACGAAATGTGAGGTATATAAACCAATGTACAATGGTATTATGACCAGAGCTCTCGAGAATAAACGCTATTGGCTAATTTTGGTGACTGGTCTCTGTCCATTTTATGCAAATAAGAACCTTACAAATTCTTAGAAACGGACAGTGTTTTAATTGAATTGGTTAATGAACACATAAGAACTAAATTCATCTAACAGAATTATAAACCCTTGTGACAATATTCCAGTATGTGTTAATGATCGTTTTTTGAGACCTTAATGTGTAAGGAACACATGTTCTGTGGGCGTTCACAGATGGGCTGTCATTTAGGCTGCTTCAGCCACCTGACAGCATACCCAAGTAGCCAACACTAAAAAAAATTGCTGGGTAAGAAACAACCCAATTATTTATTTATTTTTGGTAGCCCAGCGCAGGGTAAATACTGGACAGAACACAAGCTGGGTTATTTTAACCCAGACAGTTGGGTTCCCAGCCAGCAATGAGGAATCGGCCCAGAAGCGGCCTTCTTCCGGGTGGCCGGAACTGATTGAAACAGTCCGGTATCGGGTGTCGCAATCAAAATGAATGACTGCTCAGAATCAGCCAAAGTGCCGATTTTGCCTGCATTTTACCAAAATCCCCCCAGAAGTGGCCCGATGCAAATGTTAATAAATGTATACAAAATTACCCGATTCAGTCATATAAAATATTACTATTATACATTGTATACATACAAATTATACCCATCCACAAAGTGTTTGTTTTTTTTACACCCCCTTTTCGTCATATCCAATTGGTAGTTACAGTCTTGTCCCATCACTGAAATTCCTGTACAGTCTGCTGCTCTGCAGGATGTTTCAAGGATGGGGTCCAAACAAAGCAACAAGAGAGGCAATCCATGTGCGGGAGATTTTCACCTCCTACAATTAGACACCCTATTACCTACACACTCATGTCTCAATCTGATTGATGAATTGTGTTGTGCAGTAAGCAGGCTCAGGTGTATTACTGTGCCTCCTTCCACCTTCAAAGAATAGGCAAGAGGGCCAACCATGGAGAATAGTAAGACACTTAATTATTTATTTAACTACGCTATATGTTTTTGTCCTCGTGTGTCAGTTCATGTTTTTCAGCATAAAGTACTCCACAGCCGCAGATTCCTGTTTTCCCTTTAACTACCTCATTTTCTCAAGAACAGTCTCTCTCCTTCACTTCATCCCTCCTCTTCCTAAATCCTCGAGGTTATATCAGCTATGTTAGTTTTGCATTTCACCTGATTAATATGAGTAACAATGTTAGAATAAAAAATAAAAACAAGGCTTAAACATGCTCTTTCTCGCTCTCTCACCTTCGGGCCGACAAGACACTACTGTAATTGATGCACTGAGAGAATATTTGGTTAGCAAGGTGATTCATTAATCATACCTCTTTCCCTTCCTGTCTTTTACACCTCATCTTTCTTCCTTTGTCTTTATTATTCTCAACAGATGAGTATTGACGGACAGATTGAACTTGGATTTATAAACTTACAAATTATAATATGAATGCATGTATTTATAACACTTGGACAATTAACTTCTTTCAGTAAAGTGTTTCACATTCTCTACTGGTTAAAATTAAGTCTCTCATTTGACGAAATACTACACCTGTCCTGTGTTTATCAGATCAATGTAGATGAAGGGCATTAGATATTGAGATGAACCGGATTTAGAGTATTTACATGATGCATAGGAAGTGTAGCGTACTGTTTAAAACAAATATATGAATTACAAATCAGCCTTTAACTAGTTAAATCCTGTTTCTAGTCTGTTAGTTACAATGTGTAACCATTGATGTCCCAGGACCAAGATTGGTAAACACTGTTGAAGTGTATGATTGTAATGCACACATGCAGACAGAGCATCATTCAAAAACTGGAATTTGATACTCCTGGTATTGGATATGACTGAACAATTATCTCAAAGACATTCATACCTGAACTGCACCTTTATTTGACAAGGTAGAGTACATGATCAGGGAATATATTAAATGTACAGTCTACAATATATATATTTTTTCACCTTTATTTAACCAGGTTGTCACGGCCGTTGCTGGAAGAACACCAAGGTGCAGCATAGTGAACGTACATTTTCCTTTTTATTTCAAAATGTCGCCAACAAAGCAACAAACAAACAGAGCAACAAACAAACAAACAAGAAGCTTACAGGGCATTAGTGCCACAAACAGATAACTTCCTACCCTGAAAGGAGGAAATGGGCTACCTAAGTATGGTTCCCAATCAGAGACAACGATAGACAGCTCTCCCTGATTGAGAACCATACCCGGCCAAAACATAGAAATATAAAATCATAGAAAACAAAATCATAGAATGCCCACCCCAAATCACACCCCAACCAAACCAAATAGAGACCTAAAAAGGCTCTCTGTGACACAGGTAGGCCAGTTGAGAACAAGTTCTCATTTACAACTGCGACCTGGCCGAGATAAAGCAAAGCGACACAAACAACAGAGTTACACATCGGATAAACAAACGTACAGTCAATAACACAATAGAAAAATCTATATACAGTGTGTGCAAATTTAGTAAGATTAGAGAGGTAAGGCAATAAATAGGCCATAGTGGTGAAATAATTACAATTTAGCAATTAAACAGTGGAGTGATAGATGTGAAGAAGATGAATGAGCAAGTAGAGATACTGGGGTGCAAAGGAGCAAAATATATATATATATATGGGGATGAGGTCATTGGGTGGTCTATTTACAGATGGGCTGTGTACAGGTGCAATGATCGGTAAGCTGCTCTGACAGTTGGCTTTGGGGATGACAAGTGAAATATACCCGCTGGAGTGCGTGCTACGGGCGGGTGCTGCTATGGTGACCAGTGAGCTGAGATAAGGCACGGCTTTACCTAACAGACTAAAAGATGACCTGGAGCCAGTGGGTTTGGTGGTAAATATGAAGCGAGGGCCAGCCAACGAGAGCATACAGGTCGCAGTGGTGGGTAGTATATGGGGCTTTGGTGACAAAACGGATGGCATTGAGATAGACTACATCCAATTTGCTGAGTAGAGGGTTGGAGGCTATTTTGTAAATGACATCGCCAAAGTCGAGGATCGGTAGGATAGTCAGTTTTACGAGGGTGTTTGGCAGCATGAGTGAAGGATGCTTTGTTGTGAAATAGGAAGCCGATTCTAGATTTAATTTAGGATTGGAGACGCTTAATGTGAGTCTGGAAGGAGAGTCTAGTCTAACCAGACACCTAGGTATTTGTAGTTGTCCACATATTCTAAGTCAGAACCGTCCAGAGTAGTGATGATTTAGTTTTACTTGCATTTAAGAGCAGTTGAAGGCCACGGAAGGAGTGTTGTATGGCGTTGAAGCTCATCTGGAGGTTTGCTAACACAGTGTCCAAAGAAGAGCCAGAAGTATACAGAATGGTGTCGGCTGCATAGAGGTGGATCAGAGAATCACCAGCAGCAAGAGCGACATCATTGATGTATACAGAGAAAAGTGTCGGCCCGAAAATTGAACCCTGTGGCACCCCCATAGACTGCCAGAGGTCCGGACAACGGGCCTTCCGATTTGAAACACTGAACTCTATCTGAGAAGTAGTTAGTGAACCAGGCGAGGCAGTCATTTGAGAAATCAAGGTTGTTGAGTCTGCCGATAAGAATGCGGTGATTGACAGAGTCGAAAGCCTTGGCCAGGTCGATGAAGATGGCTGCACAGTATTGTCTTTTATCGATGGCGGTTATGATACCGTTTAGGACCTTGAGCCTGGCTGAGGTGCACCCATGACCCGCTCAGAAACCAGTTTGCATAGAGGAGAAGGTACGGTGGGATTCGAAATAGTTGGTGATCTGTTTGTTAACTTGGCTTTTGAAGACTTTAGAAAGGCAGGGTAGGATAGATATAGGTCTGTAACAGTTTGGGTCTAGAGTGTCTCCCCCTTTGAAGAGGATCTCATGCATAGTAATAACTACATGTATATACGACTTGCATCCTTTGCACAAAAATATTATATCCTACTCAATCCATAGGCTATATTAATGTCATTCAGACAGTTTTTAATTTGATACAACTGGCTATGGTAGCTGAGGTTCATAGCTAGGCTCTGAACTAATATGTATACCAAACGTTTGGTTCCATACACAGATCGGCTAGATAGCTAGCTACACATCCATAGGCTTACAGGTATTTTTATCCTCCACTGCACAGTAAGCAAGAACATAGGTATAAAGCAAGAACATAGTTATAAATAACTACGTTATTTAATCCATCTGCATGGCAAATATCAGCAAGACAAGCTTACAAATTTGAACATTCAATTTGCAGTAAATGCTTTAGCTAGCTAGATTCTGTTTCACAAGATGACAGCCTGGTTTGCTGGTTGTTTCGGGAGTCCCTAAAACATTAAACAACTAGAATTACAATATCATACTAATGTCACAACACCCATAAAGCTAGCCAGCTATCTGGCTAATGCTAGTTGTACAGCTAGCTTGCTAAATCGCGATATTTGTAAATTAACTTTATGATTTAAAAAATATATACATAATCGTTTGTCTCTACATTAACTGACATATTGCTCTCAATTGTACATTTTTTGCATGATTCGTTATGACGTTATAGTCACTTACATGTACTACCATCATAGCATTTTTGCCAGCCATCTTTGCTGAAGAACGTCTCTAGCCTTGGGTCGCGTAGAGTCAAATTCGTCATGGGAACCACTCGAAATGATTGGCCATCATCCAGCGGACACCACTGGTGATTTGTACAGTTGGGAAAAGTTTCTTTTTCACCGCCTCCCACGCCACCCAAAGGTGCCTCGCACTCTCCGCCTCCCTTCCATTGATTTGAATGGGAAGCGGTGTTTCACTGCGCGGCAGCCTGTGCTAGTGTATCATGACCGTGGTGGGTCTCCCGGGCGCGCCGGTTGCGACACATATGGGTATCAAACCAGCATCTGTAACACCGCAGGTTGCACTGCCATGCAGTGTCTTATTGACCGCTGCGCCACTCGGAAGGCCCCAGCCACAATGCTCATGAATGCTCATGAATTGCCTTGCACAAAGTATCAAAATACTAAAATACTACTTAAAACAGGAAAGACTCTTAAAGAATTGAATGTAAAAGTAAAACCAATTTGTTTAATCACAGTATGTATGGTTCTCAATCAGAGACAACGATAGACAGCTGTCCCTGATTGAGAACCCTACCCGGCCAAAACATAGAAATACAAATAATAGAACATAGAACACCCACCCCAAATTACACCCTGAACAAACCAGAGACATAAAAATGATCTCTAAAGGTCAGGACATGACATTAGGAGACGGTCCTGGCGTTTGCCGGACTTTCTTGGGTGCCCTGAAGCCTTCTTTACGGGAATTGAACCGCTCTCCTTGAAGTTCTTGATGATCTGATAAATGGTTGATTTAGGTGCAATCTTACTGGCAGCAATATCCTTGCCTGTGAAGCCCTTTTTGTGCAAAGCAATGATGACGGCACGTGTTTCCTTGCAGGTAACCATGGTTGACAGAGGAAGAACAATGATTCCAAGCACCACACTCCTTTTGAAGCTTCCAGTCTGTTATTCAAACTCAATCAGCATGACAGAGTGATCTCCAGCCTTGTCCTCGTCAACACTCACACATGTGTTAACTAGAGAATCACTGACATGATGTCAGCTGGTCCTTTTGTGGCAGGGCTGAAATGCAGTGGAAATGTTTTTGGGGGATTCAGTTCATTTGCATGGCAAAGAGGGACTTAGCAATTAATTGAAACTCATCTGATCACTCTTCATAACATTCTGGAGTTTATGCAAATTGCCATCATACAAACTGAGGCAGCAGACTTTGTGAAAATTCATATTTGTGTCATTCTCAAAACTTTTGGCCACGACTGTACACTGCAATTTTTAACGTTTCTTATATATTTTAACATATTACATATTCTAATATAATATTAATAATATTTTGATTATTTATTACATATTGTAATAAACTGGTAACTATCCCAACATTGGGACTTGCATTATCTCTTAAGGAACATATACACTTCTGTAAGCCTGATAAAAGCTTCAAAACTGTCTGAAATATAATTTTCTTTGAAATTATGCAATAGGAAAAGAGGGAGGGGGTAGAGAGAGAGAAGTAGAGGGACATAAGTTAATTTTACTATCTGAAATTGTATTTTCTTTGAAGTTTTACGATAGGAAGACAGGGAGGGGGGACTTAAGTTAGTGCCAACAATTTTTCATGTGCTAAGAATACAACAGAACAGAAGAACAGCAATGACATTTACTCTCACAAGTAGCCAAAAATAACAATATCTGAAAGCCACGTCCCAACTAAGCTATGCTTACCTTCTTATCTGACCCACTGGATCATATCTTAATAATAACACAGCATCAACAACCCAACCTTGCTCTTTTTTAAAGAAAACAACCCCACTAAGTTGCCCAATGCCTGTAACCCAGCAGTTGGGTCATCCAAACAATTTTTTTAGAGTGTACTCATGTACTTAATCTGTCAAAATTGCACTTTTCATTGCTGCTTGTGGTTCTGTCAACAATGTGACACTTTTATATATATTTTGCTCTTAAGTTGTTTCATGTCGGTCACCAGCAGTGGTGTAGTGCTGTGTCGTGTCTGTTCCAAAGTATTCCCACAAATAAAAAAAGAGATATATGTGATTGTGTCTCAAAGTAATCTAGGTATGAAATTATTATTTTTATGTTCCGTCCTGACCATCCATCCCGCAGCTAAGTCTAATTGCCTACCACTGGCCTAATTTATAATAAGGTAGACCTAATTTGGTGTTTTAGGATTTTATAAAAACAGAAAATTTGCCCTATTTGAGCCACTGTGTGTAAGCATAGACAATCTGCAATTTGGATGATGCATTGTATATCCATTCTAAAAATGATGCCGGTTAATTGAGAAACGATGACAAAATAAAAATGTGAAATTCACTCCGGTACCTACAAAAATAGCACTCGACCACTGGTCCCCATGTCAGGTCAGAGCCGTGCACTCCAGCCCCCTTGTTTTTTACTCTTTCTAAAAAACTAAACCTGTCTCCATTCAATAGCGCATAGATGTAAGCTGCAACGGTCCTCCTGAGTTCCAGTCTGAAGCTGGTCCATAAACTAAGGTTTCTGTACATCAATGTCCACAATGTCACTGAGTATAGAAAATACTGAAATTTACCATGCACTTTGAGTGTTTCACCATATGTGGTGAACACAATGAATCTACACGGAACAAAAATATAAACTAAACATGTAAAGCATTGGTCCCATGTTTCATGAACTGAAATACAAGATCCCAGAAATGTTCCACACACAAAAAAAAGCTTTTTTCTCTCAGATTTAGCCAAAAAATGTGTTTACATCCCTGTTAGTGAGCATGTCTCCTTCGCCAAAATAATCTATCCACCTGACAGGTGTGGCATATCAAGAAACTGATTAAACAGCATGATCATTACACAGGTGCACGTTGTGCTGCGGACAATAAAAGGCTACTCTAAATGTGCAGTTTTGACCCCGGCCCTCGTGGAAGGCGCCTCTGGAACGGAGGGCACCTCTGGAACGGAGGGCTGCACTGCAGGCTCTGGACAGGCGGGAGACTCTGGTATCTCCGGGCTCGAGGGAGACTCTGGCAGCTCCGGGCTCGAGGGAGACTCTGGCAGCTCCGGGCTCGAGGGAGACTCTGGCAGCTCCGGGCTCGAGGGAGACTCTGGCAGCTCCGGGCTCGAGGGAGACTCTGGCAGCTCCGGGCTCGAGGGAGGCACAGGACTCACCGGGCTGGGGATACACACAGGAGACCTGGCTCTGGGAGCAGGCACAGGACTCACCAGGCTGGGGAGACATCCAGGAGGCCTCTTCCGTGGCCGAGGCACCGTATACACTGGACCTTGGAGGCGCACTGGCGGTCTCGAGTGCAGAGCTGGCCCCACCTGTTCTGGCTGGATGCCAGTTTCCACCCGGCAAATGCGGGACGCTGGCACGGAGCACACCTGCCTGTGAATACTCGGCCGAGACACAGTGCACATCACCCCATAGCACGGGGCCTGACCAATCCCGTGCTCGCCACGGTAAGCACGGGGAGTGGGCTCAGGTCTCCAACCTGACTCTGCCACACTCACCGTGTGCCCTCCCAAAGAAAAATGTTTGGGGGGGGGCTGCCTCTCGGGCTTCCTTGCCAGCCGTGTTCGTGTCTCTAACTCCATTCTCCGGTATCCCTCCTCGCACTGTTCCAGAGAATCCCAGGCGGGCTCCGGCACTCTCCCTGGATCGACCAACCACCTTTCTGCCTCCTCCCAGGTTGTCTCATAGTCCAAATAGCGCTGCTCACCTGTCCAGGAGTCCCTTTCACCACGCTGCTTGGTCCTTTGGTGGTGGGTAGTTCTGTAACGGCTGTTGGTGGAAGAAGGTGAGGACCAAAGCGCAGCGTGGTACATGTTCATGTTTGTTTATTGACACTGAACACTAAATACAAACATAACAAAGAGAATAACCGAAACAGTCCTGAAAGGTGAAAAACACTAAACAGAAAGCAAATACCCACAAGACACAGGTGGGAAAAGGCTACCTAAGTATGGTTCTCAATCAGAGACAACGATCGACAGCTGTCCCTGATTAAGAACCATACCCGGCCAAAACAAAGAATTACAAACACATAGAAAAAGAAGATAGAATGCCCACCCAAATCACACCCTGACCAACCCAAAAATAGAGACATAAAAGCTCTCTACGGTCAGGGCTCATGTGAAATCCGTAGATTATTTCCTTATGAACTGTAACTCAGTAGAATATTTGAACTTGTTGCATGTTGCGTTTATATTTTTGTTTAGTATAGCCAGATGCTCTGACACAATATTAAATATTGAAATTTGATTTAAAATAATAATAATTTCCAGGAATGCCTTTCAGAAATTTTCATTTATTTTTGCTTTGGATATTCATATTTTCTAAAAGCAAAAGTTATGTTTAGAAAGAAATACAGAACACCAATATGCTTTCAAATGTTGTGTATTCTAAGGAATTCACAATTCTAATCTTTATTTCACGGTCTTTATAAAATGTCTGCTCAAACAGACGTAGGAGATAGGCATCATATGTCCTGTTTTTTTCAGTTCTCACATGCACTGCAAAACAACCAATAAAAACGCAGCTCTCGTTTTATGTAGGCTGCAGCCTATAAAAACGGTATTTTCCTCCTCGTTTTCAGTCTTCACGCGAACATGTTAGCTTTAACATGTTATTGAAGTTGTCTGGTTAAGCTAATATAATTTTAAAAAATGGGGACCATGCAACCCGAATCTTTATTGATGGGTGCTGGATCTTCCATGGCCGTCACTTCGCATTGGAAATCGAATGAGATGCTCAACTGGTCTGTGGTTACCCAGGGAAACGCCACAGCGCTTGGCGATATGGAGATGCCTGCGAACCCGCGTTCTCATTATGGACAATTCTCTCCGTCTACCTCGGTGTTCTTGGCCGTGCTCATGACGCTTCTGGTCTTCGCCACTGTGCTAGGCAACGCACTTGTAATATTAGCCTTTGTGGTGGAGAAAAGTTTGCGAACTCAAGGGAACTTTTTCTTTTTTAATTTGGCCATTGCCGACTTACTCGTTGGTGAGTGCGTAAATGTGTTGCGTGAGCAAATGCATTGTGTGCCACTGTTGTAAAGGTATACATACTGTTGTGTATGATTCATAAGCAACTGCTGCCCATACATATTTTCTCTCTGTAATGTTCTATATTGCCAAAATATTTTAAAACGCGTTTCATACGCGTGTTTAATTAATAGTCGTGCGTAACATTTGTGTTCCATCCCACCTGCAGGAGGCTTTTGCATTCCTGCGTACATCCCCTATGTCATTACCGGCGAGTGGAGACTCGGACGAGGTCTGTGCAAGATATGGCTGGTGGTGGACTATACTTTATGCACGGCATCAGTGTTCAACATCGTCCTGATCAGCTTCGACAGATTTCTATCTGTCACCAGAGCGGTGAGAGCATTTACGCACGGTTATCCTTTCCTGCAGCAGCTTTCCTTTTCAACTGCCTGCTAGTGATGGGAGTAATGACATTTAAAGCCATATCAAAAATTATAACAGAAATATTTTATTTAGTGCACCAAGAACCTGTGTACACTCCATTTCAAAAATGCCACCATTCCTTTCTTTCTGTATCAGGTGAGCTACAGGTGTCAGAAAGGTGTGACCCGGGAGGCTGTTCTGAAGATGCTGAGTGTTTGGCTAGCTGCTTTCCTACTCTATGGGCCAGCGATCATTATCTGGGAGTACATCGCTGGTAGTAGCGTGGTGCCCGACAAAGAGTGCCACGCAGAGTTTTACTTCAACTGGTATTTCTTGATGACAGCATCCACTGTTGAGTTTTTCACCCCATTTGTTACTGTCATGTACTTCAACATCAGCATCTACATCAACATCAGGAGGCGGAACCAGGTGAGGGATGAGCAGCCCGTCGAGGGGCCTGGGGACAGTGAGATGGAGGCCCTGAAAGCTGGAGTTCAGCATGTATTCTTCGTCAGACCAGTGGACGGTGAAGCTCCAAGGATCCCAAACAATGCTGCCAGGTTAGGAGGTATTCTATCTACTGCTAAAGTGTCAGCAGTAACTGGGAACAGCAACAATGAGACAAGTAAGGACCGCAGTATTCTGGACCTTCCTCCACTGCAAGTGGGCGATGTGGTCCAGCATTCCAGGAGGACGCGGTTCCAGGCTGCGGAGCCCTCGTTCAGTAAACCGCGCAGCCGGTCTGAAGTAGCTGCCAGTCGTTTCCGTCTCTCAAAGGACAAGAAGGTTGCCAAGTCCCTGGCAGTGATTGTGTGTGTGTTTGGCCTGTGCTGGGCTCCCTACACACTGTTAATGATCATTCGTGCAGCATGTCATGCCCAGTGTGTCCAGCACTACCTGTATGAAATCTCTTTCTGGCTACTGTGGGTCAACTCCTCCATCAACCCTGTCCTTTACCCACTGTGTCACACCAGCTTCAGAAAGGCTTTCAGAAAACTGCTTTGTACCACCAAGATTAAAATTCAGCCACAGTATATGGAACAAATGTATTAAGCATGACCAATTTGCACGGACAACTATGGCCTCGTTCGGACAGTTTTACACTTGATCAGTTGTCTCATGTCAACGTAGGTGGACAGGTCGTATGAGTGTTGCACAACACTGGGTACAGATGGTCAAAATGAATATAGTCTTGTATTTCTGTGTAGTATGTGCGTGTTTGCAGATCTTTCAACGTGTATTAGTTATTTTAGAACACATGTAATGTCTGTTTTACGTTGAACAATAAATACATGCAGCCACTCACCTCAACTGTTTATTTTCCTGGCATCTACTTTAGACATCTGGCACCAGTGTTCAAAACCTTGTGTAACACAGTATGTTAGCCTTTATATAGTATAGGCACCAACTCTTAGCTTAATGACAAAGAAACATGTTGCCAGCTGTGAAAATGATTCCTCTGGCCACCAACGAGAGCCTGTCTCCATTGAACAGTCACCTAGCAACGGATGACATAAAACTGGTTAACAGCAGCAGTCAGTAGATAGCTAATTGAAACTCATTTGGTAAGCACGAGTCACAACTAAATACAACATTGACCATACTGAATGGTAGAAAACAACCGAAAGTGTTTCAAAAAAATACACCCTTAATAATAACCTTGTCTTTCATAGCACCCAGTGAGTCATTCTGTAAACAAATGTGTATCTTCCCTCATTTGCACTTCAGTGCACCGACTCAACTACAGGCTAGTAATCTGCAGCATAACAGGACACTAAAAGTTGGACATGTAGGTTTAATATCAATTTGTTTATTTGTGCAAATGACATATTGATGATACTTATTCTGTTTTTGCTGATTTACAAGTAGGTCATACATACAATACATAGGGTTGAAAATCCAGAAGACAACGAGATGAATAGAACCCACCTCCAACGAAGATCTTTTAATCAATGTGGACGTCAAAGAAATGAAGGTTAGCCGCCACTGTATAAGCTCCAGTGACAAAAAGGGGCATCATACACATCAGTTTCTCCTACCACTCATGCCAGAGCAGGTCTATGTAAAAGCATGCACCAACGCACGCCGCTTAACTCTCTACAAATGGCTGTCAACCACAGAAGGCTGCAACCAGAAAAAAAAGCTCAAGCCAAATGAGTGAAGCCGTAGAGAGAGAGGAGGGCAAAGGAAAATCTACAGCCCAGGTGTTAGTCCGTGGAGAAGGGGTTGTTGGGTCACAGCGTGAGGTCAATGGAATAACTCTCCCCAGTAAGACCTCGTAATGACGCGACATTCTCTAAAAACAGGCATTATTTCATTCTTCTGCATGACCATGAAATTATGACATACAGACAGAGGGGAGGCGAGTAGGGGTCAAAGTTTAAACATGTGCTTCCACTGGCTATATAATCTCCTTCTGAGGGTGACGACGGACGACAGAAATGGTCAAATATGAAGGAATGACAACACGCAGGAAGTGCAAGGCAAACCGCAGCCTGTACACCATGTATTCTCAAAAGCAACACCATTAAATGCAACACCTTATGCTAAAAATGGTAACATGAAATAAAGAGGGATGATAGAAGGAAGAAGAGTGAGGAGAAAAGGATAGAGAAAGGGAGATGGAAGGCAGGTGTTGTTGGTTGGAATGGCATTTTTCCCTAATGGATGGAATACCCTGGTGTGAGTGTACATGTGTGTGTAAATATATATAGATCTTTTTTTATAAGTGTAGCGAGCCCTACAGCACCAGGCCCTCATAAGCAGGTCCCTCGGCCTCCGGCGACTCTCTCTGCAGACGCAGGTGCTCCAGTGTGTTGTGGAAGTGTTTGTTGATCTGCTCCGTCTCCTCGCTGGCCTCCAGGTTTGGTAGGTCCTCTCGGATCTTCTGGATCAGCTGGTTCAGAACCTGGACCGTCACCTACAGGGGATCAAGACGTTTCATGATCTTAAATAATAATTTCAAACAGGTTGAAATTAGTTAGAAAAAACAACAATGTGTTACCTACTGTAGATATGCATAAATATACTCAGTTATAAAACAAAAGTTATACAATGATTAAGCTGGAAAAATTCTGTTAGTGTCTGAAATTGTCATGACTATGGAGCCCCTGTTCTCAGTCCCTGGAGGCCTAGTAACCTCTCTAGCTGTTAAAAATAACCCCCTGATGCAGATGGGGAGTCTATCTGAGGAGAGTGGGCGGGTGAGCTGTAGCCTCCTGTCCTTCCCGCGCTGGTAAATAACCACCAACAGTGGGCGTCGCCTTGGAGTCCTAGCAAGTCCTAACACTGTTCCAATAAACTCAGAGAACAAGGGAGATTGGATGGCACCTCTCCAGGGAGCTCAATGTGACAGTCTGCACTTGAAGTGCGTTGAAAAGACATCAGGATTTCATAATGTAGGCCTGGTTCTGAACAAGCGTGTCAGGAATGAGTGGTAGTCCAGACGAGGAGGACAAGGGGGAAGAAATGTGCACATACCGCATCATTCTCTCTTTCGTAGAAACAGACGTATCGGTTCAGGATCTCAATGAAGAGCTGCACTTGCAATGACGGGTCCATGCACTGGTTGGCGATTTTCAGGGCCTTCTTTAAGCACTCCATCACCCTCTTCCCGTCACGAATCTGAGGACAGAGACACAGGCGAGGTGTAAAACTCTACCACGCATTCACACACATGCCACCTGTAATGAAGAAAGAGGAAGTTGAAAGTGCTACGTGTTCGTAGTCACTTCAGCAGCAACCAATCATAGAACAAAGAGAACCTCGTCCTGCATTTCTCACGCTTCCAATACTCTGATTATGCATGTCATTATACACAAGGAACCTTAGAATTACCACCCCGCTTTAAAAAAAATATATGTTTTTTTAACCTCTCATCAGAACAGAAGACAAAGCAAGGCAATCAGTCTTAAATAAAGGTTAAATAAAATAAATACGTCTCAAAACTTGGTTACTAGACGGTTACTGCATGTCCTGTTACTATGGCGACACCATCTTTAGTACTGCACTGTTTCTACACAATAATTATATGTATTCCTCCTCTTTGTGATCACAACCCCCACCTCCTCTCCATTCTTTTCAGTGTTGCGTCCGGACCAGAAGAGGTGTGCACAGATGCTGACGGCCCGACACTGGTCTGGCTTCTTGAGCAGTTTGGAGGCGGCGAGTGCACACTGTGTCCTCAGCGGTTCGTGGTTCTCCTCGCTGAAGCATTTCGTTCTCTCAAACGTGCCGATGATCAGCGTGATGGCTGCTAGCTGAGCCTTGGAGTCGCTGATCTCATCCTCATACAGGGAGAAGGCCTGGGTGAGGGAGGGAGGAGGGGGTTCTCAGAGAAAACAGATATAGAAAAATTCCTCACCAAAATCAGTGGATCATTGCTACCAACACAGGGCACAAGTAAACTTAAGGCAAAGAGGGGTAGTGACCTCCCTCCCTCTTTCCAATATGTCACATTCTCAACCCATTTTGTCCCCTGTACCTGTGACATGAACTCGTAGGCCACAGTCTCGTGGTTCTCGAAACCAATCTCTCCTGCGGCCAGCGCCCCCTGTAGGAAGAGTCTGAGGGGCAGCTCAGCCAGCTCAGCCTTGATCAGAGCACTGATGGTTTGGTGGGCAAATGAGAAGATCTTCTGGCACTTCTTCTCCCATTTATCATCCTGTGGGACGTGTTCAACAAAGAGGAAACAGTTCAAATCCACCTTCCTGTTTATTATAAATCATCATCTTCCTAAAAAACTATATGTATACGACGGAGCAAAAATATAAAAAAACGCAACATGCAACAACTTCAAAGATTTTACCGAGTTACAGTTCATAGAAGGAAATCAGTCAATTTAAATTAATTAATTAGGCCCTAATCTTGGATTTCACATGACTGGGCAGGGTGAGCAGCCATTGGTGGGCCTGGGAGGGCATTGGCCCACTGACTTGGGAGACAGGCCCAATCAGAATGAGTTTTTCCCCACAAAAGGGCTTTAATTACAGACATAAACTCCTCAGCAGCACGCCCCCCCCCGCCTCTCAGACGATCCCGCAGGTGAAGAAGCAGGAGGTGGAGTTCTATAGTTATGGTCGGCAGTTGTGAGGCCTGTTGGATGTACATCCAAATTCTCTAAAACAACAGCTTAAGGTAGAGAAATTAACATTAAATTCTCTGGCAATAGCTCTGTTGGACATACCTGCAGTCAGCACCCTCCCACAAAACTTGAAACATTGGTGGCATTGTGTTGTGTGACAAAACTGCACATTTTAGAGTGGCCTTTTATTGTCCCCAGCACCAGTGTAACGATCATGCTGTTATATCAGCTTCTTTATATCTCACACCCCTCAGGTGGATGGATTATTTAGGCAAAGGAGAAATGCTCAGTAACAGGGATGTAAACAAATTTGCATTTGAGAGAGAAAAAAAAGCTTTTTGTGTGTATGGAACATTTCTGGAATCTTGTATTTCAGCTCATGAAAAATGGGACCAACACTTTGCGTTTATATTTTTGTTCCGTGTAGTTAGGGTAAGGGTTACGTACTGATGAAGAGTTCTCTTTGTAGCGGAAGGCCAGCTGATAGGCAGCAAACACCAGCGGTGGAAGAGTGTAGCGAATCCTCTGGTTCCCCCCAGCACCAAAGTGCTTCCTGGCTGTATTCAGGATCTGAAGAACATGACACTGACCTCCATTAACACATAAAATACATAAAACACATCTCCTGAAAACACATGATACTGTGCCGGAATTCAACTGTACGGTGAGCTAGGCTTACCAGATACTGTTGGTCGGGGTCGTCGGAAAGCAGCAGATGGATAAAGCGACCCACAAGGCTCTGCTCCTCAGCAAAGTCCTCTGGGTCGGGGTCTTCAGCAGGCTGGTCTGGCTGGTCCTGGATCAGTGTCGACACCAGGGTCAAGATGGCATCCACCTTGAGGGAGAGAGAAAGCGGTGCTTCAGCAGTGAGATATTTACAGTGCTTTCAGAAAGTACTCTTGACTTTTTCCACGAAATACAAATGGATCAAATTGAGACTGTCACTGAGGCCAATGATGATTTTAAAGCAATTACAGAGTTTAATGGCTGTGATAGGAGAAAGCTGAGGATGGATCAACAACATTGTAGTTACCTCAGAATACTAACCTATATGACAGTGAAAAGGAGGAAGCCTGTACAGAATAACAATATTCCAAATCATACATCCTGTTGACAATAAGGCACTAAAGTAATACTGCTAAAAATGTGGCAAATAAATGCACTTTTTGTCCTGAATACACAACGTTATATTTGGGGCAAATCCAACAACACGTCACTGAGTACCACTCTTCACATTTTCAAGCATGGTGGTGGCTGCATCATGTTATGGGTATGCTTTGTCTTCAGGAAGGACTAGGAAGTTTAAAACAAACGTAATAGAGCTAAGGCAAAATCCTAGAGGAAAACCTGGTTCAGTCTGCTTTCCAACAGAAACTGGAAGACAAATTCACCTTTCAGCAGGGAAATAAGGCCAAATCTACACCGAAGTTGCTTACCAAGAAGACATTGAATGTTCCCGAGTGGCCTAGTTACAGTTTTGCCAGATTTGCCTTGGAGTTTTAAGCCAAGAGTTGAAAATGACGATCAAGCAATGACCAATAACCAACTTGACAGAGCATGAAGAATTTTAAAATAATAAATGTGCAAATATTATTCAATCCAGGTTTGCAAAGCTCTTAGAGACTGACCCAAAAACACTCACAGCTGTAATCGTTGCCAAAGGTGATTGTAACATGTATTGACTCAGGGGGTTGAATACTTATCTAATCAATTTCAAAATAATAGAATTTTCCACTTTGACATTACAGAGTATTATGTGTGAACCGTTGACAAAAAAAAGACCATTAAATAAGTAAAAAATCCCACTTTGTAACATAAAATGTGAAAAAAGTAAAAAGGGGTGTAAATACTTTATGAAGGCACTATCATCAATAAGCTTTCTTGAGCAGACTGGAAAGGGCAATAAAAGCAGCGAAAAAATAAAATAAATATTTTTAAATAAATAAATAAAAATCAACAAACGGCAAGTATATTGTAATAGAGTTGAAGTTATATCACGGTCAAAAAGGTATAGGTGAAGATAGAACTAAGAGAAAGGCTTTTTTTTTTTTAAAGGCCTCTTATGGCATTAATGGGAAATCAACGTTTTCTTGGAGTCCCACTAAGAGCTCTCTTAGAAAAGGCGTGCTCTGAATCATGGTTCACATTGACCTTTTCCAAATAGAAAAGTTAGAAAAGGTTAACGTGCCTTGAACAGCCAATATCTTGAAGAGAATTGATGAAAATACGTAGGCAGACTGCTTGGAAGTATACAAACCAAAGAGCCTTTTGTGGATGCTTACCTAAACAGATAGGGTAAGGTAAAAAAGAGCCCAACAAGAAAACACTTGTGGGAAAGAACACAGCTCAATGTGTAATGTGCAAAAATGTAAGTAAGTAGCATATATCAGTGTGTGTGTACAGTGCCAGTCAAAAGTTAAGACACCTACTCATTCAAGGGTTTTTCTTTATTTAAAAATTGTAGAATAATAGTGAAGACATCAAAACTATGAAAAAACACATATGGAATCATGTAGCAACCAGAAAAGTGTTAGTGTTGAGATTCTTCAAAATAGCCACCCTTTCTTTGCCCTGATGACAGCTTTGCACACTCTTGGCATTCTCCCAACCAGCTTCATGAGGTAGTCACCTGGAATGCATTTCAATTAACACGTGTGCCTTGTTAAAAAAGTAAATTTGTGGAATTTCTTTTCTTCTTAATGCTTTTGAGCCAATTAGTTGTTTTGTGTCAAGGTAGGGGTGGTATACAGAAGAAAGCCCTGTTTGGTAAAATACCAAGTCCATATTATGGCAAGAACAGCTCAAATAAGCAAAGAGAAATGACAGTCCATCATTACTTTAAGACATGAAGGTTAGTCAATCTGGAAAATGTCAAGAACTTTTAAAGTTTCTTCAAGTGTAGTTGCAAAACCCATTAAGCGCCATCATGAAACTGGCTCTCACGAGGACCGCCACAGGAAAGGAAGAACCAGAGTTACTTCTGCTGCAGAGGACAAGTTCATTAAAGTGAACTGCACCTCAGATGGCTGCAGCCCAAAAAAATGCTTCACAGATTTCAAGTAACAGACTCAACATCAACTGTTCAGAGGAAACTGTGTTAATCAGGCCTCATGGTTGAATTGCTGCAAAGAAACCACGACTAAAGGACACCAATAAGAAGAAGATACTTGCTTGGGACAAGAAACACAAGCAATGGACATTAGACCGGTGGAAATATGCCTTTAGGCTGATGAGGCCAACCGCTGTGTCTTTGTGAGCCACAGAGTAGGTGAACGGATGATCTCGGCATGTGTGGTTCCCACCGTGAAGCATGGAGGAGGTGGTGTGGTGGTGTGGGTGTGCTTTGCTGGTGATGCTGTCAGTGATTTATTTAGAATTCAAGGCACACTTAACCACCATGGCTACCACAGCATTCTGCAGCCAGCCCATCTGCTTTGCACTTTGGGGGACTATCATTTGTTTTTCAACAGGACAATGACCCAACACACCTCCAGGCTGTGTAAGTGCTATTTGACCAAGAAGGAGAGTGATGGAGTGCTGCATCAGGTGACCTGGCCTTAACAATCACCCGACCTCAACCAAATTGAGATGGTTTGGGATGAGTTGGACCGCAGAGTGAAGGAAAAGCAGCCAATAAGTGCTCAGCATATGTGGGAACTCCTTCAAGACTGTTGGAAAAGCATTCCAGGTGAAGCTGGTTGAGAGAACGCCAAGCATGTGCAAAGCTGTCATCAAGGCAAAGGGTGGCTACTTTGAAGAATCTCAAATATATTTAGATTTGTTTTACACTTTTTTGGTTATTACATGATTCCATATGTGTTATTTCATAGTTTTGACATCTTCACCATTATTCTACAATGTAGAAAATAGTAAAAATAAAGAAAAACCCTTGAATGAGTAGGTGTGTCTAAACCTTTGACTGGTACCTTATGTGTGCGTTGGGGTGTGTGTACTGACCTGCTCCTGGGCTATAATGGTGGTGTTGTAGTCCAGAGTGTTGCTCAGAACGTAACAGCTCATGCTTTTGCGGGACTCATAATCAAAGTACTCGAAGAGCGGAGGGAAGTGCTTGAGCTGCAGAACAGTCAGAATGTTGTTGTAGGTGTCCACTGGGATCTTCAGCAATCTAGTCAATTCTTTTGAGACCGCGCTACTGGTTGCAATGCTTTGAAAGGAGGGAGACAATAGTTGAGAATGAAAATACTGCAGTAGCAACGGCAGTTCTTTTCCAGCTATCTTTGAAAATTGGGAAATATAATAAACTTCCAACTATCACATGCTGGCAGCAAAACAAATTCATTATTATCTATTTTTTGTCTAAAGCAAAAAGGGAATTTCATTAAGACATTACCTCAAACTTCTTACAGAGATTTGAGATCATAGACGTGGACGTTTTGCTTGAAGTTAACCTTCTTTTCTATGGTAAAATTTAAGACTGCACCGATAAAGGTAGCTACACATCAGTTAGAGCGCTGTCTGCTGCTAGAATGCCCGTTCATTCATTTTTATCAGTGGAACTTTTTATCAGTGCAACTAAATTACAAAATTAGTCTAACGAGCTGAAATTACAATAAGAAGCATTTCAGATCTGCATTTATAAATGCAGCAAGATATGTCTTACGCGTTTTAGCATATTTTTTTCTTCCCCTGCATGAAAAACACAGAATTCTACGTTAACACAACCCCTGCTAATATAAATAGATTTTAATTTCCATTCATGCACATCTTTGGCCTGATGCAACGTTGAATTCCTCTACCAAACAAAGGAGAAAAATAACTACCCAGAAGATTAACTAATGTAACACTGAGACGGGGACATGGTAGTGCTCTTACTGTTCCAGGTTGAGCTTGTTGAAGATCTCCACTGTGCTCTCCAACACCTTGTCCACATAGTCCACCCGGTCAGGGTAGCACTTCATTGCCAGGTTGATGAGGGACACCTGTAATGAGACCACATCCTCCGAAGGCATGTCCTGGCGGGACTGAGGGGGGGAGATAAAATACAAAATAAGGTAATAACGTATCAAATGTAGCCTACTTCAGTTTAATTTCTTAAACTTAAGCATACATCAAGGTCAAGAGATTGAGTCGATGAGAGGAAAACTAGACCTAGATTTTGTGCCAGAATTTGTCTTTTGAGTGAGAGTTAACAATACAGCAATAGAACATGTGCAGGGGAATTTTTAACGACCAAATCAATGGGAAAATAGATTGCAGGAGAAAGACAGGAGAAGAAAAAAAAGAGTAAAGTCTTTCTCCATCACTTACCTGTATAACTGTGGCTACTTGTTGGGAGAAAATATCAAACAGTTTGATTTCAGCAGGGATTCCAGGTCCATCTTCTCGGTGAGCAAACAAAGCCAGTCTAAAACAGAGAAGACCAATTGCGTCAGTGGGTTCCCAGCACAACACCAAGGGAAAATGGAAAAGTGCAATCCCGCGTGTAGTGTACTGATTGAAATTGAATCATATGTCGCAGAGTTTACATCACCTGTCAATGAGAGCGATGATGATGTTTTTGACATTGACGTGCTGATGCAGGTCGGCACAGGAACGAAGGAATAGGTTCAGTGTCTGAAGGTGGAACTCATCAGGGAAGACCTATTAGAAGAGAAGGGCCAGAGACAGCAGAGTAGGGTGACACCTCCACCATGTGACTAGTCTGTGATGAATCAGTAATAAACATTTTTTTTTTTTTTAAGTAATCCCCTTTTCAGGACCCTGTCTTTCAAAGATAATTCGTAAAAATCCAAATGTCACAGATGTTCATTGTAAAGAGTTTAAACACCGTTTCCCATGCTTGTTCAATGAATCAAACAATTAATGAACATGCACCTGTGGAACAGTCATTAAGACACTAACAGCTTACAGACGGTAGGCAATTAGAGGTCCCATTTATGAAAACTTAGGACACTAAAGAGGCCTTTCTACTGACTCTGAAAAACACCAAAAGAAAGATGCCCAGGGTCCCTGCTCATCTGTGTGAACGTGCCTTAGGCATGCTGCAAGGAGGCATGAGGACTGCAGATGTGGCCAGGGCAATAAATTGCAATGTCCATACTGTGAGACGCCTAAGACGGCGCTACAGGGAGACAGGACGAACAGCTGATCGTCCTCGCAGTGGCAGACCACGAGTAACAACACCTGTACAGGATCGGTACATCACACCTGCGGGACAGGTACAGGATGGCAACAACAACTGCCCAAGTTACACCAAGAACACACAATCCCTCCATCAGTGCTCAGACTGTCCACAAATAGTCTGAGAGAGGCTGGACTGAGGGCTTATAGGCCTTTTGTAAGGCAGGTCCTCACCAGACATCACCAGCAACAATGTCGCCTATGGGCACAAACCCACAGTCCCTGGACCAGACAGGACTGGCAAAAAGTGCTCTTCACTGACGAGTCAAGGTTTTATCTCACCCGGGCTGATGGTAGGATTCACGTTTATCGTCGAAGGACTGAAAGTTACACCGAGGCCTGAGGTCTGGATCGAGGTGGAGGGTCCGTCATGGCCTGGGGCGATGTGTCACAGCATCATCGGACTGAGCTTGTTGTCATTGCAGGCAATCTCAACGCTGTGCATTACAGGGAAGACATCCTCCTCCCGCATGTGGTACCCTTCTTGCAGGCTCATCCTGACATGACACTCCAGCATGACAATGCCACTAGCCATACTGCTCATTCTGTGCGTGATTTCCTGCAAGACAGGAATGTCAGTGTCCTGCCATGGCCAGCAAAGGGCCCTGGATCTCAATCCCATTGAGCACGTCTGGGACCTGTTGGATCGGAGGGTGAGGGCTAGGGCCATTCCCCCCCAGAAATGTCTGGGAACTTGCAGGTGCCTTGGTAGAAGAGTGGGGTAACATCTCACAGCAAGAACAGGCAAATCTGATGCAGTCCATGAGGAGGAGATGCACTGCAGTACTTAACGCAGCTGGTGGCCACACCAGATACTGAGTGTTGATTATGACCCCCCTTTGTTCAGGGACACATTATTCCATTTATGTTAGTCACATTGTCTGTGGAACTTGTTCAGTTTATGTCTGTTGTTGAATCTTGTTATGTTCATACAAATATTTAAGTTTAATATTTAAGTTAAGTTTGCTGAAAATAAACTCAGTTAACAGTGAGGACGTTGCTTTTTTTGCTGAGTTTAGTTCTTGTGTATGCATTTCCTACTACAAACCTTGACGCAATGACAAACTGGAAACAGTAGTTACCTGAATGATGCACTCCATGAGATATTCTTGAGCCAGGGAATCTCTGCAGTTTACTACCTGCTCTAGGACACCGGACAGCACAATCTGGGGAGAGAAATAACCCAAATACAATGCAACACAATGGGCATCCTCTCTAGATATACGAGACTTACGTATTTGTGTATTTTCTGCACGTTGTAATACATATTCAATGTAATATTTTATCCAATACCGCATCCCTCTTTGCCAAACATCATTTCTAAGGTAAAGTAGATATAATAGCAGAAATAAAACATCAAAAGAGGTGCTCAGGGTTAAGAACCCCTCTCTGAGCTTGACAAGGATCATCTTCTCTCGTCTCCACTCCCTCAGCTAGACAAACAACAAAGGCTAAACCCTACAGGTGCTCTTTATTCTAGAACAGTGCATGCTGTGTTCCTAGTCTCCTCTGTATGGCATGACGCTCTCAATTGAAATACATGAATACATTTGCAAGCCAATATCTGAAAAATGGCAAACAACCATTCTGATTAATATTAACTACAGTCTTCACGGCAGTTCCAGATGACTCATACATCAGCATTTAGAGTTAATGTCAAAGGTTCCATTGTACTTCCAGTACACGCAAATGTACAGCTCTAGACATCGATATATATATATATATATATATATATGCAATCACAAACCTGTTTATACTTTTCCACGTTGACCCCCTCCAGCTGGCTGAGTCGAACCAGGTTGGTCCCGACCAGGATGCGCAGCTCCTGCCTCTCCTTCTCCCTCTTCTCCCTGTCTCGGCTGTGGCCCTGGTGCTGCATGCGCACCCACAGCTTATTCATCTCAGCAAAATTCAGCAGCACAAAGTCAATGGAGTCGTTAATGTCTCCCGTCATCGCATCCTCCCCTCTGGAAAGAGGTTAGAGATGAGATCCTCATTAGGTGGAGTATGATATATCAAAAGGAAGTATATAGGCCCTTTCATTAAATCAATAATTGAACGGTCACATTTAAAACTTCTGGGATGATTGCTAAACAACGAGCTCAAATCCTCATTCAATCAGAGGACAGAAACAACATAACGAGGATGTCTGGTTAACACACTGAGGCCTGGATTGCGAGTGGGAATCGGTCGATGAGAATGAGCGAGGGGCAGCTCAGGAGGGGAGCCGTGTGAGGAGAGACTGAGAGGATCTCAATTACATATTCCTTGCGTCCTCTTTTTCCTCACCTCCTTCTCAAAACCTTTGGATGAGAAAGCCAGAGGTCCCTCCCCTCTGACCTTTTCCTCCAAAAGGGTTTCGTGAAAGAGGCGAGGAGAGAGGACACAAGGAATATGTCATTGAGATTCTCCCTTTGTTCTTACTCTAGCTGCTCCCCATCATCAGGCAAGATGTTGCGGGTGCACTGCAGCAGGTAGTTTCTGAGGAACAGGCCTCTCAGCGGGTGCTGCACCCCACGACACATCTCCACCAGGTCCTTCAGGATGTCCTTACGCGACTGAGGGAAGGAGCGAACATACACCACCCCCACAGTGATCAGCAGGTAACTGGGGAGAGAGGGGGGGGGGGTCATTACTTGTCCCGTTTCCTATTCCTCTAGGGTCAAGCTGCATCTAGTTTGCACTGCCTAAAAAGAGGACATTGTTGTCACATGATTGATCACATGTACAAGTAGGCTAGTCCAAGAGAACATGTGCAGCTTTCCATTTACACTTCACTTTATTCACTAGCTGACACAATCATTAGGGTGCTTGAGTACTCACAGTCTGGGGATGATGTTCCCTGCATATTGAACCAGCTCATAGAGGTCAGCCACCTTCCTGCCCTTGGCAAACTCATCTGTCAGGTACACCTCCAGGTAGTGGAGCTCGTCAGAGATGGCCATGTCTGCACTCAGAATTAGGGAATCATAGCCCAACTGTAAATAACACCAAACCTGGACATGCCTAGAACAGTCAAATGATCTGGAGAATGAAACAAGTATTTTTTTAAATGTCTAGACCAGAGTTCCATAGGTTGCAGCAGGTAAAGGATACAGAGTTCATAGTAGCTCTTTGGCGATAACATGGAGGTCCTGAGTTCACCCAGCATGTTAGATGCATGTTTCAATGCATCCATCAGCTTGTTCTTGTCCTACAGATGGAAGTGTAAACAGTACAGTTACATTAATCCTTGATACACTGCTCCAAAATATGCTGTAGTGTAACTTGTGGCTAGGAAACAGTGTCTCTCTCATACACTAATGAGGGTCAGAGAACACAATACATATTTGCTATATTGTTAACAGAAAAGACAAGGAAGTCAAAGGGCCCCCCACAGAAGGAAATAGGCAGATCTTACCAGGCAACGTTTCATCTGAAATGACTGGACCTTGACAGCCTGCACAGCTTCATCAAGTAGCTTTTCCTGCTCGTCCTGGGGTGACTGCTGTGTGGTAGGCTGAAAGACAGCACACTGAAGCTCAGAGGAATGCCATGCATGTTACTCTGACATACTCCACCATTATAGCTACAGTGGTTTACAGTTACAGTGAGCCGAGACATGACATTGACTCAGATGCTCAGTAAACTGGCTATGCCCCAAGAAAAATAATGAAATGATTGATGGTACTGTACTGGCCAACATAAACATCGATTTTGCTCATTTATAGTTATCCTAATGTCAGCGTTCTGGATGGCCTGAGATTAGAAATGGTGAAAAATATTAACTTGCCTCATCAAGACTGTAATAGGTGCAGACTTCAAGCTAGCACTGAGTCATTAGACTATCAAGTGGTTAACTACTAATTCGTATATGCAGTGTTCACACTAACCATGTTTATGTCTAGCTATACTGACATCACCAGCATGAATGATCAATGACTGACAGCTGATGGCTAACCTTTGCTTAGCCATCAACTATCTATTGAAGTAGCTAGCTAACGTTAGTTGTGGTGGCCAGGTTTGTATATTTGGCCCTCTGTCACGGATAACCCATTTCTAGCTTGTTCGCTAGTTAGATATGCCAAGTTAAATCGATATACTCTCTGATCTTTACTAGCTCCGTTAGCTAGCTAGATTGCTAACTGACTACAGTCTAGACATTTCATGAAAATACTAACTATCAAACTGTACTCCTTTGACTTTGTGAAATGTGTGCTTTAAAAGTAAGAGACAGAAATAATAATAAGACAACAACGAATCGGTCGATTCTTCAAAAATGAAATGTGTTGACAGTTAGCCTACAGTAGCCTTTAGCCAGTTACTAGCTGGTAGGTAGCTATATCGTTTTTAGATAGGCCGTAGCTAGCTAGCGCCACACACAACTGGAGTCTGTTTTTGAGTCTCAGTATCAGCCATACAGCAATAAAAATAAAAAAATACCTAAAATGAATGACTCAAACAGAAGGATTGGATGGATAATAATCACACGTATAAAGAGTAGCCATCTTATCCGTTTCACTTACCATGATTATCAAGTTTGTATCAGCAAACTGGTAGCTAACCCTGAAATCGTTTCCCAGTCATGTGACTGCTATCAATTCACCCAGCTACCCAGTTTTCACTAGTTATCACAGTCACAAAGTCAACTCGTAATATATCGTAAAAATGAATAAACACAACCATTTGCTTTTTGTTCTTAATTTAAGGTCAGGGTTAGGCATAGCAGTGTGGTTAAGGTTATGGTTGAGGTTATGATTAGGTTTAAAAAACAGATTTTAAGGAGATAAATGGTAGAAATGGGCGGGGTTATACTTTGTGGCTGTAATAACTAGTGACGACCAAGCTACCATTTCCACAGATTCGCCCGCATTGGCTGAGCCAAAAACAAAGTGTGGGAATACGTCTCCCATTGGCTAAATTACAGTTTACAATAATGGTAACGCAAATATTTAGACAGCGGAGATCCAATTAATACAATGTGATGTATGTAAATATATTGTGAGTAGATCATTTGATGCTCAATTATCTTTGTAAAAAAAAAAAGTGTGTGTATTCTGTTGTTCTTTTCAGCAACAAGTATGCAAACAGACGTCGTATCGTCATAGCCAATAGAATGTCGAAAGATGGCTGGTGGGCGTGATGGCGTCGGACATTTTGGCGGCGAGGGTCTGGCAAGTTTTTGTGTCTGACTACTCGACTGGAGGTCTTTGTTTTTTATTCTCTCGTTGGCAGTCACGAACATTTGTTATTTACTGGAAATGGAAAAAGAACTGTTTACTAAACTTGCATCTAAAATGGGTATAACCTCTGCAAGAATTCTAAGGTGAGTCTGTAAAACGATCATATTAGCTAGCTAGTATACTTGAGACGGGACCATAGTTCAAAGCTAACGTTAGCTAGGTAACCTGCTTGCCAACAGCTGTTATTATTTTGTTTCTTGATGTTTCCTAAACTCTGTTTTGCATCTATATTACAGCCAAGCAGAGGAGTACATGCGGTTATCCTTGGTTAGATGCACAGGACTCAAAAATACTACTGGTACAAGCAAAGCAATAATTTGTCTTGAGCTGGCAGCAAAATCAATGAAGTTACCCCTGGACAAAGTACGTTTTTTATTTTTTAAACATTTAGCTTTGTGATGACAAGGCACCTCGCCCCTTAATCAAATAAATAAATACCCTGGTATTGCTCCGCTAACGTGCCATATGAAAACTGTCTTTGTGCTATGTTTCTTCAGGAATATATCGTCAAATTATCCGGGTTGAAAAATAAGCAGTATCAAAGCACTCTGAAGGCCATAGAATGCATGCTTGGCCTTGATTCTCACCTGGGACTCCGAGACCTTGCTGTTCAGTTTGGGTGCATGGATGCAGTCAAAGTAGCAACCAAAATACTAGAACGGTGAGGACTTGAAGAGTAGCCTACATCTGGCCAACACAACTATTCTATAACTCTTTTGGAAGCTACTATAATAAGCAAGTCTTCTTTCCTGAGCAAGACAGTCCCAAATATCTTATAAGTTTATCAATGTAAGTATGTTCATTTTTTAAGATCAACCCATGTTTGTGTTCCAGGTATGAAGCAAGCCTTCCTGCTGCTCAGCAGAAAGATGTGGACCTGTCAAAACCACTCTTCACTACAGCTGCTTTGAACGCTGCATGCAAGTGAGTGTTACGGTGTTCTGTTTCTCCATAAACCATTCGACCTGATGATTAATAAAATCGAATCACTATCCCCATATCCCCACATCTCTCCAGATGCTTGAAGATCAAAGTGGACAGGAAGCTGGTCGCATCATCTGGTGCTAAAAAGGGAATCTTTAACAGGCTGTGCACCCAGCTCCAGAAACTGGGACAGGACATCTGCAGTAAGTCTGCTGTCAAATGATAAAGGGGTTTGACTAACATATGGTGGGAAAGCCCAGGAAGGGCCTTTGGATTTAAAAACGTACTTCTGAGCCATAATGTTCTGTTAGCTAACGATACCTTTTTCTTGCGACATACGCTTCAGAAAGCTGGTGTATGAATTATTGTGGCCTTTTGTACAACATGCCTATTACAAGCAATCTCTGAATGTTGTGGCTGAAATCAGTGCTGGCAGTAGGTAGAGTGAGTTCAGGTATGGTCCTCTCTCAGGTATGATCTTTAAGTATCTTGATTTTTTTACTCTTTTTTTTCCTTATTAGAAGAAGACACTCCACTGAAGAATCCAGTTAAAATGTCACAGAAAAGACAGAACACACTCATGGAAAGTATTGAACAAAAAGAGGAAGGTAAATGTGACCAAATAACAACCATGCCAAATTCCTGATTATGTCCTTAGAAGTTAGGAACTCTTAATCTTTGCTGTTGTGCAGAATTAAAACAGTGTTGGAGGGAATATTTTCTGCAGTCTATCAAGGCCTTTTCCTCCTCTATTTCAGAGGAAGATCTGCCAATGTCTCAAAAGCAGCTGAAAGTGGACTCTGAGGAGAGTGCAACAGAGGATTACGAAGAGTGGAAGCGAAGAATCTTGGAAAATGCCCTTAAAGCCAAACAAGCCAATGCATGAAAGTTCATTTGAAATTCATTGCTGTTTATATATTAAGAAAGAGTGTCGTGGCTGAGCTGATTGAGGGGAAAGGTTCTCACAAGCTTGGGCATGTGTTCAGTGAAAATGCTGTATGCAGTGCTGAGTAGTGAGGCTGGAGCTCTCGTTTTCTTTGAATGTGAACGCTAATGAGCAGGTACAAGTCTGCTAAGGAAGCACACAGCAGCTCCATATCTGATTTATTTCAGTTTTTGGAGAAGGTTAACTGAAAGGGGTGTTTTTTATTTGATCATTGTTTGTTTCAACCATGGTTATTTTATGCTATAAGCAAGCATGATACGTTTCTATTCAAACAGTACATTGACCACTCTGCCCCTCAGTGGTCATGTGTGAGATGTACTCTTAAGAGAATTCTGCTGGTCTATGTGTTGGATTTGTACAGTTTTAAGATGAACATTCTGTGGTGTTTTAAAACGGCTAACTACAATTTCCCTCGTTTTGTAAAATCACAATTTATGGTGGATTATAGACTGTTTTAACAGTTGGCAGCTGGCATTCTCAACTGTTTTTTTAATTTAGACCACATTGAGTACCACAGTATGAGTCGAATGGTTCAAATTGTTTTTAATGTTTCCATCTGGGATTTTAGAAATACTTAATATAAGTTCTGTGTTTCGTGTAGGCTTACCCCGGCGTGACGTTTTGATAACTGCACAAATCTCTCTCGGACAAGGTAATGTGTCAATACTTAGCATTGCGAAAATTGAGGCTGATGTATTGATTAAAACTCACCCTGTCTCAGAGAATAACACAGCTATCAAAACGTCACGTGAAGGTAAACCTACACCGAACACAAAATGAATTAGAATTTGTCAAATTCACGACGTGAAAAATGAATGGTGGGAAAAACCATTGCTTCTGTGTTGGGACTATTGACAATAGTAGAAGTCAGTGTCCTTTTGTGGCTTCACTTATTTTAATAAATTAACATTTATAGTCATTGAGTTATTCTTGCTGATTTCAAGTGGAGGTGGGGACACTGTCACAAAATAATGCTGTATGGGAACACCGTACAGTCAGGTTGTGTAGCATGCAAACAAGTGGCCTATTCAAAGCCTTCATAGAAGGAAAGACAAGACAAGGCCATCTGTGTGATTGTGAAGATTCACTTACCATATTCAAATAACCAACAAAAAAAAAGAAAGCCTTGCGAATAATTTGTCAACTTGATGTACATTCAGTAAAGCAGTTCAAACATATGTCAGTAAGATTTGTCATTAAATAAACAATTACACCTAAGTAAGTAGTAGGCAACCTGCTTGAAACGCACTGTGAGCCCCAGATAATTTAGTAACCACTAACATCACCCACAGGAAGACTGCACAAAGTTGTGCACTGTACCGTATAAAAAGTGAGTAGAATACTACAGTACATTTCAATAAATGTCCATTGCAATTTGCATACCAATGCCAGACACTATTGCAGATCACGTCCTGCCATGGAGGTGCAGCACGTCAGCAATACACGCGAGGCACAACTACTCAGTCTTTGACAGCAGTCTTCTCACTGCGATACAGTGTTTATGGGATGATGCTGGCGAAACCTCTTCAGCCTGTTGGCTGCAGCAACCACTTGGAAGTGTTTCTGCAAGGAAGTAGAATCATTGAATTTAGATCACTTTCTTATAAAGATTTTATTCCGACAATTCACTAACACAGATGCAATGTGACCTATAATGAGATTGCATGGGAACATGCGTAAATGGCTTCAGTCCTCACCTTCCACTGTTTATGAGCGGCCAGGTAGCGCTGGAGCTTGACTTGGGACTTGAGCCGAACCTGGTGCAATTTGGCTTTATCCTCCAGATTGTTCAGCCAGGCATGCTTCATGCAGCCAGTTGCACTGAGTCGACTGCTACAATACAGACCCAGGATAGGGGTATCAATACACACAGGTCTACAGCCCAAATGGACATTCAATCAAGAGACTTGGTTGACTATATTTTTACACGATGTGGTACAACTCCCAAAACTTGACGACTTCCAAAAACGTATTTCCCCTTTCTGTTTCTAAACTGAGTTTTCAATGCCTCTGCCATTATGGGGTGAAAACATTCTCCGTAACCCATGCCTCATCTAATGTTGTTAGCCTATAATGAAATAGCTGCTGCTAACAGCAGAGATGTACCCATTCCCTGGAAAGAAAAGTAGTCTACAGAGAGAGGCTAATGATGAGCCCACTATGATCCTTTTCACCATGGCTGATAGTGGGTGTGGGGGTGAATAACACACAACTAAGTACCCCGATTAGGAATGACCAGATCATTAATGGTGACACAGCACAGAAAGAACAACAAGGTGCCTGTTGCCTGCCAGCTGACCACTCAGTGAACAGTCCAGTGTGGGAGCACACACAACTCACTCAGGCCCTGGCAGTGTAGTTTGCATTTAATGTGACTCAAATGTGCTACTTTCTATTGACCTTCTATATCCTGTTTACTCAACTCGTTTGGATTTCATGGCACATATTCAAATAACCCATTTAGACAAATGGCCAAATGAACCATCAACAGTCTGATTGTGATTAAGTGGCAATGAGGTGTATTCAGTTGGAATATTCCTGCCTTAGGCAAACAAAAGGCCTTTTCATTTGATTAAATGAGATGGTGCTCTGGCCATGATTGAGTGGGAAGGACAAAGAGGGAGAAACAATATAGATGAATAGGCAATCAATTGTAAGGAAGATATGAAATACCATTTAGTTGGAATCAGCAGTCTGGTAACAAAGTCCTTAGCTTCCTCTGTGACATTCTCAAATGCCTCTGAATCAAAATCCCAGTTGGCGTGAAGGATGTTGTTCATAGTCTCTGCATCGTTGTCCCCCAGGAATGGAGACAGTCCACTCAGACTAATAAAACAGGGAGATATTCTGGGTTAGTTACATTTTCATACAGTCCTTCTATACACTGACTCATTAGAAAGACAAAGCAGTCATCAAAGTCATGATGCTACAGAGAGCTCTGCCTCAGTGCCCTGTTGCATGGAATGAAAAGTATGGGCCAGGTATGTAAATATGAAGTTTGAGAATATGAATCTTAGACCCATAACACACTTCAACACAAAAGACTGTGGGCAATGGTTACGAAGGAGCAGAAGTGTGTGCCACATTCCAGAGAAATTGAAACAAAACACACTCACATGCTGATGCTTACTCAAAATAGAATATAATAATTCAATTAGCACCATGGAGCCCTGGGTAGTGCTAGGTATTCAGGCAAGCTGGTGGGCATAGAGTGTGACAGCCACACATTCTTATTTTGGGCGAACCCTCCTAAATCTCCTTGGACAGCTGTCAGTTTATTATCATTAATTGAATCTGCCGGGTCCTGCGAAAAAACAGACGGCCATTGGGATGCACACAGTTCATTCAGGGCCATGGTTGAGGCTGACAGGCAACGTTGCGAGGGGGCAGCAGTGGGTATAAATTTAGTCATAGCTGAACAGTGTGCTAGTGTGGGTGACAAGAGACAAATGTGCATTTATAGATGGATTGCAAGCATGTTTCCGGTGGCTAGGATACCATTGGTTGACCCTTTACAACAGATCAGATCCTCATGTTACACACTGTGTCCACTGTGTTACAAGGTATGACTGATGCTGCTGCCTTGCAGAGGTGTGTGGTGAATATATTTGTCAAGCGGAGGTGGTTCTCTCTCTCTGTGTGTGTGTGTGTGTGTGTGTGTGTGTGTGTGTGTGAGAGAGAGAGAGACTCACAGCATATAAGTAATGACTCCCACACTCCACATGTCCGTTGGGAATGAGACAAAGTCGTAGTTGACCACCTCAGGAGCCAGAAATTCTGGGGTGCCAAAATTGACCTTTAGTTTCTCTCTGGGTCTGTACCTGAGGGGAGACAAGCACATTTGAACTATGGGGACATAAAGATCCCACGTCTTACAACAGAGCTTCATGGGTGGAGACTCAGAGTTACAGAGATGGCCAACTTTTTACCAAGCTGTACTGGGTGACTGTTACCATGACTACCTCATTGGCTACTCAATTGAGAATGATGGGAAAAGGGGGATGTCAATAGATGAGATTTGTAGATTAAAACAGTTATGGTCACTGAATGGAGAAAATACTGAGAAACATACTTTCTGGCCAGACCAAAGTCTATTATCTTGATCTGGTTCCCTGTGGAGTTGACACAAAGAATGTTCTCTGGCTGAGAGGAAACAAGGAGAGCATGTAAGAATCCTCACACCAGGGGGATACGTAATATAATTCAAATCCATGTCAAACTAACAAGTCATGCAATATATTCTATGTATAGGTTACGCTTTTTACCTTGAGGTCTAAATGAAGAATATATTGCTGATGGAGGTACTGTACCCCCTCACAGATCTGTCTCATAAACACGATGGCATCCAGCTCTGTCAGCAGGTAGTTCTCGTCAACGATCCGGTCAAACAACTCGCCACCGTCCACACTGCAAAGACAGGGAGCTGGTCAGTGCCGGAAAAGTGATATTGTGCAAGAAGGAAAGAAGAGCTGAGGAAATTAAGTGGCACAAAAGATTAATTCCACTAAGACATTGCTTTATAGCCTGGAACAGTGTTTGCCGTACCCACATGAAATGCAGATAGGTTGTGTTATTAGAGTTGCAATTTCTAAATACTGACTTCATGCGAATAATGACTTACTACTCCATAATAAGCGTAAGGTTTGTCCGTGACTCAAAGGCATCATAAAGCTGAATCAGATTCACATGGTTAAGTTGGTTCATCACTCCTATTTCATTCTTCACTTCCTCCTTTGTTACCCAGTGGGAGGAAGGACAGAGAGAGAGAGAGAGAGAATAAGGAAATAAGAGAAGAGAGAGCAGGAAGTCACTCAACCTCAGCAAAAAGGAAAATCACAATCTATCACATTTCATGATTCTAGAGAAAAAAATTATCAAACCACTCTGGAGGGTGCTTATACCCATACCAATTATACGTATATGACACTATACCTTAAACTTATTCATTGAACAATGTATTATGCAGACCTGGGTTCAAATCAATGATGTATACAAACCCTGGATTGCTGATGCTATTTAATGGCCAGTGAGAGGCTTTGAAGCCACCGGTCAGCCATATTGGCACTACCCAGTAGGCACAGTCCTCCATATGAATGAATGGAATTCTACAGTATTTCAATTAAATGTTCAAGGTCAAAATTACATTTATTTAAGTATTTTTGCTGTTGTAGTGGGGACAGTAACATTCGTAATATAAAAATATATACTATGATTTAAAAGGTATACATTAAGGTGTCTGTAATAGAATAAATGTTGCAAAAACAAATGTAGACATTAATAAATGCATTTCTATTGCTTCCAAAATATTTTTTACAATGGTGGGGGAGTGACAAAATGGAGGCATGGTGGCTTCAACACAGCCCCCCCCCCCCCCCCCATCAGTCATCTAATAATGTGGCCCCAATAAACAACTTATATTGAAATTAATTGAAAGTATTTTCAAATGATTTCCTATAAATAGTCTACTATTTAAAAGTATTTTCAAATACTTCTTTCCAAATACATTATTTCAAATACATAACCGACCTGGGCTAAATGCATGGGAGTGTATTTGGGTCAGTGTATTTGACTATTTTCAAATACATGCAAATGTATTTTCCAAACACATTCCAATATTAAAATACTTATCTTTTACAATAACAATTTGTAAAAGACAAGTATTTTAATTTGGAAGTAATTGAAATATCCTAAAAATATATTATATTATATGATATTATTCCAGTAAGAAACAAATTAAAAGTGGATGTTTCTGATATTTAGGAGTACAAAAGAGCCATTTGTCATTCTGACCAAACAGAAATGTATTACCTCTGAACAAAATGTGTACATCACATATTGGACATGAGAAACATCGTACTTTGCTCAGTGTATGATTGATTAAGAAATGCATTATTAATCACAATTTCAATATCAGCTTTCTGTACCAGCTTTCTGTTGTACTCATTCAATGTGTCAATAAAGGCAAGGTCAGAAGAGAAGCCAAAAATGCATCGTTAAAAAAAATGCTTATAAAGAGAGTGTGGTGATTAGCAGGTGTAATAGGAGGCGAAGGATGTGAAATGAATCCTGACGGGAGCCATGATGGATTTTGGGTAAAAGAGACACAGGTGCGTGCTGTGTGCATTCTCAGCGAGTGTGTGTCTGTGAGTGTCAAAGAGAAATGGAAAGAGTAAGAATAGAACATGTAAATATGTGTAAAAATATGCAGAAATCAATCTGCCATTTCCTGGACATATCTTTTCAATAACCAAAAATATTGTTTTTTCAGCTGTTTGAAGCTGGTGTACAGATCCGAAATTAAAAGACGCAAATATGAAACTTACCAACGGGAAGCATAGAAATAGTGCACATAGAACATATCTACCGCTTCTTATGCCGGGTGTTCACTACACGACTTTCAAAATCCAAACATCGCTGAACCTCTCACATTAAACAACCGTCTTTCCTGTGGTGATTTGTCTTGCTTGCCGATCTGGCACAGACGGGGTGTCACACACTACAAGATTATTCACTTGGTCATGAGGATTCTCCACACCACCACGCTGTCTTGTGAAAACAATGACGTGATGATGTGATTAGATTGTTAATGTAGCTAGAACGAGCTGTGGCTCAAAGCAGTTTCCAGTCAAGTTTCCAGTCAGACATTCACGCTTGCCATACAGAGTTGAAATTTGTAGCCAGCATTTTGAATTCAATAACATTGCTTCTGAACTTCATAGCTGAACTTCTGAACTTTTAACATTGCTTCTGAACTTCATAACGATTTGACACTTTTGCTTTGGTCAAAGGCATGTACAAATGCATATCACCCTGCATCCCACTGCTGGCTTGCCTCTGAAGCTAAGCAGGGTTGGTCATGTTCGGTCCCTGGACAGGATACCAGATGCTACTGGAAGTGGTGTTGGAGGGCCTGTAGGAGGCACTCTTTCCTCTGGTCTACAAAAATATCCCAGGGTAGTGATTGGGGACATTGCCCTGTATATGGTGCCCTCTTTCGGATGGGACATTAAACGGGTGTCCTGACTCTCTGTGGTCACTAAAGATCCCATGGCACTTACCGTAAGAGTAGGGGAGTTAACACCGGTGTCCTGGCTAAATTCCCAATCTGGCCCTCATACCATCATGGCCACCTAATCATCCCCAGCCTCCAATTGGCTCATTCATCCCCCTTCCTCTCCCCTGTAACCATTCCCTGTGTTGTTGCTGTAAATGAGACTGTGTTCTCAGTCAATTTACCTGGTAAAATAAATAAAATACTAGTGGTAGGCATGGCTCCTGCTGGAGAGTCTACACATCCTGGGTGATGCGGAACAACGTCATCATCTCACTGGCTTCTTCTCTGGCGAGCTCTCATTGACCTATTACTGACCACGTTCTCAAAAGTTGTCGTTGCACATCTCAAACAAAACAGGAGCTTTGCAGATTTTGTGCCGATAAAATCAAACGCGTTTGAAAGTATCGGGGCGTCTGGGACTGCTCAAAGATGAGATCGTGTTAAATGAGTTGGTGACGGCTGCGCTCCCTGAGTAGGCAACGACATGGGGATTTTGTCTCTGATCTCAAAAGCTTGTCTGGGATAGCTAAATCAGGGCCAAAATCGTGTAGTGTACACAAATTTGGTCGGGTCACCCAAAAGTTAGATTTTGCAACTTTAACTTTGTTGCGTAGTAATTTTTTATTTTGAGATAGAGAGAGAGCTTGTGTGTGTGTGTGTGTGTGTGCGCGTTTGTACGTGTGAGTATCTCTTTAAGCTGCGGCTAGAGAATTGCTCACATAGAACCTCATAAATAAACTTGACAGGAACATAGAGAGAGGTCAGGGTGGGTGGTGAAAGGTTGGGAGTCAGAGAGAGGAGGGGTACAAAGACCACAGGTCTGTTGTTGTATATCCACTTACTCTCTCCCTCATTCCCTTTACTTTGATCAACTTCGCCGCGAGGATTAGGCCCGACGACAGTTCTGCACACTTATGGACCTGCCCAAAACGTCCCCTGTGGAAACAAGGACACATATGAGTGCACAGATACTTTACATACATGCTAAAGAGACAGGTGAGAACACAAATATTTGTTCATAGACATTGATGAACACACATACACCCAAGCACAGAGTCTCAACGCGGTATTCTCAGAATCCGAGCTTCAGGTTATGCAGAACCTTTAAAATGCTAGAACTCAAAGCTACAGACACCCTGACAAAGGCACCAAAGGGCACAGACCCACAAGCAGTCAACCTTGAGGGGGTATCCTTTGCGTTGACCTCTGTCAGGGCTTTGCTGACATACTCCAAGGACCTGTTTTACTCCTCTTGTTTCATTGGAAGTACATCATCATCCGCCACACATGGAGAGTTTACTAAGCCAACTTCTTGATGTAGCGAGAGAGCGCCTCCACTCGACATGGACCACGGAGATTTAAAAAAGCCCCTATGCAAATGGGAAACTCAACACCTGCCCAAAATAAACCCTGTCCATGACAAGCATAAAAGAAGCCAGTGCTTATTTGCAGACTCTGTTGGGGATTAGCCATGTCTGCGTTGCCAGTTGTTCAGCTCTGCGGCTACGTACTATCTCTCCCTGCTTTGCCCGTCGCCTGCTATCATGCTATACTGCTCAGTCTGTCAGTCTGCTAGCCCTGTTTATCTGCTAACGCTGCGCCTGGTTACCACTGCTGCAGCAAACGGCTCCTGGTGTGTTTTCTACGTCGCTATTGTCAGCCAACATCATTGGGTAGACCTGACAGTGTGTTTATAACAGTAAAATAACAGTTGGCAACCCTCACTTTCAGTAAGTATGTTGTGGTTTGGTTTGGGGGGGGGGGTAACAATAATGGGAATAATATATGCGACACCACAGTCTTATGTGTACAGTAAACACATTCTCGTTGCCCTTAAGAATTAGGACTCACCCTCCGAGAACCTCGTTAGGCTTTACAGCGTAATAAGAGCCCATCGGGACTTGCTTGGCACTCACAATGCGGTGCTCAAAGGGGGCGGGCAAGGGTGGGCAGTCATCTGGAAGAGAAGAGCACCGGAGCATGATTTATTATATGCTTGGTGGTATGGGTAATGATCTGTGGACCTATTGGAGGACTGACAGACCATGAGGAGCAAAATTCATACTGCATTTCACCCAGTAACATAGCGCTGTGCAATCCATATTGTGCTGAAATTGACATTGATATTGCCCTTCTCACCTATGACCAATAGTTGTGCATCCAGAGCTGCCCCCTGTGCAGTTGCTGTAGGGTTTTTAACAACTAAAGGGGGAGTTGGCTGAGGAATAACTGGTTCCGCAGAATCGTTCACTGTCTCAGACTCTGGTTGAGGTGGAACAGGTTTGTGCTGCTCTGTGGCCGACACAGGCTCAGGCTGGACCTGAGGGACCATCGTTACTGACTCTGGTTCCGGTTTGGTGACCACATCCAGTGGGCTTGTTAGCGCACTGCTGTATGGGGTTGGTGGTGTTATAATGATAACTGGCTCCTGAGGACTGACCGCAGCCTTTGTAAAGTCCTCTTCAGGGAAAGTGTCCTCCTTGGAAGGAAGAGGGAGACTTTCAGCGGCTTCCCCCGGGGGTTGCCCCGAGAGTTGCTCCGGCAGTTGCTCCTCAGTGGTGGAGGTAGGTGGCTGAGATGCAGTGGGTTCTGGATCTTGTGGAACCTCTGTCTCCTTGACTTTGACGTACTGACTGTCTAACTCACTCCCCACTGAAATCAAGGTCACATCAGGAGTCCTAGCAACACAGTAACATTACAAAACAGTCAATGTTTGAACAATGCACAGACCTACACTTTTTCTTCATTAATGAAACAGAATATACATGTAACTAATGAAAACAAGGTGACGGCAATATATTAGATTACATTTTAGATGGTGTTTATTAGTCACATATACAGGGATGCAGATGTAATTGCAGGGTACAGTGAAAATATTATGCTCCGGGTTCCAATACTGCAGGTCAAAATATGGATAGTAACAATAAAAGTTATAGGCTATGAGTAGAGATAGATGCTGATTCTCATGTTAAGCACCCCCCATTCTTGAAATACCACTTAGTAGGCATGTCAAAATTGGCAACAGAAGAACCCTTTGATGTTCTCTATTCCCTTCAGCATGTACCTCGTGTTGCTCACCCTACTCACCCTACTAGTGAGAGCCCACTGCCACTTGAAAACCTTTCACTAGAGACATGAAAAGGCAGCAGTGGGGTTTAGCTTGAGGATCATTTATCATATCCCCTCGTGCGTTCACATTTCTAGCTGAAAGTGTAGGTCAGCTAGTGCAAGTGCTTTGTTATCTCTTCGATGACAATTGACGTTAACTCAACAGCTCCACCTGTCACACTTTTCATAACCCTGTTGGGAGTAATGGTGCTGCTATTTGTTGACAAAAAAAGCACTTAAATAAAAAGAGAGATTGCCCTTTGGAATTCTGGTATTTTCTTTTGGTTATGAATCAGTGACAGCCTACCTCCTCAGTTCAGAAAGCACTTCGATGGTGACCTCCACCTGAGCTACGACCACATCAGAGGCGAAGGTCTGGACTCTGGTGGGCTCTCTGCTCTTTAAGGTGACCTCTTTGGGCTTGCGAGAGCCTTTACTATTGGTAGATGGGAATAAGGCCTCGTCGACTGCAGGGCCCTCTGTGAGAGCTTCTGATAACCTGCAGGGATCATGCTCAGGAGGATTTGGGACTTCCACTTCATGGTCTGTGGCCTTCGTTTCCTTTACAGGGAGTTCTACCACCGGCTTGTCACCTGTGGGGAGAACAGCAACAGACGTATGAGAAGGAGTTAGCTCAAGTAATCACTAATTTGCTTTTAAATTAACAGGTGTGCCTTGTTTGTTAAAGACCAAGTCCATATTATGGCAAGAACAGCTCAAATAAGCAAAGAGAAATGACAGTCCATCATTAGTATTAGACATGAAGGTCAGTAAATCCGGAAAATTCCAAGAACTTCAAGTGCAGTCGCAAAACCCATCAAGCGCTATGATGAAACTGGCTCTCATGAGGACCGCCACAGGAATGGAAGACCCAGAGTTACCTCTGCTGTTAAACAAATCAAAATATATGTTCAATTTTAGATTCATCAAAGTAGCCACCATTTGCCTTGACGACAGCTTTTCACACTATTGGCATTCTCTCAACCAGCTTCACGAGGAATGCTTTTCTAACCATCTTGAAGTAGTTCTCACATATATTGCACACTTGTTGGCTGTTTTTCTTCACTCTGCGGTCCAACTCATCCCAAACCATCTCAATTTGGTTGAGGTCGGGTGATTGTGGAGGCCAGGTCATCTGATGCAGCACTCCATCACTCTCCTTTATCGTCAAATAGCCCTTACACAGACTGGAGATGTGTTTTGGGTCATTGTCCTACTGAAAAACAAATGATAGTCCCACTAAGCGCTAACCAGATGGGATGGCGTATTGCTGCAGATTTATTCTAAATAAATCACGGAAAGTGTCACCAGCAAAGCACCCACACACAATCACACCTCCTCCTCCATGCTTCACGGTTGGAACCACACATGCAGATATCATCCGTTCAGCTACTCTGCGTCTCACAAAAACACGTCAGTTGGAATCAAAAATCTCAAATTTGAACTCATCAGACCAAAGGACAGATATCCACCGGTCTAATGTCTATTGCTCGTGTTTTTTGGCCCAAGCCAGTCTCTTCTTCTTATTGGTGACCTTTAGTAGTGGTTTCTTTGCAGAAATTGAACCATGAAGGCCTGATTCATGCAGTCTCCTCTGAACAGTTGATGTTGAGATGTGTCTGTTACTTGAACTCTGTGAAGCATGTTTTTGGGCCGCAATCTGAGGTGCAGTTAATTCCCGATTTCTGAGGCTGGTGACTCTAATGAACTTATCCTCTGCAGCAGAGGTAACTCTGGGTCTTCCTTTCCTGTGGCGGTCCTCATGAGAGCCAGTTTCATCATAGCGCTTGATGGTTTTTGCGACTGCACTTGAAGTTCTTGAAATTTTCCGGATTTACTGACCTTCATGTACAATAGTAATGATGGACTGTAATTTCTCTTTGCTTATTTGAGCTGTTTTTGCCATAATATGGACTTGGTCTTTAACAAACAAGGCACACCTGTTCATTTAAATGCATTCCAAATGCAAGCTGGTTGAGAGAATGCAAGAGTGTGAAAAGCTGTCATCAAGGCAAAGGGTTACTACTTTGAAGAATCTCAAATATAAAATATATTTGGATTAGTTTAACACTTTTATGGTTACTACATGATTCCATATGTGTTATGTCATAGTTTTGATGTCTTCACTATTATTCTACAATGTAGAAAATAGTAAAAAATAAAGAAAAACCCTAAACTTTTGACTGGTACTGTATAAATAATATTTGATTGATTAATTGATTGATTGAAAACAACTGATTTTTTTTTAAATCAATGCCAACCGATAACACAGAGACAAGTCCAGCTTACCTGTGGCGATTCGTAAGCCCTCCTCCTGGACCTGAGTCCCCTGGTCGCAAAGAGTGACTTTAGGCTTTATGCTGCTATCTTCTGATTTAGTTTTCTGAGGGAAGAGAACATCCTTCATATATATATTGTTCCTTACTACTTCCTCACAATCAGGTCTAACAATCATTCTACCACCAATGTGGTATAGTAGCTCAATTCCAGGAGTATGTATGATATCAAGTTTGAACAAGATAAACCACATATAGCAAACAGGATAAAAAAAAAACAAGTTAAAGGCTGAAATATCTGATCTAAATGTTTGTTCACATCCACTCATCACCACATTGCCAATAGTTCAGGCATGGACTTGAGGCATGGAGAATGATTGAGGCACGGTCTTTTTAGTATTAATGATGAACTAGTGTGACATATTTGAAATGACAACACATAACTGATAACAGATGCCTACTGGGCCGACTCAGCTGGACTCTGCTATTAGTTTACTCTAAGCCATGAGTAACTGGGAGATGCCAACAGGGGATCTGGCCTGGAAGTACACCGCAGGGTCATAGCATAGGTAGGCAACTGTGTTCGCATGGCATACCTTACTGGCTCTCATTAGAGTCCATCTGTCTGCCTAACGCGATCAGACTATTTACGAACACTGAATTAAACTACACTATCTCCACCCCCCCAAAAAAGATCTACGTTTCAATCTATTAATCAAATGTATTTTATAAAGCCCTTTTTACACCAGCAGTCACAAAGTTTTTTTGTGAGCCTCAAACCCTTAAGAGCAAGCAATGCAGAGGCATTAGCACAGTGGCTAGTAGCCCTTGACTGTCAGTTCCATTTCATGGCACAAAAGAGTCCTTGGACGAAGGCGTCTTATGTAAGGAGGATTTTTGTCCAGATCCGCGACCTTATCTTTCATATAATAATTTTCCAAAAGCAGAATCAAAGCAAATGTTATTTGTCACATACACATGGTTAGCAGATGTTAATGCGAGTGTAGTGAAATGCTTCTAGTTCCGACCATGCGAGGTTAAATTGATACTCACCTTTTTTGGGTTAGGGTTCCAACACGGCCATATTAGGTTAAAGTGCTTGTTTACCGAAAACAGACGGTAGACAGAGTGGACTACCTGTGCTAATTAGCTAGCTGCATCTTCGAACAGCTGTGTGTAAACGGAAGACAGACGCCACAAAACGTGTTGTCACTGAAAAATAATGTTGGCTGCAACTGTGTTAATACAGGTTAAAACAATGTGTATTTTGAAGTGATGTGAAAGTAGAGGATTTATATTTCTAGAACTTTACCAAAATAGAGACTTGATTCATGTTTAGATGGAGTATTTGGCTGTTTTGGATTCCAGAGCCAATTCGCCCTTTAAACAGAGCATGGAAAAGGACAAAGGAGTAAAGTTAGGCTCCTTTAGTCCAATATTGGGCTAAGTGGCTCCTCTTCTGGCTGTACCAGGTAGAGATCTAAGAGTACTTGTGTGGCCATTGAGGCCACATTGTTTTACAAGACTTATATTGGTGCTATATCTGAGTGTTTAACACCTTTTCTGTCTTCGGAGTTGGGTCATTTTAGGGGATTTGATTCTGAATTGGCCATCCCTGGCCTCAATGCATATGCATTGATTTTAAACTCACTCAATTGATCTCAAAGCCCACATGGCGAAAAGTGAAAATTCCTGTTAACTCCTCTTTGATTGATTTAATTCTTACTAACCCGCATAAATATTTGTCTAGCTGAGTATTTACACATGATATCAGTGATCATTGTCCCATAATATGTATTAGAGATACGAAACAGCAAAATACTCATTCTCATTTAATTAAGAAGACACATTTTAAAAAGTTTTCCCCTCAAGGATTTTTACAAGACATGTTCTACTCTGATTTAGCCACCGTCTCCTGTATGCCTAACCCTGAGTTGGTTCTAGAAAATGTATCCTCCAAATGTATTCCTCTGGCACAGTGGTTCGCAAACTTTTTATAGTCCAGTACCCCTTCAAACGTTCAACCTCCAGCTGCGTATCCCCTCTAGCACCAGGGTCAGTGCACTCTCAAATGTTGTTTTTTGCCATGATTGTAAGCCTGCCACACACACACTATACAAGACATTTTTTAAACTTAAGAATGAGCATGAGTTTTTGTCACAACCCGGCTCGTGGGAAGTGACAAAGAGGACCAGGGCACAAATAAATATATATTAAGCAATAATTTTGCTCTTTATTTAACTATATTACATATAAAACCTTATTTGTTCATCTAAAATTGTGAAAAACTCACCACAGGTTAATGAGAAGGGTGTGCTTGAAAGCATGCACTTAACTCCGCAATGTTGGGTTGTATTGGAGTGAGTCTCAGTCTTAAATCATTTTCCACACACAGTCTGTGCCTGTATTTATTTTTCATGCTAGTTAGAGCCTAGAATCCACTCTCAAAAAAGTACATGGTGTCTTAGTGTGATTTGCCAAGCTGAATGCTCTGAGAGCAGCCCAATCCAGAAATTTGGCAGTAGCTTCTGATTAAATTAAACTTTCACAGAACCGCTTGTTGCAATTTTGATAAGCCTCTCTTGTTCAGATATTTGTAAGTGGACTGAAGGCAGGGCATGAAAGGGATAATGAATCCAGTTGTTTGTGTCGTCCATTCCGGGAAAGTACCTGCGTAATTGCGTACCCAACTCACTCAGGTGCTTCGCTATATCACATTTGACATTGTTTGTAAGCTTGAGTTCATTTGCACACAAATAATCATACAGTGATGGAAAGACCTGTGTGTTGTCCTTGTTAATGCAGACAGAGAAGAGCTCCAACTTCTTAATCATAGCCTCAATTTTGTCCCACACATTGAATATAGTTGTGGAGAGTCCCTGTAATCCTAGATTCAGATCATTCAGGCGAGAAAGAAACATCACCCTGATAGGCCAGTGATGTGAGAAACTCATCATCATGCAAGAAGCCAGACAAGTGAAAATTATGGCTAGTAAAGAAAACTTTAAACTCGTCTCTCAATTTAAAAAACATGTCAATACTTTGTCCCTTGATAACCAGCGCATTTCTGTATGTTGTAAAAGCGTTACATGATCGCTGCCCGTATCGTTGCATATTGCAGAAAATACACGAGAGTTCAAAGGCCTTGCTTTAACAAAGTTAACCATTTTCACTGTAGTGTCCAAAATGTATTTCAAGCTGTCGGGCATTCCCTTGGCAGCAAGAGCCTCTCGGTGGATGCTGCAGTGTACCCAAGTGGCGTCGGGAGCAACTCCACAATGTCTCCCAGTCATGGCATTTGCGCCATCAGTACAGATACCAACATGAGCAGCAGCTACGTTTGTCTACATACGGACCGTTAGTGGAATTCCCGTGAGAGAGTAACGGTTAATGCGATTGGATGTTAATTATTTGACTAGGCTACCTGTATTTGACATTGTGTTGTTATTTCGCTGAACACAAGATGGTTTAATTTTATTTTTGGCAGTGAAACGATGCTACTCGGGCAAGAAAAAAAACTAAAATATAAATGGGCTGTTTGAAAATGTGAAGAAGATTTTTTAAAACATTTTTACAATTTTAAAATTTTATTTTTTTAAATGTGAATCACGTTTTTATTTGGCGTACCCCCGACGGCATTGCGCGTACCACCCCCAGTTTGGGAATACCTGTTCTGGAAGATAAACATGCCCCTTTTAAACAATTCAGATTCAAAGATAGCTCAGAAGAAAACCAAGAGTTAGATCTATCTAAGCTCATTCAGGTGAGAAATCAGGCCTGGGACAACGGAAGGAAAACTGACTCTGTAGTGGACTGGCAATCTTTAAGGCAATTGATAAACAGATACTATCTCGATTAAGAAAGTTTAGTCAAGCTACTTTCTAAGCTCTATCTCTAACTCTGCTGGTGATCATTTTTGGAAAACAGTAAATGCTATGAAGTGTACAAATTCCTCTTCATCCCTGCCTAAACAAGTTCTGTCTGACTCTGGCATCATAACTGTGAAGAATGGGATAAATTATGCTTTTAGTGCTAATTTTTATCTTGACAGGATTTTTATTTTAGAGAAATGGTGGTTTAACTGACCCTGGTCAGTCAATCTACTGCTCTTCCCTTTGCCAGCCTCTAGCTCCACTGAGGCTGATATGCTTGATCCATTTTTACTGCAGCTCTCTGCCGCCTTGATAGCTGAATAATTAACCCAGATTTTTTACTGGACTGTTATATCTGGTACTATCCCCAAGGTTTGGAAGACAGCCCATGTACTCCCCCTTCACAAAGGTGACCTTATTTCGAAACGTTCTTGCCCAGCTAAAATATCAGCTAAGATCATTCTTATCTTTGAAATGCATTCTAAATGTACATCAGTCAGGTTTTATACCCAGTCATGATGTGGTTAACTGTATGGATAAAAGGCAACATTGTGCTGTCCTCTTCATTGACCTGTCAAAGGCTTTCGATACTGTTGTTCACTCACTGCTAATTCAGAGGCTTTCTTCAATTGGCCTAGACCAGGCTGCATGTAACTGGTTAATAAATGACTTGACAGATAGAACTCAATGTGAATCTACTGGTGGTGTTAAATCAGGATAATATGAAAGGTGTCCCGCATGGTTCTGGGCCCTGTATTTTTTACTGTTTCCATTAACAATATTGACCTGTCTGTAAAAAATTGTAACCTGCACTTGTATGCCTATGATACTTTTGTGTATGCTTTTGCCCCCATGGTTGACCAGGCTCTACCTGAACTACAGGCTGCATTCCTTGTATTACAGAAAAACTTTATTGCCCTGAAATTAGCATTGCAGGTAAAACTAAGTATATATTGTTTACATTTACGTCATTTAGCAGACACACGACTTACAGTAGTGAGTACATACTTTTTTTTGTGCCTCCCCCCCATGGGAATCAAACCCACAACCCAGGCATTGCAAATGTCATTCTCTACCATCTGAACCACACAGGAGGATGGATACTCACTGGAGTCTAGAGCATAAAAAATAACGATTTAAGCATATGCACTTTTGATCGTGTCCCGGCTTATACATATCTGGGCATCTGGATAGATGAAAAGCTGTCTTTTAAAAAGCATATTTACCAGTTAAAAATGGGCTTCTATAGAAATAGACCCTGGCTCTTGCTAATTAGTAGAAAGCAGATTATTCAGTCGATGTTCAGCCGTTAGATGCAGTTTATCATTACAGGCAACAGTTTTAGTGCTCATCACTGCATTCTCTACCAGAAAGTTGGTTGGACTTCTTTGATATTGCATAGGTTGATACATTGCTATGTCTTAATTTATAAAGCCCTTTTACAAAAAGTCCCACTGTGGCTAACATCTTTACTAAACTTTAGACGTGCGAATTAACACATCCGGTCTCCGGGATGGTTAACTCTGGAAATGCCTTTGGTCTCTACTGAGTTAGGTAAATCAGCTTTTAGTTTTCTTGCACCTTATTTGTGGATCAATCTTCAAAATGTTCTTTAAATGTAACGTTTGGATGCCTCTAGGAGAATTCAGAAAGCTGATTGAGGACCTTATTACTGATGAATGTGTTTGTTTTCTATCACCATGTTATTATCAAGATCGGGTTTTGTATGCAGCCTGTTAGGATTTGGGCTAAATCAACTGATGCTGATGTAATTGTGTTTTCTGAAACCTGGCTCAGCAAGTCTGTTTTTGATAAGGATATTTGCATACGTGGTTACAATGTTTATCGCACTGATTGGGTTAAGAAAGGTGGGGGTGTGGCTATATATGTAAAAATCTAAATTCCCTGTAAGTGTGGCAAAGTCTGAAACTATTTGTAAACAGTTGTAATTTCTTGCTTCGAATATTGAGGTTTCAAAGGGTCTCTCTATAACTGTGATTGGCTGTTATAGACCCCCCTCTGCTCTCTATAACTGTGATTGGCTGTTATAGACCCCCCTCTGCTCTCTATAACTGTGATTGGCTGTTATAGACCCCCCTCTGCTCTCTATAACTGTGATTGGCTGTTATAGACCCCCCTCTGCTCTCTATAACTGTGATTGGCTGTTATAGACCCCCCTCTGCTCTCTATAACTGTGATTGGCTGTTATAGACCCCCCTCTGCTCTCTATAACTGTGATTGGCTGTTATAGACCCCCCTCTACTCTCTATAACTGTGATTGGCTGTTATAGACCCCCCTCTGCTCTCTATAACTGTGATTGGCTGTTATAGACCCCCCTCTGCTCTCGGTGATGCATTTTCTTCTTTGACGCACCTCATGTCTAAACTTCTTTACAGTGAAATGATCTCAACTGGTGTTGGTTAAAGCCGGTGTCTGATGATTTAACAATGTTTTGTAATTCTATGAATCTTACCCAGTTGAGTAACTCACCCACTCGCCCAAATCTTAAATGCCCAGAAAAATCTACCCTGATTGATTTGATATTGACAAATGTTCCACATAAATATTCTGCGGTTGGTGTTTTTTGTAATGATTTAAGTGACCATTGTGCTGTTGTTGCTGTTAGAAATACTAAGGTTCCAAAAACCATCCCACGTTTTATTCGTAAGACAAATTTGAAGTGTTTTAATGAGCAGGCTTTCTTTCATGATTTTTTTTATTTTGACTGGAGCAAGATTGAGTTTATCCCTGATGTGGAAACTGCCTGGAAATTCTTTCATGATGGTTTTTCCCAAATAGTAAACAAACATGCCCCATTCCGCAGGTTCAGGGTTAAAGGGCGGGATAATCCATGGTTTTCTTCTGAGCTGTCTTGTATTATTCACAACCGTAATCTAGCCTGGGCTAAAGCAAGGAAATCATGTTCTGATGCTGATTGGCTTATTTTTAGGCAGTTACGAAAAACAAGTGTTCTTTTCTTCTCAGGAAGGCCAAGTCTGAATATTTTATGTCTGTTACCACTGATAACCTGAATGACCCTAGAAAGTTTTAGAAGGCTATTGAGTTTATGTCTGGTAACAGTAATGTTAATGAATTACCGTCATGTGTTTTGAAGGACTCTGTTGCTATATATGACAAAACTGAAATGCTGAATTGTTTCAATGAGCACTTTGTATCATCTGCTAGGCTGTTTGATTCAGTGTCCTCTGTCTCTGTACAACCCTGTGTGGATGAACCAGTGAGAGCTGGTCAAACTTTTATCTTTCTGCCATTCTCAGTGCAGGTGGTACATAAAGCCCTGAACTCCTTAGATCAGAGAAAGCCTGCAGGTCCTGATCTTTTGGATCCCTGCTTTTTAAATCTGGCAGCTGATTTCATAGCTGAACCATTTACATCTCTGTTCAATCTAACCCTAGAATGTAATGAAATTCCAAAGATCTGGAAATCAGCATTTGTCCTACCACTTTTAAAAGGGGGAGATACAAATCTTTTAAATAATTATAGGCCAATCTCAAAGCTGTCACCCCTGGTGAAAGTGAAAATACTTGAAACCCTTGTAAGTGAACAGCTAAAAGAGTTTTTATTTACTAACTCTATTTTATCAATGTACCAATCAGGCTTCAGGAAGAAGCATTGCACAATTACAGCAACCATGAAGGTTATAAATTATATCACTGAAGCGATTGACAAAAAACAGCACGGTGTCTCACTTTTTATTGATCTCTCTAAGGCTTTTGATACAGTTGATCATGCTATACTAAGGCAGAGATTGTCAAGTGTAGGTCTTTCGGAGCATGCAGTTGCATGGTTTGCTAACTATCTGTCTGATAGAACTCAGTGCACTCAATTTGATGGGCTTATGTCTGTTAAATTGTCTGTCTTGAATGGTGTGCCCCAAGGCTCTGTACTTGGTCCTCTCTTATTCACTATTTCTATAAATGATTTAGACAAAAATGTCCAAAATGCACAACTTCATTTTTATGCTGATGATACTGTTATTTACTGTTGTGCCTCGTCTCTTACAAAAGCTTTCCAGAACATGCAAACTGCTTTTTATACTGTTCAACATACCTTGTGTCAATTGAAGCTTATCCTCAATATTGACAAAACTAAACTAATGGTGTTTTCTAATGCAAGAAATAGACCTCTGAACCTTTCACATATTACTACCTGTCAGGGCAAGGAGATTGAGGTTGTAACCTCATATAAATATCTTGGAATTTTAATTGATGACGGCCTCTCTTTTAAATTGCATATTCAACAACTTACAAAAAAATTGAAGCTGAAATTGGGATTTTATTTTAGGAATAAGGCCTGTTTTTCTTTTGAAGCCAGAAGGAGGCTAGTATCAGCTACATTTATGCCTTTACTAGACTATAGGGATATTTTATATATGAATGCTTCCGCTCAGTGTTTGAGATCAATTGACACTCTTTACCATGGCACTTTGAGATGTATTTTAAACTGCAAAACCCTTACGCACCACTGCACTTTGTATACCAGGGTTGGTTGTCCTTCTCTAGTCACTCGTAGGCTCAGTCACTGGTATACTTTTATTTACAAAGCCATTTTGGGTTTACTACCTTTTTATTTGTGCATTTTTATTGTTCAGAAATGTGGTGGGTACTCTCTTCGTTCGCTGGACTTTATCCTGCTAACTGTTCCAAATGTCCGAACTGAATTTGGTAAAAGGGCTTTTATGTACTCTGCGCCATCGTCTTGGAACACCTTACAAAATACTTTTAAACTGGAAGAACTTGTCCCGATTGGTGTTTTTAAATCACTGATGAAGGATTTTGAAGCTGATTCCCTGACCTGTCAATATTTTTAATTAGCTGTTTTATACTCTTGTGAATTCAATGGTTTTTACTAGATTACTTGTAGTTTTTCATGTTGTCTGTCTGTAATTTTTTTGTAATGACTTGGTGCTGCCTATCTTGGCCAGGGCGCTCATGAAAAAGAGTTTAATCTCAATGAGCCCTTCCTGGTTAAATAAAGGTTAAATAAATAAATAAAATAAAAATGATTTTTGCTTGCATTTTGTATTTATATTTTGTAGTGTGTATTTTCTGTAATTTCTATAATTCAGTACACATCTGTAAAAGAGACCTTGGTCTCAGTACGACTCCCTTATAAAATAAAGGTTCAATATATAAATAGAGATCCTATTGAATTACTATTCTAATTCCTAATTCTATATTCAAATGAATAGATGACCAGCATTTCCTTCCATCTGCCTTCTAATAGCTTGTTAGTAGGCTACTTTATGTTGTAGCAAACATTAGTATTTAATGTCAAGATTATCAAGATGCCAGTGATGAGATTCTTCATACATTATAATCCAGATTATTTACCCTAAATTGTCATGAGTTTGGGGGAAAAGCATACAGTCAGTGGGACAAATCCCTCTCACTTCATTTTCACTTTGGATTTTATGCTAGCAAACAGCCTTATCTTGACAGTAACACGACTGAAACAGCTCACATTGTTTCCCAACAGCTGGAGAAACATTTTAGAGACAGTCAGACAGTGACACAGGTCGCCAGGTTCAGTGACTTTGCACAAGGCTACTCTGTAGCAACACTTTGCACTGGGGATTTCAACTGACATTTTGCTGGACAAACGCCCACCTTCAACTTACACTTCCTCATTATGTTAGGTCATGCCCTATGAAAATAGCAATGACCATTTACGAAGAGTTAACATTTAACAAAGATGCTGTTATCCAAGTCAAATCACCAACATTGAAATCCTTTCCCCACAAGCCCAAAGAATGGATTTGTAATTTTCAAAGAGAAATCGTTCCCCTTATTTTACACCACATCATGTGGTGAACTAAACAGGATGAAAATGGCATATCTGTACTGCAAATGATGAACTAATTTGACCTCATGTCTCAATTTGAATGAGAAGTATTTAAAAGTGTGAGAACAAAACAATGATAGTGTACACTGTACACTATACAGAATGCACTGCGTTCTTTACAATGATTAAATTAAGTGGGTAAGGGTGAACCGGAGAGTCATGGTTCACAAAATAAATGAAAGCAGATGTTAATACCATAACTCAAAATAACTCAAACATTTTTAAACACCTAAGGACATCACATTTAATGAAATGGCAAAGATGTGCCAGCCTGCTTCAGGATGACCTCACTGACCTCCTCCTCCGCTTGGATGTACATTAGGCCCTGTTTCCTCCAGGGTACGATGCCTTTCAAGATGAACTCCACTATCTTGGAGCTTCGGAAGACTTCCCCCACGTATCCCCAGAGCTTGTCCATGGCCGAAACCGAGCTCTCTATTCCCTCAATCTTTTCCCGTTGCCATTTACCCTCCTGCTGCAGGTTCTTCAGCAGCGCCACGGTCTCCCCACACAGTACCTTGACCTCCGAGAACAAAGAAGGGTCCCCTCCACCTCCACGAGAGCCCCTGTCCCTGTCCTTTCTGAGCTGGGCCAGGTCCTTCTCCAGCGTCCCCATGCCCTGGCACACCATGTCCAGCCTTCTGAGGACCTCTGTCTGGCTGCAGGCTATCTGCTCCACCTTCACCTCCAGCTGATTCAGCTTGACCTCCATGCCTCCCAGGCTGTTCAGCAGGCTGTTTGTTGGCTTTTTCATTGCTCCAGAAGGGGCCCCAGCATTGTCCAATTTACCCCCCTCGTACATCTTGGCAATGCAGGAGGCCAATGTCTCTGGTTTACTCATAGTTCCAAGAAATTCCACACAGCGGGGAACAAGTGTCAGGTGAGACAACGGAAGCTGTGCTAATCCACCTTGCTCCAAGCTGCATTGGATCTATTTTAGTTGAAGCTCCCGAGGTGTTGTTGTTCCTCTCCCATACAGGCAGCTCTTTCGGACCCTGTTGTCTGTATGTGCCAGAGACATGCCACCACTTAAATAAACACCAACTCTTCGCTATCTTATCTTTCCACTTGTCTCCCCCCTCCCCTCTCTCTACCTCTCTGTCCTAAAGTTTTTATATAGTAGCCACTGCCAAAATTCCAATGGCCGCTTGACGTCACCAAAACATTTAAATTCAACCTCAGAAGATGCTATTGACTGGTGTGCATGCACGGAATGACCTTTTGATTATGGCCTTTTGCCAGTATTAAGAGAGAGATGTTGTGAGCTTTGAAAAGGGTGTTGTTTTAAAATGTTGACCCATTGTCATGTTGCCGACCCATTGGGATGTACAGGTTATTTGTTTGCTTGTTTGCTTGTTTGTTTGTATATGTTTTAGTGTGTTTACTGGTGCTGATAGAGTGAAGTGAACCATTGGTGGATCTAAAGGTTCTGGTCCGCCCAGCACAGCTTCTCTGATTGGGCGACTGTACCCCATCATCGCTCAAAGGAACGTGACTTGACATTGGCTGACACCTCCCTTTAAAAATAAACCTCTGTAGACAGAGGAATGATGATGAAGTGCAAGCAGGAATCTAAGTAGTTGCCCTCTCCCTCTGGTCCAGGGTAGGGGAGACTGGGGTTGGTTGTCTCGTGGGTTGGTTGTCACAGTGCTTGTTACTCCCAATCTAGAGTGTGCTGTGTAATAATTTTAAGATTCAAATGTGTGAATTCTTTGAAAGAACTCATCCGCCTTGTCAATTCATGTCAGCGTGACAAAACATCGAGGTGAGTGGAATGTATGTGTTTCTCACAGATAAAATAAAAAACATAAAGTGTGTCTTGTTATTTTAGTTTATAAATGTTTGAATTATGGGATTATACATGAAAAATTATGTTTATCAAAAAGAGGAAAAGGAGAGCTATTCCAAACCTATTTCTGAGTTGCTAAGTCAAGCCATGTGGTAACTAGCATTGGTGGGGTAGGTTGTCACTATTAACTCCATTGTAACCATACTGTTCAGGGACATTGCCACTGCCAGTATACAATATATCCCAAGCTATTTTGTGCTGTTGCTATAAAGACATCCCTTCCCAGTAAAAACGAACAACTTTGGCCGACATATCAAAATGCGTTGGGAATATGTAGTGTGGAGAGCGTGTGCAGATTGGGAAGACGTCACCGAGACATCAGAATAGAATGTTGATGCCTGGCCGACGTATAAACGACGTAGAACTCTAGAATTTAGAATGTAGAATGTGAGACGTCTTGCTAATTAGCAAACGATGTCTAAACTGCATCTTCCCAATGCATCACGTATACATCTGTTGGACAGAGGTGTCTGTGCTATCTGGGAGTGTTGTCTCTCTCACACACATCTTTTTTTTATTTCACACACCCACACATGTACACATGCGCATGCACACACACATATAAGAATTTCACAGTTGTATTCGGCGCAAGTGACAAATAAACTTTGATTTGATATACAAAATAAAACGTCATACGTTATTCTCAAGGTATAAAATGCTGAATTCTGTTAGGAATATCGTTCTATCAAAGAAAAGCTATTTATAAGACTGTGTGCTATATTGCGTTATTTCCTATTACAAAAAGAATAAGCTACAAGCAAACATTGTGACAACCCTGTGATGGGGCTGGTTGTCACAAGTGGGCAGAGTGTGTTTGATGGCGTATAACTTAATGTTGGAATAAAATATGAGAATAAAAAGAGTCCCTATTACCACCCAAGACCGTTGTCTTTCTTTTAATGTTGAAAAGAGTCTTGTAAGAGTCCCTACCGTCTCCCCTACTGTCCCATTGGATGGGAATGCTTTCTTGGAACATCCTGGCATTTTGTACTGCATGGGTCTTTCCCATCTCCCAGTTATTAGTAAAGTATTCAGGTATTGCAAATACTGTTTGTTGATTAAACTATTATTGAAAAGACAGCTCTATGACAAATGGACCTCAATGATGCAATCTGTGATTTTCAAAGATTCAACAAGCTAGACCTTAATAAAATATGTTTAGGCTAACATGCTCAGCTGTTGACAAATGAGCTCTAGAAAACAATTTGAAAGCTAAATCCTCCTGGCAAATATGTGTTTATGGCCATTTCTGAGAAGACAAACGTGTTGTCTCCTAATTCAGTTATCATACATTCTGAGGATACTGCATGTCTTCATCCCAGCGCTGTGAATAGTGATAAGATGATTTGCTGAAATGATGGGTCCCTGTCTCCTGGTCCGGAGAGCAGAGGATGGCCCATAGAACCATCCATATGCAGCTGTAACACCGCCAAGTAGTAGACTTGAGTCCCTTGACCCAGTCTAATGGGCAGAATGTAAACTGGGTTCTTTATTTATAAAGCTCTTCCCAAGGAGACTATAGGCTAGCTCTCTGCCTTGGGCCTATGCCTGGAACCATCCCACTGAAATGTAACCACATTATGCAATGGAGTGGCAATGGAAATCTCTGGTAGGATGCTGGCCCGCAAAATAAATGTGCCTCCGCTGTGGTTTTCCACTGGGGGTGTGCCGCTCAGCAGCTCTGAACCATCATAACAACTCTATTTACCACCCCATAACCCAGGGCAGGCTAGTTAGCTAGCATCCTAGCATATCAGAAAGTAATCGTTGGCAGTAGCAGCGCTCCTAAATTAATGTCTACTCCCCCAAATCTACTCCCCCACAACATTTAAAATATAGGCCGTGTCACGTCTACTCCCGCTCCCCCCCTCCGGCGTTCGACGTCGCCGTTATACTAATCACCGGTCCTGGGATCCATCGTTACATACACCTGGCATCAATCATTACACGCACCTGCATATCATCATGAGGCACACATGGACTCCATTACCTCACTTATTACCTCCCCTCTATCTGTCACTCCCTTATGTTCCTTCCCCAGTCAGTATTGATCCTGTGTTTAATGCGTAGACGCTGCTGTTAAGTTGGCTCGTTCCATGTTTGATGTTTTATTAAACGTTTCACCTGCACCTGCTTCTCGACTCTCAGCATCTCCATTACAGAATACTGACTCCAACAATGGAAGGAGCAGGAAAACAGAATATCTCCCAGACGGTCGACAAGCAGGGATACCTTCTACATCAATACCATGACCAACTGGCACAACTAGGGATGGCTATGGAAGAGGTTCTTTGCAGTGTGCAACGTCTCGAACATACCCGGGAGGCGTTGCCGTCAACTAGCGGAGGATACTCTACAACCAGTCGAGCCAGCACAACAGCCCATTCAGCAACCCACTCAGGTCAGCGATGCCTGTTTGTCCCTCACGGATAAATATGACGGCTCCCCATCTAAATGCCCGTGGCTTCCTACTTTAGTGCTCCGTCTACTTAACACACCAGATGGGAGCCCCCACCACCGAGAGGTCCAAGGTTACCACGGTTATTTATCTGTTGACTGGGCATGCGTTGGAATGGGCCACGGCCGTCTGGGAGAGAGGAGAGGAGGAGCTAGATTCATATGAGGGGTTCATGGCTCTGTTAAAATGTATCTTTGATCATCCCTCGGAGGGCAGAAAGGGGGCAGGGGACCAGACGGCTGCAGAGTACGCGCACACCTACCTTCCATCCGCCTGGATAACTTACTTCAGGAATGTAGGTACTCTCATCGCTTCTCTCCCTCCCTCCCTCCCTCCCTCCCTCCCTCCCTCCCTCCCTCCCTCCGTGAACACTCTGGATCAGAGCCTGAACCCATGAAGGTAGGGGGTGCCACGCCTCACCGCGGTGGAGCGATGCAGGACGAGACAGCTGGGGCTCTGTCTGTATTGTGGTCAAGGGAGGGCACCAGCTCCAGCGGTGTCCGGCACTTCCTAATCCAGGATCCACAAGAGCAGAGGGACGGTCACATGATCTTCCACCTCCTGGGGCAGGAGTGAGTATCCCATCTTAATCACTTTCTGCTAAACTCTTTTGGTGTCCATCACACTAGTTGACTGTCCCTCGTGTACTGTGTCTACAGTGTTAGTGGATTCTGGTGCCACGGGGAACTTTATTGACCAGGTCCTTGCCTCCTCTCTTAACATTATCTCATACCCGCTCGCGTCTCTTTTCCCGGTTCAAGCCCTCCATAATCGGCCACTAGGATCCGGAACCATCACACACAACCACTCACCCTCACTGTGGAGTCAATTCATCAGGAGAACATCCCCTTCATCACCAGTGCACCAGTTCACATGATCACCACCTTGGCCTCCCTTGGCTTCAAGGTCAAGGATGAGACTCACAGACTGGTCACCCGAATTCCAGAGGACCTGCTTCCCCATCCCCTGTGGTTCACATCGGTTGAGAGTCATGTGGTTGCCCTTCAGCCCAATATCTCGGAGGTATACCAGGACCTGCGGAAGGTATTCTACAAGACCAGCGCCACCTGTCTTCCTCCTCATCACCCCTGGGACAGTGTTATCAACATGCTGGCAGGGTCTACGCCTCTGCATCTACCCTCTGTCGGTGGCTGAGACCCAGGCCATGGACGATTACATGCAAGAGGCGCGCCAACGAGGTTTCATCCTTACGTCCACTTCTCCTGCATCGGCTAGTTTCTTCTTTGTGGCCAAGAAGGATGGAAGGTTACATCCATGTATTGATTACAGAGGACTCAATGAAATCACCACAAAGTACCGTTACCCTCTCCCGTTGATGCCGGCAGCCATCGAACAGCTCCGCGCAGCATGGTTCTTTACCAAACTGGACCTGCAGAGTGCATATAATCTCACCCGCATCTGGGAGAGGGGTGAATGGAAGACTGTGTTTAGCACGATGTCTGGCCACTACGAGTAATTGGTGAATCCATTTGGCTTAGCCAATGCTCCGTCAGTGTTCCAGGCATTCATTAACGAGATGTTCAGGGACATGCTCGGACGCGAGGTGGTCGTGTATATTGATGACATCCTGGTCTGCTCAGCTACTCTGTAGGATCACATCACTCATGTCGAGCAGTTCTGGAACACCTTCTGGCTAACCACCATTTCATCAAGGCTGGGCGGCAGGTAGCCTAGTGGTTAGAGCATTAGGCCAGTAACCAAAAGGTTGCTAGATCGAATCCCAGAGCTGACAAGGTTCAAATCTGTTGTTCTGCCCCTGAACAAGACAGTTAACCCACTGTTCCTAGGCTGTCATTGTAAATAAGAATTTCTTCTTAACTGACTTGCCTGGTTAAAACATTTTTTTTTAAGGCTGAGATGTGCTAATTTCAAGGCAGTTTCCTTCTTAGCTTAGGCTACTAAATCAGCATGCAGGGAATGAGGATGGCCGACAAGAAGGTAGATGCGGTCAGGTCATGGCCAGTCCCAACCACAAAAAAAGGGATTTTCCAACTTCTACTGCCATTTCATCAGGAACTTCAGCTCCGTCCCCGCCCCTCTCACCTCTCTTCTCAAGGTTGGTCCCCGTATGTTGGTGTGGAGCCCAGCAGCCGACGAGGCCATCTGTCTACTCAAGGGACGTTTCACCTCCGCCCCATTGCTCAGACTGTCACGTCCTGACCTTAGTTCCTTTTTTATGTCTCTATTTTGGTTTGGTCAGGGCATGAGTTGGGGTGGGCATTCTATGTTTTGTTCTATGTGTTTGGCCTGGTATGGTTCCCAATCAGAGGTAGCTGTCAATCGTTGTCTCTGATTGAGAACCATACTTAGGTAACCTGTTCCCACCTGTGGTTGTGGGTAGTTGTTTTCTGTCTCTGCACCAGACAGAACTGTTTCGTGTTGGTCTATTTTTGTTATTTTGTCTTAGTGTTCTGAGTTAAAATAAATATTAACATGGACACTTACCACGCTGCGTTTTGGTCCGATCTTGACTACTCTTCATCAGATAAAGAGGATCGTTACACAAACACCCAGGTCCCATGATATCCTTTGTGGTTGAGGTAAACGCTTCAGAGGTGGGCGTGGGGGCAGTTCTGTCTCAATGACAGGGTAATCTACAGAAATTGTATCCATGTGCATATTACTCAAAGAAACTGTCCCCTGCAGAGAGGAATTACAACGTCTGTGATGTTGGCATTAGAGGAGTGGAGACACTGGCTGGAGGGCACCAAGGAACCATTCATCATCCCAACCGACCATCGGAACCTGGAATACATACTGACAATGAGGAGGCTGAATCTGCGCCAAGCAAAGTGGGCCCTTTTCTTCACAAGGTTCGACTTCACGCAGACCTATCGCCCAGGTTAAAAAAACACCAAAACCGATGCCCTGTCCCTACGATTCGGCAGAGGGTCCTGTCCAGAATGCACCTATAATCACCTTACAGACCGACTGTTGCTGGGAAGCAGGGCCATGCGAAGACCTTTTGGGGGCATGTGCTGAAACAAAAAAAGGTCACCCTTCCACCCCAAAAAAATCCCTACAATCATGGTCATGTACTCATTGAGCAATTATTAGGCAACTTTGATGATTTAGTTACTGTATATAATATAAAAGCAATAGATGGTCACATCTTAATGGCAAATTAAATGACACAAATAAATAACCCTTAGTCTGAAAGTAATTTATTATTTCATCTATAATAACTCTGTAGTCATTTAGCACAGATCTATTATATTTATTGCTTTGCTTAACCCTTTACACTCGTGGAAACTGGGGGACAAATTGAAATCTTTCTAACAAAATAACTCTAAAAAGTCATGGTAGCAATTGAACGAGAACACGTTGGATCTTATGGGTAAATTATCAGACCAAATGTGAGGACACAACAGTTCACCTGACACAAGACTGAATCCAAACAACAACAAATGCTCAAAAGTTGCCCAATTAACGTGAGTGATTTCGAAACGGCTGTCAAATGTAGAATGATTGTCAGTCAAAACCCATACAGAGCTGCGAAGCGGAGACCCTGAGCTCTGACATCATGTATAGAATGTTACTGTACAGCCACTGCCTTCCAATTTGGGGGCTTATCAATGACCAAATCTGTCATTCCGACTACTTTAACAATGATTTGTGGGCAGTGGGTTCAGAACAACAGAAAATATTTGAAACATTTTGGGGGGAAATTATAGGGGTGGGAGAGTATGTTCTCGGCAAAAGGTAGAGTCCTATCTGTGCACATGCCTGCCGGGAGGAACCATTACACATCAGACACACGGACAGTTTCCTTCATTTGCACAGCTGGTGTGGTACCACTCGAGTTACAAAACACACGTTCACTTGTATTTAATGTCTGTAACAGTGTCCGTAACAATAGCAGTAAAATAAACATGGCTCCTGGCAGTCACTAATAAAATCACAGAGTGGAAGAACATCAGACAAAGGAAGTAAAGGAGACCCAACTAACTGGACACCGAAGCTGTCTGTAGGAATACCATTGGCTCTTTGTATTGAACAGGGTTAACCTGGTGTATTTTCCCTCTGAAATGAAAACGTGACACAAAAGCTACCTCCCTGACACAACAACGTTTCACACCTGTGAGGTCACTGGAGAGGGTATTCTGGGTTTCTTCCGTTCCTCTCCATCTAACCCTGTCTAACCATACCCCATTAAAGCCTATTGTCTACCAAAAGAGAGAACATATGAAAACAGTCTGACTGAACGCCTCTGTAGATAGTTTCCATTCTTCTGGTTAGTGTTTACGGGGGCAGTTCCATGTTACGTGACCACATACTGTGAGGTGGGGTGAAGAAGAATTGGGGGTGGAGGTTAGTGGGAGGTTTGCCGTAAACGCAATATAATCTAATTATATCTTTCCTGACAGGTGTGCACCTCTCTAAAGTGTACACAGCATGGAACATTCTGGAGTGCATGTCCTGCTAACAGTATTGTGTGCGTGGGAAATTCTCTGGATTTGTATTAATATCTGACTGGTATTCCTGATTCATCAGAACAAGTGTTTGATGCATCTAAGTGTGCGTGGCAAGGTGTTTGCCTAGTGGGACTAGTTAGTGCTGTTGGCAGACCAGAGGAATCAGTATTTTGATCTGTTTGCAGAGCTAGTGATGGAACGTTTTTGCTGTACCTAATTCTCATCTTTCTCCATGACCCCTGACATTAACATGATACAGTGTACAGTTGAAGTCGGAAGTTTACATACACTTAGGTTGGAGTCATTAAAACTCATTTTTCAACCACTCCACAAATTTCTTGTTAACAAATCTATAGTTTTGACAAGTCGGTTAGGACATCTACTATGTGCATGACACAAGTAATTGAAATAAAAAACCATAAACACCATGGGACCACGCAGCCGTCATACCGCTCAGGAAGGAGACGTGTTCTGTCTCCTAGAGATGAACCTACTTTGGTGTGAAAAGTACAAATCAATCCCAGAACAACAGCAAAAGACCTTGAGAAGATGCTGGAGGAAACAGATACCTATGTCGATAACCTGAAAGACCGCTCAGCAAGGAAGAAGCCACTGCTCCAAAACCACCATGAAAAAAAGCCAGATTATGGATTGCAACTGCACATGGGGACAAAAATCGTACTTTTTGGAGAAATGTCCTCTGGTCTGATGAAACAAAAATAGAACTGTTTGGCCATAATGCCCATGTTTGTTTGGAGGGAAAAGGGGAGGCTTGCAAGCCAAAGAACACCATTCCAACCGTGAAGCACGGGGGTGGCAGCATCATGTTGTGGGGGTGCTTTGCTGCAGGAGGAACTGGTGCACTTCACAAAATAGATGGCATCATGAGGTAGGAAAATGATGTGGATATATTGAAGCAACATCTCAAGACATCAGTCAGGAAGTTAAAGCTTGGTCGCAAATGGGTCTTCCAAATGGACAATGACCCCAAGCATACTTCCAAAGTTGTGGTAAAATGGCTTAAGGACAACAAAGTCAAGGTATTGGTGTGGCCATCACAAAGCCCTGACCTCAATCCTTTAGAACATTTGTGGGCAGAACTGAAGAAGCGTGTGCGAGCAAGGAGGCGTACAAACCTGACTCAGTTACACCAGCTCTGTCAGGAGGAATGGGCCAAAATTCACCCAACTTATTGTGGGAAGCTTGTGGAAGGCTACCCGAAACGTTTGACCCAAGTTAAACAATATAAAGGCAATGCTACCAAATACAAATTGAGTGTATGTGTAATAGGTTTGGTTATGTTTCCACTTGCCTCTAAAGAAATGTGTATTTAATGTTCAAGCATTCTTATTGGTTGGTTCAACTCTGATGACAATAAGGTGTGTTGTGATTGGCCCCACTTGCAGATAGGGGGAGATCGCGACCGTCAGGTCTTCCCAGTATGAAAATGTGATGCAGGGGGTAGGTCACGTTCTGATATTATATTTTATATTTTACAATGTGTACAAGTTTGCTGGACGTTACTCATTTATACATGTGTGGGTATATGGTACCTGTTAGGGATTGAAGGGCTTTCTGGGATGTGCTTTGGCATATGATTGCTGTAAATAAGTGTGTTAGCTAGCATACACTGATGTAATGGTCACATAAGCCCACTGCTAACACAGTTGTCTTCATGCTACAGATTTAGCCATCGACAGCCATCAATATTGTTAAGCCCTGCACAACAAACGTGCTGTTTCCCATTTAACAACAGGTATTTACACGTTACATTTTGTATTGTATTTTGTGCAGACTTCTAGGGGAAAAACAGGTTGGTCTTAACATGAACCTGTTTATCCACTTGTCCTTCAGACAAGGAGGTGACTGAACATGTTGTGTTGTGTTGTTTACAAAATATAATGCATTGTTATTCCCATACCATTATTACAGAGAATCAGACAAATGATGCTACCCTCTGCCTATTGGCTACTTGGCTTATTCAAGCCTGTCTCAAAATACAACACGGACCCTTTAAAACAAAACAAAAAAGCTCTTTTACCTGACTCACTTTTCAAAGATGTCTAGAAATATACACATTTTGTGCTCTTGTAGGAAGTAATCACTCCCCTATTGCTGACTACAAATGATCTAATTCACTAACTAGCAAAGGATATTACCAAAATGTGCACACGTGGCTACATGCTGCTCTCGCTTTGATTTCAAAACAAGTGCATCTAATCATGATCACTCATGCTGTAAACACAGTCCAGTTCAAAGTAAACGGCACAGACCCATATATGGCAAAGGTCTATTTGCATATAGGCCTACTGCAACTCTGATTGGTTATGGCGCACTGGTAAAGTGTAGAGTCCTGCATGTCAATGTAATATAATCTTACTCGATGCATTCTGTCTAAAAAAACAAGTATTGCATAGTTCTCTTTCTTTTTCTATATGTTGCATTGAAAGTGGCTGATATTGCGTTGATTCGACCACAATTGAACAGTAAAGGGAAACGTTGAAAGTATTAATAGGGAAAACTCTAGACCAGTGGTCCTCAACCTTTTCGGTGTCAAGATCACTTTCTGAGTCAAAATGCATGCCGAGATCTCCCGCTCAGATTTCTTTTAAACAATACTTAAAAAACATAAGCCTATGCAACATTAACCAATTAAAAACAGTACTGTGGCAATCAGGTTTGTGCAGTAAACCATATATTATCACCGCATATTGGCTTTGCTTGAATTGCCCTGTCAATGCATTGTTGTTCGGGACATTTTTTGAAATTATATTTCAAAATTTGAAGTAGGCTATATGAGCATACATGTTATAGATCCGTTGTCGTATTACTTGTGAGGCACCGCCCAGTGGGCATACATTTAACTAATTAGCTTTTTCTTTTTACTTTACTGGGCCGATGGTGCCTGCATCTATGGTCAGTCTCAGTGGAGAGAGAGAGCAGCAGACTGATGGTCCGCCTCTCAACATCCCCTCCGCTCTCCCTGTCCTCCACTGACACTCACCAAAAAAGGGACACCATCTTCCAGTTGATGGCAAAACTCGAGTCGCATGGCATTATTTCTGCCTCATGCACAGATGCATATTGTTACTTTTATGAACAGAGAATGTGAAATATTCCTATTAAAAAAGACCCAAGCAGCTAATAATGACAACAACGCCAGCCTATCGATACACTTTCCTACTCATTGATTACTGCTGCAATGCTTGTTGTAGCGCTGAATGGAAATAGGAAGAAATAAAGCACATTTCATGGCTTACAGAGTGTTGACAGGGCTGAGTAAGAACTTAAACATCAACTCACTTATAAAAACAGCAGATCTTTGCTGTATTCGTTGGCAGACTCTCTCTAGTCATGGTTTTACATTTTTTTGAAATCTCACAGTATCAATTTCGCTGAAGCTTCATTTGATGCCTGCTATGTTACTGCAGACACGGTAATCGGAGCCATCCGATTGGCCAGTGGAAGACCTATAGTACACTTCATTTGCTGTCTGAGCCCGCCGGGAAGCCAGAGTTTGTACATTAAGACACATAAAATCTTTCAAAATGGCAACGGTTCGCCTACCCAGGCGCAGGGCTGATGAATCGGGTGCACCTACCGTAACCCATATACACATATTTTTTATTTTACAGTTATTTTACCAGGTAAATTGACTGAGAACACATTCTCATTTACAGCAACGACCTGGGGAATAGTTACAGGGGATAAGGAGGGGGGATGAATGGGCCAATTGTAAACTGGGGATGATTATGTTGCCATGATTGGGAATTTAGCCAGGACACCAGGGTTAACATTATCGTATGATAAGAGCCATGGGATCTTTAGTGACCACAGAGAGTTAAGACACCCGTTTAACATCCCATCCGAAAGACAGCACCTTACACAGGGCAATGTCCTCAATCACTGCCCTGGGGCATTGGGATCTTTTTTTTAGACCAGAGGTTTAAAATTCAGGGATTCAGGGATTCAAATTCAGGGATTCAGAGTTTCCAATTCAGGGACTGACCAGGACCAACCCTGCTTAGCTTCAGAAGCAAGCCAGCAGTGGAATGCAGGGTGGTATGCTGCTGGCCCGAGATTAATAAAAAGAAAATAGGAACACAAGGATTTATTGACTAGGAGTGACTTGAAGATTGCGATTGAGAGGTTGGTGACCACTGCTCGAGAAAATTGTTCAATCTTGTGTGGTGCTTCTCTCCATTGGCTGATATTTCTTCTGCTTGGGTCCCAGAGGTGTTGTGTGGCAGTCTCGGGGCTACTGTGCACCCGCACAGTTTAAAGGGAATGTTGCTCATAAATCACTCAACAAGTACAGCTTCCCAGAGGATAATAGGGACTTGTGTATGTTCTTAAGCCAGCTGCCAGAGTTAAAGCTATGGATAATACACCAATGGCGGTTGGTGCCGTTTAAGATGAGGGAGGACAAATCTATTGTTTTTATGAGCATGGACAAATTTTTATTACAGCATATTGAATGACTGTCATTCATATTCCTTTCACCCAGCTCAATATAACATCGATAGGTTTAGGATAGTGCATGATAGTCGAATTTTCCCTATACCCATCGTTTGGTTTCTACAACCTAGCCTATGAATTAATGTTTACATTGTAGGTACATAGGTCGAGAGAAAAATGTGAGTAATCGAGGTGACAGACATTGACACATTCAATACCGCCTTGCACACTCTTGCCTACATCTAGCTAATCTAGGGTCTATTCATTAGTCCAACAGTTGCAAACGAGAGTTTCTAATGGACAAATTCAGGTATGTTTATCCCTGTTTCGATCTGTTTGTTTCCATTCAAGAAATGTTTTTCAACAGAATTGGAGGAATGATCCCACACAGCCTACATTGTTGTCACCATGTTAAAGTCATAGTCAACATACTGTAGTTACTAGAACTAACATGTTATTAAACCTGCTACAATCAAGCAGTGCAGTGTACAGTCAACAGCAAGCAGTTTAGCAGCTGCACCGGCGGGCACCAGTGGCAATAAATGTATAAAGCCAAAATCTTACCTTGACTTGGGAGAATTCCAGTTTTGGATAGACATAGCCAACTGTTCAACTATTGTCTTTCTCGCTCTTTGAGTCAACTACTCACCACATTGTATGCACTGAAGTGCTAGCTAGCTGTAGCTTATGCTTTAGGTACTAAATTCATTCTCTGATCTTTGATTGGGTGGACAACATGTCAGTTCATGCTGCAAGAGCTCTGGTAGGTTGGAGGACGTCCTCCGGAAGTTGTCATAATTACTTTGTAAATCTATGGAAAGTGGGTGAGAACTACAAGCCTCCTAGGTTTTTTAATGAAGTCAATGTACCCAGAGGAGGATGGAAATGAGCTGTCCTCCAGCTACACCATGGTGCTACTCTACAGAATTTCTTTGAGGCTACTGTAGACCTTCATTGCAAAACAGTGTGTTTTAATTATTTGGTGACGTGAATATATTTAGTACAGTTTTAACTAAAAAGGGTAACATTTTTAATGTTTCACTATTTTTATTTGTTGAAATTCACTAAGGAGGATGGTCCTCCCCTTCCTTCTCTGAAGAACACACAAACACACACACACACACACACACACACACACACAAACTGTTATCATTTTCCTGAAGATATTTTTGATATGGATAGACAAAAACAGACCTTCAAAACTACAACTTTTTTTCTGCAAGAAGCCATGTTTTCAGCAAGCTTGTTGAACAAATGATCTAACCCTGAGTGCTATGCTTCACATATTATTTAAGAACATAAAATAAAAAGTATTACTTCACAAGGAAGTCTTAATTCAAGCACTTGAAAGGTAATTGAGAAAAACAAGACTCAGCCGTAATAACCCACTCCTCTCCCAAATGTTATTTTCCACCTGACCACCTCCAAATAACATTTCCCCATGCTCCCATGCTGTGTTAAGGGCAATGCTGAAAACTAAAGGAGTTAGCTATGGTACAGTGAATGTGACTTGGTCTCGCTTCACTGACCGATTACTAATGTGATTTTGAGCACGAGAGGCTGTTTGTTCATTTCTGTTCAGTGATGCCGATGCATCGTTTTCTTTGAGTGTATGATGATTTGTGTTTCAATATTACGTCATCCCTGGCCCTTATGAATAAAATCATAAAACATAAATGTTCTAGAGCCTAGTCAGTAATTCATTTAGTTTTGTCTAGCGTATTTTATTAGATGCCTATCATTATTAGGCAACCTTGTGTGACCAATGGTCTGTCTTGAATCATCAGACATTTCATCCACGAACCTGATGAAATAAAATGACAAAAATAAAACTAGCTTGTATAACCTCAACCCAGAAGCAATGAGAGCCAGGTCTCTTACCGTGAACTTTTGGATGTAGTCAGACACGCTGAAACCTCCAGTGCGTAGAAGGAGAGTTCTGTAGACGGAGGTCCCCATCACTTTCTCTCTGCCTAAAAGGTTAGGACCTACAGTTCTCCATACCAGGGTCTCTATGCCTTATGGAGAATGGGGAAGCCGGGCCCTCTGGGTACTGAAACATAGTGGAAAAGAAAGATGGGTCCTGACAGAGACAACTCTATCTTATCACCCGGTGCCTCGTCCTGTCCTGTAGCCGGGTCCCTGTCCTGTCCCCTCCCGTATTGATATCAGTACTGCACCAGCATCACAGCCGAGCCCAGAGCGAAGAGCACTTCCTGCAGGGAGATAACAGCTGCCTGAGATTAGGCAAGGGTATGCACGAAATGTGAGTGTCCTGCTTTATTAATAGGGGTTCAGATTGGCCTTTTTGTTTTGGAAAGTCTCTGTGGGGGTCCTCCTCCCACCCAATGATGATGAGAGGATGATTCCTAGTCTGAGGTGAAGAGAGCCCGTTCTCAGATCTCTCACGAATGCCCTCTCTCTGCACCCCACTGAGGTTAATACCAGTTTACCCCACCCTGTTCACCCCTCCGTGTGTGTGTGTGTGCGTGTGTGAACCTGTTAGGGATCTGATCCCACACGACTCTGCTTTGGGGCAACAGAAGGTGCGTCACCAACACTCAAATGCAGTGGCATCGTGTTGCTGGTCTTAACCTCAAAACCACCCAAGTCTTAGACTCAGGGAAAAAGAGGACTCCTCTCAGCCTGGCAGCAACAGGGTTTCAGGTGGGATGGAAAAGTCTTCACCTCCTGGCAAGCATCCCACTGCAGTTTTTTCCTCCTCAGACAGAACACCTTGTTGAGAAGTGCAGGGTATTTTTGGAATATTGTCTACAGGCTCTGCTGTCCGCAGGGGAAGTGTCGGCTCCATGATGCAGGAAGAGGTATGCACGCCAGAGGGATGATGTCACAATGGTCCTAAGAAGATGATGATGATGATGGTGCACATTGTCATTATCGCTGACCTGTTAACCTGTCACTGTGTATGTACACGTGCTTGAGCCACACATATGACATATCTATTATGAACAGCATGTACTACTAGTGTGTGGCTGGTGGGGCGGTGGACTGTTACAATGCCATAATCCTCCTTCTGATGTGGATGCTGCTTCAGTTAACTGTCTGCCTTTAGACATCACAGGACAGCTGGTGGGTAAGGGAACAGCATGATTCAAACTGTTGTCATGACTGGTGTGTATAGAGTTTTACACGTTCTGTCTTAAGTTGTACACAATCTGTCTTTCTTGGATGCCTGACGTGTGTGTGTGTGTGTCTGCCTCTGCTGTCGTCCTTGTCTCTGCCTCTGACTCACTTCATGTGGAATGGTACTCAATGTCCCGTCCTCTCCGACCAAGGTTTTTTTGTTGTCAAAACAGCCCACTGAGTCCTCCGAGACGGATACACAGGCACTCTAACATGACTGTTAGATATAAATGGAAAGCGGGATGATTCTCCCGAACAAGACTTAACAGGGGCGTTTCATCTCCTGAAACAATATGCTGTTTACAGTGCTGTTCACTTACTGTAGCTGGTCCCTTGGACGCTGGGACTTCGGAATGACTGTCCAGTATTTCATTGAAAGAGATGTTTCTACCACAGGAGGTTGGTGGCACGTTAATTGGGGAGGACGGACTCGTGATACTGGCTGGAGCGCAATAAGTGGAACGGTATCAAATACATCAAACACATGCCATTCCATTTACTCCGTTCCAGCCATTATTATGAGCCATCCTCCCCTCAGCAGCCTCCACTGGTTTCCTTAGCGTTTCCATCTAAATCCAGAGTCAGAGAAAGAAACAAGCAACGGCGGAAGATTCCTCTCATGTTCTCTTCATCCATCAATCCGTTTCATTAAAAATAGCTGGACTGACTAATGTTCCTTGAAGTAGAGTGGCTTATTATTATATAAACCCCTTTTCATGTGAGGTTTGTTCATTTGAAGACATTTGATTAAATTCTTTCTGGCATATATGATGTCATAGCAGAGGAGACTGAGAGATCAGCATTTCACAAAAATGAACACTTACTGTGATTTTTGTCAACTAAGCACTTGATTATAATGTCACTGGATTGCCCTCCAGTGGTTGAAGGGGAGACTACATAGCATATTAGCATTTCAATGCCAAAGAAAAGGACTGTACCCAATTCAAATTCTATGTGTTCTGCTTTGAATTGTCATTTGAATAAATCAAATGATTTGGCTTCCAGCATGAATCCTTTTCTCAAATGACAGGCAGTAAATCTGGTCTCTGTATATCACCGTAGCAGTTAGTTACCTGAATCCTAGCACATAACCCTTGTAGTCAGTCTAGGGGCTCTTTCTTATCTTATATGACAAGGCTTCCTTTTTCCATTAGGCGGGTTAATATCATGTTCTTCCTGTCAAATGGCTTCTTGTTGAATTATGGCATTATTTTTTACTGTGTGTTGATGTTTACAAACTTGATGATAAAATGTGCACTTTACACAATCCCATGTCTTCTGTGTAGCACATCAAATCAAATCAAATTGTATTAGTCACATGCGCCGAATACAACAGGCGCAGTAGACCTTACAGTGAAATGTTTACTTACGAGCCCCTAACCAACAATGCAGTTTAAAAAAGGAACAAGTAATTAAAGAGCATCAGTAAAATAACAATAGCGAGACTATATACAGAGGGGTAGCGGTACAGAGTCAATGTGCGGGGGCACCAGTTAGTTGAGGTAATATTTACATGTAGGTAGAGTTATTAAAGTGACTATGCATAGATGATAACAGAGAGTAGCAGCTGTGTAAAGGCACTCAAATATACATTTGCATGCAGTAATTTGCGCGTGTTATGAAGGGAGTAGGGTCTATAGCAGAGAAAGGGTAAACATTTAAATGTTGGTCTAAGGACATGAGGAGGGTGGTTCACAGTTTGACATTTGTTTACCAGTAGGCAACATACTCAAACACGCCTGACAAGCATGGATTATATGCAAGCTATTGTATTGTGCAGATAATAAACCGAACAGATTCGATTTAAAAAGTAATACTGTTAGAAGGAGTATTAGCTACTGTATGTTTAATCATTTTTATAATAATACAATTGTCCTCAAAATTCCTTCAGAATATAAAGCTAATAATATACAGTATCTCATGTTACATTGGAAAGTAGCCAGGTTACATGTGCCAAGATCTGAACAAAGAACTCTCTCCCTGGTTAATGAGACCACATGCGAGTCATGTGACTTGGGGAACCCTCCACACTGAACAAACAGCAACTTTGTTTGAGTAAGAATAACTGACTTTTAGTGTGCACATGTCTCTCTCTCTCTACACCCCTCTTCTCTCTCTCCATCTCTCTGTCTATGGGCATGGGTGCTTAATATTGCTCACTTCACTATTTCCTGTTAGATATAAAGCCAGGGATCTCAGTGTTCCTGGGGGCATGTGGTAATAGGGCATGGTATTCAGGCTGGGCCAGGCATTTCATCATTAAACAGCCCTGCCCAGCCTGGCCTCAGCGTGTTCATTTCAGCCCCACTACCAGCCATATGCAGTTATGATCCATCTGCAAACAGTCTTACTGTCATCATTAAACTTTCTCACAGAACAGTGTGTCATTTCTGAAATGTGCTCATCAGGTAACGTCCTTTATCCTTCTGCCCTTAAAAAGATCCAAATAAGGTCTGACTGCCTGAGTGATTCCCATTAACAATCGATTCTTATATCAGTCATGTTCTACATTTCACAGAAAATACAAATTTTCTCAGAAAAGATCATTAAGATTGAGTTTCAGTATTTGACTAATATCTTCATGCCTTTCTTTTCAAATGTGCTTGTAGATAGTGGACGGATGTGCATTATTCAGTGTTTGAATGTATTCGACACAGAGGCCCAATGTGAAAGTAGACACCCATCTCCTGTGGTTTTGCATTGCAACAGGCAGGCTTTACTCAAGTATTTTATGTAAATGATGGCTTTGACAAGAAAGAAAATCCCAGGTTCACCCTGAATCCCTTCTTCGTTGTGTGTATGTCTCCTCTTGACTATTTGGGGGAAATTAATACATTTTACGGCAGCCAATCCACATAATCCCAATGACATAAAAATAATGCATCCTGGATAATTTACAGCCATATACTGCCAATGCCCTATTCTTATGAAACATAATCTGGGTTCTGTCAATTTCAGGGAATTTAAGGGTCAAAGTTCTTTAATCCAACTCTCAAATAACCTTTGCATTACTTCACTTAGATTCTAATGAATTACTTTCCCCCTTATAGGAACAGTACTGTCTTTTGTTTTTACTCAGATGTATTTCCCACAGGGGCATGCTGAGCACTGCCTCTTTCTAGTTCACTGAATGGCCACAGTTTCTCGACTGAGGTGTCAATAATACAGCACACAGAACCCTTTTCCGAACCAAGAAGAAAGTCTCGTCATTACAGCTCATCATTAACAGCCCTGCATCGCATATTAAAATGCCAGCAGTGTTTCCTCTCAGGTTTCACTCATTGTATGAATAACCAGGATATGATATGATGTACATTCATACATGTATACAATACAGTTGGGTGAACAAAGAAGAGGCCAGGCAGTTGAAAATGTCTCCAACAGGATTACCCTGTGAGGTTGAAATCTGTTGAGAGTTCCATGGAAACTGGGATGTGTTCCAGACGGATGAATCGTTAATGGCAGGGCCTTTCCCCTGTGGAGGGAGGCAGAGCAGAGCTGGAGAAATGGCAGCAGCAGCTGTCTCCAGGAGAAATGGGCAGGTTACAAGCAGGTGTCTCTGGGGCCCAGTCCATCCCTCACTGCCTGCTGCAGGGTAACGTATAGAGACATGAGAGGGTTGGTAATACACACCATTCACTAGTACTATAGTGTATGTGCAGTAAATCAACAATGTACATCACACTCTTAAATAAAAAAACTAACATTTGCTCATCTGACAGTGGTGGTTGTGATTAATCTATTTTAATGACAAAAGAAGTCACATTAAAGAGGATTTGCCTTTGACATTTAAATGACAGGTGTCAAATATTACATATTTAATATAATGTCACCAATAATGAAACAAAATATAAAATAATATGCACTTAAATTAAGATGGTACACAAGCATTATAAATACAAATGTACAAGGCCTTCTCCCAAAGCCCTAAGCATGATACAAAATATATTGAACATTATGTTCCAATGGCATCTAGACTTAAATAAACAGTGTTTACTAGCAGTACAAGCCAATAACATTATAGAAACCAGTTACAATGCTAGGATGGACCTCTATACTTCAACACAGTTATGCCCTTTTTTAATAGAAATTATTTGCATTTGTTACTGACAGCTTTCTTGGTTGACATGGTGATGAATCCTATACATATACCATATCATCTAATATATATAATATAAAATGTGATTAAAAGATAAATATTCAGATGTCCTACCCACTCCAATTCCATAAGCTTCTCTCTAAAGACAAAAGTTGGTTCCAACATTTCCTCTTGAGCAGAACAGTTGCCTGCTTCCCCATGTTCCCCAACATCTCCATTTTCCCAAGGCTTCGACCAATCCGACAGGGAGTTCTTTGGGTCAGAGTTCATACCCTGTTAAGACACACTGTGGTGGTCATCCATGGGTCTCTCCATAGTAACAATCTTAGGTTTAACATGTCAATCCCTCACAGCAACTATCTGGTCTGTCTATAGGATCAGTCTTTGGCCCAGGATCTTTCGGTTGATCTCGGCCAATGCCACCGAAAACACAAATGCTTTCTCATCTGAGAGGTTGGCATAGATATCAACTTCTTTCTCAAATTTTTCTGGTAAAAGAAAACACAAACAAAATGAATAATCAACATACCTGGTTAATAGAGAAAAAACATTTGAGAAACAGACATCATTTGCATGTGGCAACAATAACCTTGTGCAATATATTAACATAATTTCTGTCTTCAACAGAGGAGGAACATGCATAATGTTATTTCTCCTCATAGATCAGCCACTAAAGCACAGGCAAAGTCAGGGACATCATGATTTATTCATGAGTGAGAGAAGAGAGCAACCCGCTCTGTAAATCATTCATCCAAACACAAATCGCCCAGCTCTGTCCCAATACTGCACTAATTAATCGTCAGCCTTATCTCCTGTGACTGGAAAATACTGAAACATGACTAAAAGTGTCAGCACAAAACAAGCTTCGAAAGTATCTTGGAAACGCTTAATATCTTATAACTGCACCATGTCATTGAGTGTCACTGATAGAGGCTTTTCATTCTTGTATTACCTTTCTCCTCCTCCTGCTTCTTCAGCCCAACTGTCTTTGGCCTGCCCCGCCCTCTCCGGATCTGATCCGATTGGCTGTTAGAGCGGCATCGCCTTCTATTCTCCATGTCATTGGTTGACGGAGAGTTGATCTTCTCTCTGCGAATTCTTTCAGTTCTCCTCCTCTTTGCATCCAACTTGTCTGAATAGACCAGAAAAATAAGTTTTACAATTGTTTTAGCACTATAAAATTGCAATATAGAAATGAAATATGAATGTATAATAATGTGTGGCCTTCAAATATGTCACAGTGTCAAATGCATCATACATCCTAAGGACAAATTGTCTTATGCCAATGACTCCTGTTTAAATGTATGTTGCGAAAAGTATATGGGAAGGGCATATGGTATTAAACATCTTAGCCTCCAGTTTTTCTCTCTTCCCAACCCCCCTCCTCCAACACACCAACTGCCTTAAAATAACAACAGAATAAGAACAGAACAGAAACAAAATAACTCCTGTGATTCCATTGCATATCTAGCATCCTAGGTGTGCTGTTGCCTCAAAACCACTTTAAGTCATTGAATCAGTGGAGTGTTCTGTGGAGTGTTCTTATTACCAGAGCAGGAAGTAGGCCTATATTTCACTGTGAGTTTGTGTCTAGTGGCTTTAAAAAAAAAAACTTCCTCTTCAAGATCGTCAATTACCAATTTGCTGCTTCCTCAGTGGTGTAGGTAGTGAGTGTGCACTTGGGAGTATTTAGGTTTAAAAATAAGCACGGATTGAAAGCGGAAGATAAAATAGTGATACAAATAGACAAATATTTGGTGCCCAAAAGGGTAACGCTTTATAATTGTGTAGCCGCCCACCACTAACAATATTGTATCAACATATCATTGCATAGTTTTTTTGTAACTCTGTAATAATTGCATAGCAATGGTGTTGCTATTAAATTCAATAGAGTGTTTCAAAGTCTGGACAAGGCCTGAAAATATATTTTCTACATCAACCACGTTTCTGCTATGAGAATACACACAACTTCAGAATATCCCAGGAATTCTAGCCTTAGCAACAGCTTGCCCAAACAGGAACACACGTCCTCTTCAGACTGACAATATTCTCATAAAATTGCAACATAATCAATAGTCTGACAAAACTATTGCATTCCATACTATAACATAAACATCATATCGATAATTTACTACTTCACCTTTTCCAAGGCTAAATTCTCATAGTCAAGAACAGCTGATATTTTTAAAAAGGCCATCGAAAAATAACATGGTCTTATATAAATATGTTCCACTAAGGAATCCTGAGTGAGCAAAGAAATAAATACAACTCTCTGCACTTTTATCCAGAAAAAATGGTTCTCAGTGCAACCTTGGTCTTCATATTCAACAATAATCATGTTTTATTAGTGTCTGTTTCAAAGTTACAAAAAAAGTACTAAAATTACACAGAGGAGAGGAAAATGATGAACTATTTAAGGAGAGGTGGAAACCAAAAACCCATCATTAAAAATCACAGAGCAGAAATTCAAGACACCTTCCTCTTCAAATGGAAGAAGTCTTCACATTGCCTTCAAGATACTTATTAACTACAATACCTCAAAGTTCATTCGGTATCATGTGAAACTAATTACATTGTATCATAAATCGAGAGAATATGTGAGTAATTCTACTCCCTAAACTGTCTAATACTAAGTGTATAATAAAACCAAGGTTCTCAGAAAGGCATGTTGTGTTTAACATTCCATTCATAACTTCAGGCACTGTGGTAGCCTATACAGATGATTTCACCCCTACCCAGATTTGTATTTTTAAGTACGAACCTACATTTAGCATTCCACTCACTCCATCTTTAAAAATCAAAACAGCCGCATTGTATTGATTCACGTTTGCTTCTCATTCTACTAAGGATGAAAATAAAACGTTGCATAAATGTGTTTATTATCAGGTAATAAAGTAGTACTAAGCTATTTAAGGCTATGGGCAGTAGCACATTGATGACATGCACACTGACTAAGCTATTTACTTCTGTTCTATCTATCTATCTATCTATCTATCTATCTAGGATAAAGTAATCCTTCTCACCCCCCCCCCCTTAAAAGATTTAGATGCACTATTGTAAAGTGGCTGTTCCACTGGATGTCAATAGGTGAATGCACCAATTTGTAAGTCGCTCTGGATAAGAGCGTCTGCTAAATGACTTAAATGTAAATGTATCTATCTAATCCTCATACTTTCCATATTTGACAGGATCAAAGCAGCATGAGCTGGCATTTCATAGGTTATATAACAATTCTGTATTCTAACTTATTTTCCTAATCACCTTTTGGAAGTGGTTTAATCAAATCCTGTTAGATATCTGTATTCTGAACATGTCAAATTTCACGAAAGACAACATGATCTAACTCTACTGCTAAATGTAACTTTTCACAGAGAGTGGTACAGGCTTCCTTATGCTACTGCAGAAGCCTACAAGAGAGAACTGAGGGAACAAGCTTTTCAGTCAGGAATTAAATATCCCATCCCCCCACTTCTTGCAGTAGACTACTCACTCAAGCAAATAGCGATTTAAGCCAGCCACCACTGCACCACTCAAAAATTATACTCTGATCCAACTGAGAACTGGGGAGGAGGGGGCGGGGGCAAATCAATAATGACCAAGGTGAATACAATTCATTACAAAACGGACAATTCAATAATGACCCAGATTAATACAGTTCATTAGCTGAGTTTAGTCATGTATTAATACAACTACATTCTGATTACTTTATCCCCAATCTCATGTGAATATATTACAAGCTCATAGTAAACAAAAATACCTAGGTTAATAAACATTGTAAAACTGAGTGTGTGAAGAGAACATCAAAGAAACTATTTTTAGGCTCCTGAATTATGTGAATTTACCTATTGCTGGTGGTGATCTCTCACCCAGTTTGGCATTTAGAAGTTTTCGACTAATGAATACATAGCCACAGGGACAAGACTTGCAAGCAACTGGAATCTAAAAAAGAAACAGGTTTAAACATGGTTAATATAAAATATTCCTCAAAATTGTAGCAACTGTGTTGATGAAGTCCTTTATGAAGCATTGGCTACATTGCAGAAGCAATATAAACTTGTTTAGTATTCATTTGTTTGTTATAGTTAAACAAGGGCGTAGCCAGTGTTAACCCCCATGATAACTATACTGCCCAACAATTTTGAGATATTAGAGGACTGTCCTTTGTAATTCATGGAAAAGTCCTTGGCGCAATCTAGCTGGAACTCGCATCACATATTTTGGACACGTGCCGACAACAGCGGTGACATAAAAACATTCTAATGAATAAAGCGTTTTCAAATTGAATGTAGACTGGTAGCCAACACATTATTTGTGAAAATAAGTCAATTAATCAATGCAGTTTACAGAAATAACATCAAGGAACGATCTAAATGCTAGATCCAAATGTCGCCATTTGGTATAAAACACGATGTATTTGTGTAATATGTTTTATTTTTTTATATATTTGTTTTTACAATATATCAAATATCAGCAATGCAGCTACATGTAACGACATTTCAACGCACTATATTGTTCTAAGGCTAGAGTGAGTCTATGATTGGCAAAGTCAGATCAGGATGATAAACCAGTTTCAGTCAGGTTACATACAGTATTACAGTGTATCAAAAATAAGGAAACGTCTAGCTACATTTGGCGAGCGATAACATTCCGACTCGATAACCGGATCAACGTGTCGTTGTCAGCAATTACTAGCTGTAGTTGATGTTCATTGTAACATAGTGTTTGAGATCTAATGCATATACTAATTTAAGTGATTAGCCTGATATTTGCATTAGATTATACTATGTTGCTCCAGATCTAGCCTATGTTGCTCCAGATCTTGAATTCATAGGCAACCATATGGGATTGCAGCAGCCTACAGTGGCTTTAAATCCCATGCTTGTGAGCAAAAACAACATTATCACTAAGTCAAAATATACCAAAATGAACAATATCTATACATTTTCTCACCTGTTGGTCGCACTCAGGGCACGATTTGGTAGCCATTTTTACTTTCTTAGCTTTATTTACCGACATATTCTGTTTCCTTATCCGATGATTCCTTTGAAAAAAGCCTACTTCAACGCCGTAAAACTTATTTCTGCAATACATGAAGTGCAGCTGATCTTGCTCAGACGGACATAAATGATACAAAAGCAATGACCATGCGCACTGAAGTCAATGAGAGAGAGACTTCATTATGCTTTTCCTTTACTATGACGTGGGGCATGCGCGCAACTCAGCCTAAAAAACAGTAGACTACATACAGTAGACTATAAAATGTTCAGCAGAATGCTTGCATTTTTATCCTCTCTACTGAGCATGCGTTACTCTCTCACAGAGTCGGAAAACAGGGCTCAGTTGGAACCAATGATTTATACATACACTAGTGACTAGATGACCAAAAGGGGGCGCTGTGTTGAAGCCACCATGCCTCCATTTTGGCACTCACCCACTGTTGTACAAATATTTTGGGAGCAATAGAAATGCATTTATTAATGCCTACATTCGTTTTTGCCACATGTATACTATTACAGATACCTTAATGCATACTTTTAAATTATATTATTTGAGCTAAGCATAAAAAATGAACAAATATATATTTTTAAATTCCTTAAATAGTTAGATCATTTAGATTACTAATGTTACTGTCCCCAGTACAACAACAAAAATACTTCAATACATGTCATTTAGTCCTTGAAACATTTACATTCATTCCTATGGAGGGCTGCTCCTACTGGGGAGTACCAATATGGCCGATCTGTGGCTTCAATGCCTCTCAACGGCCATTACATAGCATTTGCGATCCAGGGTTTATTTACATCATTGGTTGGAACATTCGTGGACTATTTGTTAAACCATATTTAATTACATAAATCAAATGACTATAGCCATCTGAATTTACATTTCTGTTGATGCTAGGCCTTAGTGCATTTCATTAGGGCACATATGCACACATTGTATTCTATCAACCACATTTGTTTTCAGTGGCTTATGATTTTATTGATACAATAGACATCCAATGTTTAACATAATGTCTTACTTATTGTGGTAGGCCTACATTGCATGTATTGTGTGTCAGTCCATGCTATTGTGATCTATGTACCTGTATGATGTGCTTTAAAGATACATGGCAATATAAAAAATATGTCTGAAAAGCAAAGAGGCTTAATGGTACACATGGCTACCATCCCCCATACAAGGCACTATAGGCTGCCATCAAGCTTGCTCTGTATAACAATCAGTGAGATTACAGCGGTAATAATGGTGACTTAGACAAAACATTTCTTCGATTTGAAGTAATTTCAACTGAAGTATCACAGTGTACAGTGATGATGAGTAATGGTGTACAAGGTGTACAATTCCCACATTAATATTGCTTGGAAACAAATGCTTCCTGTGGGATAGACTGAAGCTCGACAGTTTTTTTGTGTGACCAAGCTAAGTCTCCTTTCTTGTTTGACAGTTTTTGAGTTGTTGTCAGATTAGAATTTGTGTATCATGTACTCACATCTCTGACAAACGTTCCACTAATTTCCTCACTCTCACTTCCTTCGTGCTGCAATGGGCAGGCTCTTGTCCTCCCCCCACAGCTATTTATGCCTCATCAGCCCTTGCCTAATAAATATTCATAACGAGAAAGGTGAAGAAACAGCTGTCATTTTGTGGAGGATGAGTAGGTATCTCAGATAGGGTGGAGTGAGGCCTAAGAGGGTTTTAGAAATACGCATCAACCAGTGTGTCTTGCGACGGGTATACAGAGATGACCAGTTTACAGAAGAGTATAGAGTGCAGTATAGAGTGCAGTGATGTGTTCTACAAGGAGCATTGGTGGAAAATCTGATGGCCGAATGGTAAAGAACATCTAGCCATGCGAGAGCACCCTTACCTGCCAATCTGTATGGATAGGATGGTCATCTGAATCAGGGTTAGTTTGGCAGCTGGGGTGAAAGGGAAGCGATTACGTCGCTCCCCTTTCAAAGCCTGCAGCTTTGATATGTGCTAAGAGAAGGACAGTGTACTGTCTAGCCATACTCCCAAGTACTTGTATGAGGTGACTACCTCAAGCTCTGAACCCTCAGAGGTAGTAATCACACGTGGGGAGAGGGCCATTCTTCTTACCAAACCACGTGACCTTTGTTTTGAAGGTGTTCAGAACAAGGTGAAGGGCAGAGAAAGCTTGTTAGACACTAAGAAAGCTTTGTTTCAGAGCGTTTAACACAACATCTGGGGAGCGGCCAGCTGAGTAAAAGACTGTATCATCTGCATATAAATGGATGAGAGAGCTTCCTACTGCCTGAGCTATGTTGTTGATGTAAGTTGAGAAGTGTGTGGGGCCTAGGATTGAGCCTTGGGGTACACCCTTGGTGACAGGCAGTGGCTGAGACAGCAGATGTCCTGACTTTATATACTGCACTCTTTGAGAGAGGTAGTTAGCAAACCAGGCCAAAGACCCCTCAGAAACACCAATACTACTTGGCCCACAAGAATAGAATAGTCTACCATATCAAAAGGTTGGTCAAGTCAAAAACAAATAGCAGCACAACATTGCTTAGAATCAAGGGCAATGGTGACATCATTGACGATGTTTAAGATTGCAGTGACACATCCATAACCAGAGCGGAAACCAGATTTCATACAAGAGAGAATACAATAGACATCAATAAAGCCAGTCAGTTGATTATTGACAAGTTTTTCCAACACTTTTGATAAACAGGGCAAAATGGAAATAGTCCTATAACAGTTAGGATCAGCTTGAACTTCCCCTTTAAATAGAGGATGAACCGTGGCTGGCTTCCAAGCAATGGGAACCTCTCCAGAGAGGAAAGACAGGTTAAAAAGGTCAGAGATCGGCTTGGCATTGATAGGGGCAGCAACCTTAAGGAAGGGTCTAAACCATCTGACCCATATGTTTTTTTGGGGGTCAAGTTTAAGGAGCTCATTTAGCACCTCGGACTCAGTGACCGCCTGCAGGGAGGAATAGTAATAATGGTTTAGTAAATAGTTTATTCATAATTTATTAATCATTACTCCCATATTTGTAAATGTTAGTAACCTAGTTATTTACACATTTAAAAACAACTGCCATTTATACTTTATATGTTCAATATATTTCCTTTAACATCCTGTGTTGTGTGCTTATTATTTTACCATGGCAATATGTTATTGGCTATTTTGAGACCTTAACTAACTTGCCTAGTTAAATAAAGGTAAAATAAAAAATAAAAAACATTTATAAAGTATTTAGTAAGTATAAATAGCTCACACTTTACATGAGGCCATGCAAAATGGCTATTATTCATGCTTTATTATGCTGAATTATTATAAAGTGCTACCCTAAAGGCACTGGCAGATTTACCATTAGCAAGAAGAGGCAAATGCCTCAGACCTCACATCATTAAGGGGCCTCATGAGCTTGGCATAATAATAATAAAACAAATATTTAAATAATTTCGGCCCTCCCATCTGCGGTGGAAGGTGGCAGAAGGTGGAAGGTGTTTGTCAGAACAGACGACATCCTAAAAATCGGCCTTCTCACGAAAACATCTGTAGCGTCTGAATAGTTTGGGCTACACACCTCTATGGGAACATGAGGCTCTCACAAACATGATATTGCTCTCTGCTTTGCTCTACAGCCCCCCACAAGTGTCGGGACTCGGTTTCAACCAATTGCGAATTGAAGGAAAGTTGGCGGGTGCACAGTGCATTGTTCGGATGCAGGAATTATTTTGAGTGAACGTGCGAAAGTAACCTACTTTTTGAAGTGACATGAATGTGTTCATGGCACATTAAAAAGGTAATGCATTTGTACAGTTAAATTACGTCTTTACTATGAAAACCCATAAAAAAGAATTGTGCATGCACAGGAGGAGCGGGGGTGAGGCCTCAGATTAGCCTCTGCCTGGGGGACTCCAAATCACTAAGTCCGACCCTGCCTAAAGGTTTATTTAACAGAGCAGCATACAGGCTTTAAGGTATTTGAAATGATTAAAGTTTTATAATGTTCTCTGACAATATGCCTAGTTGATGTTTCCTGGAATGGAGTTCAGTATACTTAACACGGTATACATGTTGTTAGTGTTGCTGTCTCACCAGAGTGAACCATTCATGAGTGAAAGTTCAGAGTAAAATCTTTCAATCTGATCCAGCCCTGAGTAACACCGAGGACAGCAATCTGGCACTGAGAACCAACATGTCTGACTGATCAATGAGCTTCCATGAATAGCAAGGGCAACTGTAGTCACCAAACGTGGTCGACGCCTACAGTTGTGTAGGCAACGGCACGCACATTTACATAGAAAAAAAGCCTAAACGTCCCTTGTCTGTCACGAATGTTGAATAAAATCATATTTGAACATACTCTGCCAATTGTCTGTGGCATTGATGCTTCAGCTGGTTGAAATTTAAGACAGAACATCCATAGGAAAGTATTGTTAAACTGACTTCAAAACACAGGTCTATGTGTGTGGAAATCAAGATGTGTTTGCTCATGACCGAAGGCATGTCCACAAGACGGCAGTATCCAACCGTGTGTTTACATGGTTTTGCTCATATGCCAGGTGATAGACATTTCAACTTTAGTACCGGCGCTCTAAAAAGTTTGGTAAACAATCCTTTCCTGTCACAAATTTCAAACAGCTGAAGAACCAACCACACTAACAACCAGTAGATTGAGTTCAAATGTAATTTTACTTAGAATTCTGGTTTGTAAGGAAAATGTCCACAATTTTGCAGTGCTTTGTTTGAGACTGTATACCAAATATCATACGCAAAGTAGGGATTCACGAGGAATGTAGAACTCTTTAACCTTTTCTGCAGTGTATCTAAAAATGTGACAGTATTATTACACAATATTATAATGACTGCCTAACATGTATCCTTATTTTGAGAATTGTATTTCCTTTATTTGAAGAATTTAGAAGAAATTAATTGAGATGCAAAATTACCTATATTTGAGGCACTCTTTTACTTCACATTATTTGCTTGTGCATTTTCCAGCCAAAGCCATTCTGTTTTTTACTTTGCCCTGAATCCCCATACCAGTAACTGGATTTGATTGAATATGGCCCGAGGTTATTTGGACAGTTAAGTACACAGTGCAACCATGTGTCCAATAGATGGCACTATCTGCTTTTTGTCCAATCAGCTAACCTCCCATCCCATGTGCTGAGTGTAGTTTGGTTGGATTGATTAAGTGAGTTGCCAAGTGAATGAGTGGGCTACGTTTTATTTTAGAAAGAAGTGTGTATGGTCAGAATCAAACAAAATATTAATTATTTGAATAACATTTGGCAATGTATCAAACAAACACAGGGGGTCAAAATACATGTCTAACACGTAGAAATACTTTAGCTTAATTTGATTTAGTGTTCTTGGTACAATTGGCAACAATGGAATGCTCCCAAAAGTGCAAACTCCAAATAAAAAAAAACAAAGCCAACTCAAATACTTTTTGACATATATTCACATTTTGACATGACCCAGACTTGGTATCATATTGACAGGCAGTCCTCACTTTTGATTAGAACAATTCATTTAAAGTCCGTTTTGCAGTGGTTGTCGAGTCCTAGCACTCCAGTATTGAAGGTGTGGGCAATGGCAATTCAACCTAACCGGGGAAAATTCAAACTTTCTGAACGTTGCAGAAGAAACGTAACCCGTTTGGGTGATATTACTCTAACAATTGAAATACATGTCTTAAAAAATGGATAGCAGTCAGGAGGAGGTAAGATCAGGTGGGGCCATTCTAGCCAATGAGAGGGAAGATACATGTCCGAAGAACAGCGTTGGTTTTTGTCAGGGTGTCACGTGTCCTACTTATATCAGTACACCCCTAACAACCTAACAATTACGAAACAAATGTTAGATGAAATAAGCCTCACGTAGCAATTAAGCAATTCCATTTTTTGTAGACCAAATTCGACACTCTCTTTGACCTCTATACTAAAACTCCTCGCTGAGTGAGCGGAAAAAACGAAACATCGCCACCTGCTGGAGAAGATAGATTTCGTGCCCAGTTATCCCTCTCGCATCGCCTCTTCCTCATATTGCCGTTCTTCATGTACAGCTAGCATTAATTTCCCTCGTCGTGGTTCAAACTAACCTGCTGCATCGACTTCAACATCAACATCATGCATCGACTTCAACACTTGGCAAATAGATCATTGATTGCTGGTGTTTTTGACCAGTCTCCAGCCCTTGTGCGGACAAAGGCTCGGGAGACCGCATGTTTAGTGCAGTCCATACGACTCAAAACACAAGGACCGGTTGAACAGTATGGACTGAAGCGATTCAGTACAGCTGAGGCAACCGTGATTTTGAGAGAGAACGGCAAGATGCGAGAAAAGACTCTGACCATGGACACCCTCAATCCGCAGGTGAAAGCGGTGGAGTACGCTGTGAGAGGACCCATTGTCACGAAGGCTGGGGACATCGAGAGAGGCTTGCAGCAGGTGAAAACACATTGCCCACCACTTTAGCTACATAGCGAGGGGGTGATCAATGGGTGAGCTTGCTAGCTCATGCTAACCAGCATTTACCGGCAACTAGCTATTTACGTATCCGTAACGTTGGCACATCCTCCTCAGCATATTAGCTAGCTAGCTAGTCATGGATATGTGCTCTCATGCTTTATACTATCAACTAAAATAGCGTATGACAGTTGGGGAAACGGGCAAGTAACGTTAGCTTGGTAGCTAGTTTATCTCGAAGGATAGGTGTAGCGTCTTGGCTCAGTGCTGATACAATGTTGCATCATCATCCTCCAGTCGCGATGCATTCCATCCCGTTGAAACGTCAGGTGTGCGATAAGGAACCAGTCCTGCCTCGTGATTTCCTCAGCCATGGTGGTCCCTCGTGGACGTGGCAGTGATGAGCTTTGACAGAGGGGACCAACAGACAGTGAATTTCTAAATCTACCGTCTGTGATTTCTTCTTTGTTTGATTCTGGCAACGGAACCTCAAGTCTGAATGTTGACTACAATTACATTTGAAGTCGCTCTTCCTGTTGTCTGCGTGGTTGGTCCATCTGCAGGTAGGACTTTCGGACGATCCACAGGAAATAATTATTAACAACTTTTCATAGCACTGGTAGTGCGTTCACATGCCTTGCCGAACATGTAGAGTGCGCATGTTTACATGGTTTTACGGCTGCTCCAGGTGATATAATTCTGAACGCAACTCAAGTGCTTTGAACAGTTGGTCTAATAATACGTTCCTGTGGATGTATTGGCTGAAACTCCTACTCGCAAAAGAACCAACCACACAGACAACCAGTAGGGTAAACATATTTAATTATATTTTTAAAAAATTACCTGGGAGGACCAGTTCCAGGATCAAACACTCAACAACAACACAAAAAGCTCTGAAGAAGGCCTTGAGGCCGATACCTAAAGATCAATAAAGTACAGTGATACTAGAAAGAGCAGCGGGCGTGGCTTCTATTTTCTCTCATGCTATTCAATTGTTACCATGCACCTGATATAGCTCAACTCTGCAAGTACTTAAATTAAAAATATAAAAAAATCGCAATCAAACACTGAAGAATCCCAGAAGGCAAAATCTGATTCCCAGGCAATGATGAGCTTAGCTAGTGAAAGCTCAACCAAAGATACTAACCCTTCAATCAGTGGCTCAACTGCTACTCATGTACACATTGTGCTGTTTAGCGATGCCTTTAAATTAATATCAGGGCAGAACTTGTGATCCAGACTGTTGTGTGGGGAAGTCGAGGCAAGTTTACTATCATGATGGAGATGAGCAACAGCACAGATATCCTTTTATTTACATGTAATTCTATGAACGACAAGATCAGTGTACCGGAATTCATTCATTCAGACTAATGCTGTGACTGACCTATAGCCCACACTCCACTTGAACAAAAGTTACCTTCAAATATCTATTCACACTACTCTTCTTTCACTTTAGTCTTACACTCACTTGTTTCTCTGTCACGTTGGATAAGTTGATTGATGTGTGCCTCGGGCACTGGCAGTTCAACTAATAATAGCCCTGAAACAGGTGCCTGCCTTGGGGTCGGTCGGAGCACGTGATCCTCGTACCACCCTCACAGATACAAGACCACACTAGGGTTGGTTGCTTTGTCATGTCCCCAGCATACTCTTGTCCAAAATATGATTTAGATGTTGGGCCACCACAAGGACATTAACATGAAATGGTAGGCCTACAGCACTTGGGTTAGGCTAATACATCATGTAATGGATGGTGTCAATCAATCACAAATTTGTTTACATCCCTGTTAGTGAGCATTTAATCCGTTGTCACCCATTGTCAAGATAATCCATCCACCTGACAATAAGCTGATTTAAACAGCACGACCATTACACAGGTGCACCCTGAGCTGGGTACAATAAGGCCATTCTAAAAATGTGCAGTTTTATCACACAACACAAAGCCACAGATGTCTCGAGTTTTGAGGGAGCCTGCATTTGGCATGCTGACTGCAGGAATGTCCACCAGAGCTGTTGCCAGATAATTTAATGTTTATTTTTCTACCATAAGCCGCCTCAGCCTAGTGGTTAGAGCGTTGGGCCAGTAACCGAAAGGTTGCTAGATCAAATCCCCGAGCTGACAAGGTAAAAATCTGTCGTTCTGCCCCTGAGCAAGGCAGTTAACCTACTGTTCCCCGGTCGCCGAAGACCTGGATGTCGATTAAGGCAGCCCCCCACACCTCTCTGATTCAGAGATTCATTTCAGTTGAAGGCATTCAGTTGTACAACTGACTAGGTATCCCCCTTTCCAACGTAATTTTAGAGCATTTGTCAGTACGTCAAACCAGCCTCAACCGCATACCACGTGTAACCATGCCAGCCCAGGACCTCCACATCGGGCTTCTTAACCTTTAGGATCGTCTAAGATCAGCCACGGGGCTGATTGGCTGGGCCTGGCTCCCCAGTGTGTCGGCTTGGCTGCGCACCTGCCCAGTCATGTGAAATCCATAGATTAGGACATAATGAAATTATTTAAATTTTCTGATTTCCTTGAATGAACTGTAACTCAGCAAAATCTTTGAAATTGTTGCATTTTATATTTTTGTACAGTATAGTTCTTCATATGTGTAGGGATATTTACAAAATTCAAATTTTCTCTCAAAATGTATCTAAATGTACCTTTCTTCCCTCCAGGGTCAGAAACATCCCTTCACTGAGGTCATCAAAGCCAACATTGGAGATTCACATGCCATGGGGCAGAAGCCAATCACGTTTCTCCGTCAGGTGAGTGGCAGGGATGTGTCAGGAAAAGTGTGGTCTTGCGAAGTCATATTTATATCACCTGTCCTACCACCATAACCACAACAAGGTGAAATAGACTTCAAATAGTATTCTGGCAGGACGGCTATCTGTTTATTCCCAGTTACTAAATCAGTCATCCTTGGCTGGGAATCAGTTTGGTCGATGAGGCTGCACATCGACACATCGTTTGTTTAGGCTACTATTTGCACTCTGAAACATTAGAGGAACGTCCTCGGCTCATGGAGAGGTTGGAAACGGGATCACCTTTATTAATACTTAATAATACAGTAATCTCTTAACAGCAGCATAAAATGTGTTATCTCTATCTGGTATTTTAGAAGAAATGCCTCTAAAAACTACTTACTGTTGTATTTCACCCAGCAAATGTGTATTGGATTGGCTAACTGGGCATGGGCAGAGTGTGGGGTGTTCTGGTCTCTCCTAGTGAAAGTGCACATTCCAGAGATGGGTCAAAATGATGTCCAGTCTTGTGCTCTACATTGTTATAACAATCACCTAGGGCAGGGTGATATTGAATTCATTTAAATGTATGTTTTTGTGTTATCTTCCAAATGCCTATATCTCAATCTATTTATTTCCATTTTTTTTAAATGAGCGTTAATGTCTGCTTATTCTCATGTTGTCTTTTTGGTCTCGTCTCATTTGCTCCTTCTGTGCTGTGTGCAATGACTTGTAAGCTGTGCACCTTCCAATATACACACACACCAAGCCCCTCCCCCTGCCACTCACAACAACAAAGATGAGCGATCATTCCTTCCTTTCTGACAAGCGGATTCAACTCGCTATTTGCATTTGAGGTTTGGTCCAACAGAATTAGTCAAATACATTTTTATTTGTCACATGCGCTGAATATAACCTTACCGTGAAATTCTTACTTAGGAGCCCCTTACCAACATTAAGAGTAAAAAATTAAAAGAAATGTGTTTTTTTCTCCTGCTGGCTCACCTGGGTGGGATGCTTATATAATGCTATTTACATAATATGTCAATTAAATTGTGAAGGTGTCTGTGTGTCTTGATGGGGTTGAAGTTAACATGGAACACCTCCTGTCTGTATGTTCAGGTGGTGGCTCTCTGCTCATTCCCAGAGCTGTTGAACAGCCCTAGTTTCCCAGAGGATGCCAAACAACGTGCCCGTCGCATTCTACAGGGCTGCGGGGGACAGAGCTTGGGTGTGTACAGTATGCCTGTCTGACTGCGCTGCACTCACATTCCTGTGTTGAAATATAGCCTAATAATATAGCTTTAAATGCTGACCCAAGTGGGAGCTTTGGCCTTCTGTGCACTGTTGATGGGTTCAGAATTGTCACACTGACAAATAACAGGATGCTAGGTTAAGTTCTAATGATGCTCTGGCCTGAGAAATGCAGAACCTAGCAGTGTTTTGGTTACAACAATATGCTTTTGAAACATTATTTCTGTGGCATACCTTTTGCTGCAAGATATGGCTAATAGTTTATTTGAAACTGCATTGTACGGTGGAGCTAGAAAGTGTATGCAAGTTGAAGTTATCTAAGCTCTCATTTATTTCCTGAAACAGAACATGAAAATACAATCCAGAGTTGATACCATATTGTGTGTGTTTCAACTCCAGGGTCGTACAGTGCCAGCCAGGGAGTGGACTGTATTCGGCAGGACGTTGCTGTCTACATAGAGCAACGGGATAAGGGCGTGCCTGCCGACTGGGACAATATTTACCTAACCACCGGAGCCAGTGATGGCATCGTGGTACGTCTTTAGTTCTCAATAATCCTCTTACAAACAAGAGTGTTGGTTGGTATTTGTTTAATCTGAGCAGTCACTGAAAGTTCATTGGATTTATTAGGTATTTTCATGTTTTTGACAGTGAGTTATTTCTCTTATAACCAATATCGTTTTAATTCTGGATGCTTTCCTACTAGTTGTTGATGTTGTGAAACGATATTCTCATCTGACCGTAGAGCATCTTGAAAATGCTGGTGTCGGGCCAGGGCCGGTCCAGGAGTGGTGTGATGATCCCCATCCCTCAGTACCCCCTGTACTCTGCAGCCATCTCTGAGTTGGAGGCCGTTCAGATCAACTACTACCTGGACGAGGACAACTGCTGGGCCCTGGATATCAACGAGCTCCACAGAGCCTACCAGGCTGCCAAGGAGCACTGTCATCCCAGAGTCATCTGCATCATTAATCCAGGCAACCCTACCGGTGGGTCTCACCAGCCAGAACAATGAGATTAGGCTCCTTATGTAATGTGGCTGTCCAGTGTTCAACACATCTAATACCAGTATCACACACACATCTAATACCAGTATCACACACATCCAAGACCAGTATCCACCACATCCAAGACCAGTATCCACCACATCCAAGACCAGTATCCACCACATCCAAGACCAGTACCCACCACATCCAAGACCAGTACCCACCACATCCAAGACCAGTACCCACCACATCCAAGACCAGTACCCACCACATCACATCCAAGACCAGTACCCACCACATCCAAGACCAGTACCCACCACATCCAAGACCAGTACCCACCACATCCAAGACCAGTACCCACCACATCCAAGACCAGTACCCACCACCTCCAAGACCAGTATCCACCACATCCAAGACAACATATCCAAGCATGAGCATCTCACATCTATATGTTGCAAATGTTTCCCATGTCCCATAAGGCCAGTAAACATGATGATTATCTTTTAAGAGGTAGCTATGTTGATACTGTACAACCATTGAAACAAGCAACTAGGCCAAGGGTCATGATGTCATGTTGTGTAAGATATTATATGTGGAACCCCCTCTACTCTGCTGTGTCATGTAGGGTAGCTGATGGGTGTTTATAGCCTGCATAGGAAACCGGATCGGTCTTCACCAGCTGACATTAGGGTAAAGGAATCTGACTCCCTCTTACATAGCTGTAACATAACTCGGCAAAGCTGTAACTTAATAGTCTGCCTGACACCTAAGTCTTCCTGACTTCAGAGTCTGGAAAGGCTCCACTGTTGTAGGCAAGATGTGTTGATAATGAAGGAGGCTGTGTTTTTTTTTTCTGATTGGTTCTCCCCTTTCTCACTCAAACAGTCACATTAACAGCCACACAATCAAAGCCCAAGCCAACTTCTGTGTGAATACTGCACTAACAACGGGCTCCTGTCCACACCAGTGTGTCACAGTTCTCCCTCGCTGTGTACCACCTGAATCGTGTCCGCCAGGCTAGTAACCGTCCGTGAGGCGATACTGTGGTCCTCTGGTTTCCAGCGGCCTCCATAGTACAGTACATTCTGTCTTTTGTAATCATGGTATCCCCTGTACAGATGGAAGGCACATGTAGAGTTGCTCATGTTCTCAATTCCAGCACTTGTGGTGACCGCTCTCCCTCCCTCTCCCCCTTCTCTCCTTTCTTTCTCTCTGGCAATATTCAGGTCAAGTGCAGAGTAGGAAGTGCATCGAGGACGTCCTCCACTTTGCATACGAGGAGAATCTGTTTGTTATGTCCGATGAGGTAATTATTTGCTACCATAGTGTATTGAACTGAACGGACACTGACTATTTCTCGACTTTTCCAGTCCTATGAGAAGTATCAATTCTCTGTTGATGTAATCCTCTTGTGTGTGTCCAGGTGTATCAGGACAACGTGTACTCCCCAGACCTTCAGTTCCACTCCTTTAAGAAGGTGCTCTACGAGATGGGCCCAGAGTACTTCAACACTGTCGAGCTGGCCTCATTTCACTCCACCTCCAAAGGATACTCAGGAGAGTGAGTATTCACATCCACGTGCCCCTCGCACGGGGTCACTATTTCCCCCAAAGTACCCTTAAAACACCACACGTTGTCTGTGCTCACTCTGAATTCTCTGTCTGACCCCCATAAGTAGTCACTGACGTACATTACACTTTCCTATGTATCCGTAACCGGCTGTCCAGCTCTTATAGCCCCTCAGTCTCATGTGTTTGATCTGCAAGAACACTATAAAATGTTAGCCGCGTTGCCTTTGCGCGACAGATCCGCCCTCTGCTTTAGCCAACTCCTCTGATTTGCGTTGTCGTGCTTGTGTAAACGTCAGACGGGTTGGCTAAAATCACAACGCTGACTACCAGGCCCACAGAGAGACGACGCCCTTTGTATGCAGACTGACTGGCTCATCAGATTGTCCTTGCCATGGTTTTGATCTAGGATAAAGTCCCGTTTGGTTCTATTGCGTGTGACTGTGTCCCCAAAACTAACGCTCCCCTCTCCTCGGTCCTCCTCCCCTGCAGGTGTGGGTTCAGAGGGGGATATATGGAGGTTCTCAACCTCGACCTGGCGGTCAAGGCCCAGCTGGTGAAGCTGCTCTCTGTGAGGCTGTGTCCCCCTGTCTCTGGACAGGCTGCCATGGATGTCATCGTCAACCCTCCTCGGCCACACGAACCCTCCTACCTCCAGTTCCACAAGGTCTGTCACTCAATGTTCGGGGGGCTCTAGGCTCTAGGTTTAATTTGTTAGTGTTCAGTTTCGATTGTCATCCAAGACCCATGTCTGACCTCTGTGTTGTCTTTCAGGAGAAGAGCGCTGTGCTTGGAGCTCTGGCTGAGAAGGCCCAGGTGACCGAGCAGACCCTCAACACGGTGCCTGGGATCAAATGTAACCCTGTGCAGGGAGCCATGTACGCCTTCCCACGCATCTTCATCCCCCCACGAGCTGTGGAGGAGGCCAAGGTCTGTTCACTTAACACCCATTGAGAAACCTGCTGAAATGTGATTCCACTCTACTCCCATTTGTCCATTAGTGAATTTGTCACTTCTCAGCTCACTCATAAAACTTGCGTGGTGTAGGTACTGTGTAGGTACTTGCGTGGTGTAGGTAGCTGACCACAAATTGGCATCGGTATATAATTGTATGCCTCCACACCCGAAACTAGAAAAACAGGTTTGTAGACTGTCTCTCTCTTCTGCAGTCCCTGGGAATGTCTCCTGACATGATGTACTGTCTGAGACTGCTTGAGGAGACTGGCATCTGCCTTGTTCCAGGCAGTGGCTTCGGCCAGAGGGAAGGGACCTATCACTTCAGGTAACTGTTCAACTAGCAGAAACATTGCTGACCATCATACATTTATAGAGACATAAGAATTTAGAGAAGCCTTTCATGAAGATTGTCTGTGACGACAGTGTTTTGTTTGTCCTGATATACCAGTTGTATTCAAATCAAATTGTGACAGTAGCTAGTGAGTTACATTGAAGCATTGTAACCTAACCATTACAGTGCCACATCTACCAGGCTCAAATTGGTCGGCAGTGACATCTCGCTTGTATAAGTAAACTAAAAAGATTTAACTGAGCTGGAAATTGCAAATATTACACTAGCCAGAGAGGAGCTAACTGAATAGCTGGCCTCCATTCATTCCAGATGCTGTGTTTACTTTGCATTGATCTCTTCCTTCCTGTCTGTCTTTTGCCCGCTAAGGAATCTCTCATGGACAGATTTACGTGTAGCAACATTCGTGAGATTTTTTACTTCTTGCGTAACCGAGATTACCTGCTAAATTGTTTTTACATATGATTTCCCCCTAGAATGACCATTCTGCCCACGACAGAGAAGCTGAAGGTGCTCCTGGAGAAGCTCCGGGATTTCCACATCAAGTTTCTGAAGGAGTACGCGTCACTGGAGGAACCAAAGAGATGAGAGTCCAGAGGATGACACTCGGGACTCACTAGAACAGTTCAGATAGTCCCCGTTTGAGAACATTTAACACGCGTAAACAAAAACAGCGTTTACAGAGGTATCGACTAACGCTAATGTAAAGAAAGTAAACCCTTTTTTTAACTCTACTAGTGTAACCTATGAGTTCTTGACGTTTTATCTGATTTTAGGAACAGTACTTGTGTTTTTAGAGACATTGTGCCTTTGTCAGACGAGGTAAAAGTGTGGGGAGAAACGATGCCGTCTGTACAGAGATGTTAAAGGGGCAATCTGCAGTTGCCACCAACATTTTAGGACTTATAAATGAAATTGTAAATCGATGTACCCATTTGATTCTTGAAGAATACAACTTGGGCATGCCTCATAAGCTGTCGTACCCGATCAGAACCCAAAATATAAGCTTCGTAAATGTAAACAAACACTATATAGCCTTAACATGGTTAAAACTAATGTTGATATCATGGATGATCAGTCCTTGCATCCATAGCTCTGGCTATGAATTTGGTTACAATTGTCCAATCCCATCCCTCAGATTTTTATTGAAACTGGCAGTGAGGACGTTTTATTGTAACTACAACTGATTGCCCCTTTAACACTAAAGCAATGTACTTTGTGATGTACTCAAAGGTGCTCTATTATAGAGGACGCACTGGGAAATGGGACACAATGTTCTGATGACATTTTCTCTAGCACTCCATTTACTTGTTTTTGTGCCCGAGAAGTTTACACCGTTTTGTATTTTCTATCCGTCTTGAGTCTTTTCTGTCTCCTTAAGAGGCATTTTGTGTGAGAGCTCGACGCAATGGGGCACTGTAAGTGCAAATATGATCTTCGAACCAGCTGTACCTTTTTCAGTGTGCCAAATGGAACAGGGGTAGTTTATGTAGGTCATGGACTCCGGGACAATGAGTGCTGCTACATCAGCTCTTGTCCAAAACCCATTTCTAACATAACATCCTATCAGTACAAGTCATACAGCTTTGAGCCTGCATAGCTTCCTGTTGGGCACATGTTTACCCACACAGTACGTGGCATGCGTGACACTGATCTGAGGTGTCTGTTGCACTTGGATAGTGGTGGCTTTATGGCTGTCATTCACATTTGTATCACAACTGAGAAAGTGAGTACGGTTACATCTCAGATGGTGGGTTGAATGCACTTTGTTTTTTTGTTTGTAAAATGTTTGTGGGAAACCTTCTGCCCGTATCTATCTTTCTGCAAACTGCAGGAAATGTCATTGTGAAGTGAAACACTACAATTTCATTTTTTTGTAGGTGGGAGATGGGCGCAGTGACCCACATAAGGCTGTCTAAAAGCTTCAGTTAAACCAATGAATTCAGGCAACTTTTATTCTGACACCAAAACATCTCATTTCTATTTTTGTATGCAATTTAATGCTGAATGACCTTGGCAGCCATTCAATGTATGAAACTCGACTGACCTCAAAACATGAATTGTTTTTAACCATTTGACAGCAATGAGGTACCTTCAATGGCGACAAGCTATAATTTACATTGAGTGGTTTTTGAGAATGTTTTTTTTTTTATGCACATTTTCTGCTAAATGTTTGTTTTCATTTGTTTGCCTGGTTTGTATTCATCATTCTTCATGAGCTGAAAGTTAACTGCAACTGGAAAAGGTTTTGGGTTCAACATCAATGTGCTTATAAATATCATTTGAAGTAGGAAGTTTACATACCGTAGCCAAATATATTTAAACTTAGTTTCACAATTCCTGACATTTAATTAAAGTAAAAATTCCCCATCTTAGGTCAGTTAGGATCACCACTTTATTTTAAGAATGTGAAATGTCAGAGTAATAGTAGAGGGAATTATTTCTTTCATCGCATTCCCAGTGGGTCAGAGGTTTACATACACTCAATTAGTATGCATTGCCTTTAAATTGTTAATTTTAGCCCATTCCTCCTGACAGAGCTGGTGTAACGGAGTCAGGTTTGTAGGCCTCCTTGCTCGCACACACTTTTTCAGTTCTGCCCACACATTTTATATAGGATTGAGGTCAGGGCTTTGTGTTGGCCACTCCAATACCTTGACTTTGTTGTCCTTAAAGCCATTTTGCCACAACTTTGGAAGTATGCTTGGGGTCATTGTCCATTTGGAAGACCCATTTGCAACCATGCTTTAACTTCCTGATTGATGTCTTGAGATGTTGCTTCAATATATACACATCATTTTCTTCCACAAAATAGATGGCATCATGAGGAAGTGCACCAGTTCCTCCTGCAGCAAAGCACCCCCACAACAATGATGCTGCCAACCCCCATGCCTCTCGGTTGGGATGGTGTTCTTCGGCTTGCAAGCCTCCCCCTTTTTCCTCTAAACATAACGATGGTCATTATGGCCAAACAGTTCTATTTTAAGTTTCATCGGACCAGAGGACATTTCCCCAAAAAGTACGATCTTTGTCCCCATGTGCAGTTGCAAACCGTAGTCTGGCTTTTTAATGGCAGTTTTGGAGCAGTGGTTTCTACCTTGCTGAGCAGCCTTTAAGGTTATGTCGATATAGGACTCATTTTACTGTGGCTATAGATACTTCTATACCGGTTTCCTCCAGCATCTTCACATGGTCCTTTGCTGTTGTTCGGATTGATTTGCACTTTTCACACCAAAGTACGTTCATCTCAAGGAGACACAACACGTCTCCTTCCGGAGTGGTATGACAGCTGCGTGGTCCCATGGTGTTTATACTTGTGTACTATTGTTTGTACAGATGAACGTGGTACCTTCAGGCATTTGGAAATTACTCCCAAGGATGAACCAGACTTGTGGAGGTCTACAATTTTTGTTTCTGAGGTCTTGGCTGATTTCTTTAGATTTTCCCATGATGTCAAGCAAAGAGGCAATGAGTTTGAAGGTAGGCCTTGAAATACATCTACAGGTACACCTCCAATTCACTCAAATGAGGTCAATTAGCCTATCAGAAGCTTCAAAGCCATGACATAGTTTTCTGGAATTTTCCAAGCTGTTTAAAGACACAATCAACTTGGTGAACAACAAGTTTTAATGACTCCAACCTAAGTGTATGTAAACTTCCGACTTCAACTGTCGTTTCTAACTGAAATAAGGCTGTTAACCCCTGTTTTTTCTTGTTTTGGATATGCATCATTTTTTTCATAATTCCAAATTTGCATTTTTTATTTCTGTTTTGTACAATAAATACTTTTGAGATCCATTTTGAGAGATGATTAAAAATAATTTGACTGAAACTAAGGATGCATTTACACAGGCAGCCCAATACTGATATTTTTTATCTGTAAAAACAGATGTGATTAGTCAAAAGACCAATTAGTGGGAAAAAAGATCAGAATTGGGCTGCCTGTGTAAACGCATAAATGGTCTCTGAAGATGTATCCAGAGATTCAGTTTCATGCGATATGAATTTAATTTAATGATTGTACTTGGGGAAACTACTGAATCTAATGTTTTGCCATTTACCCAAACATCAGAAACTACAATGACACAGTTCAACAATAAACAGTCTACCATCTAATACAGGAGGACAATTCACTCTCCACCAGTCATTGAATACCTGCATGTCACACTTCCACCGAAGAGAACACCAGCTTTCCAGTACTGAGTGCTGAACTGTTGATAGATCTTAAACTTGGCTATATTTTAAATGTATATTAGATTGCCCCACAGGACAAGGGTGCACAGTTTTTTCCTAGCCCAGCACTAATGGTTAGTGAGTTGAGTTATTAGTGGCCTCAGGTGGATTCTAGGGTTAATTGACTGGTCAGGAGCACCTGGTGTCCTTAAGGTTATAAATCAGTGTTCAGCAGATGTGGCAGCAGGGGGAACAAGGCACACTGATGAAACCATGGCACCAAGAAGGATAAGGAAAGTCAGCAATCAGTCAGATGGGCAAATTAGCAAGGAGATACGCCAAAAGCAAGGGGTGCTTTTTATTCAACAGTTTGAGAAAGAAGGTACTAATTTCATAGTAGGCCCATCCTTACCGTCTGTTTTCCTCAAATTAACTGAATTCACTATGTTGCCCCTTTACAGCACAGGACCGTATAAATGAGATGGAGGCTAAATTGGAGCAGACTCTTGCAACAGTCGATCGGGTTTTTAAAGTGGAATTGATGAAAATGCCACCTGCGCTTCAAAAAACAGTGATAATAGATTTAATTAATGGTGTGATTTTCCAATTGTATTTTAAATATTTCTTGGAATGAATGCATGCATGCGCGGTGACGTTTTATTTCAATTGTTTCCCCCTGTCCTTTCCTAGCGGATGACATTTCTGCAGGTGAAGTCACCATCGCCATAAAGGTAGGACTAAACATGGATTATCAGACCGGCTGTAAATGGGTTAATGCTGCTTCCTTGTGGTGTACTCTGGAAATGGGAGCAGCTAATTTTTTAAATTTTATTTCCAGACCGAATCACCCGAGATTCACCAGCCTCTCACTAGGAAGCTTAGTAAAGGTAATGGTTTATTTCCTCTAGTTAAAAAGGATATGAACTTGTCGTTAATTATACATTTTTCTTATTTCTGTAGTGAAAGTGAGTGAAGGTGCATCAGCTCATAAAAGGAAGGCTACAACAGAACCATCAAAGGTAGCTAGCAATTCAAAGGGCTTTATTGGCATGGGAAACATGTTTTACATTTCCAAAACACGAAATGGATAAACAATTAAAGATGCAGTAAACATTACTCAAGTTTCAAAGGAATACATTTCAAATGTCATATGGCTATGTAGTGTTATAATGTACAAAAAATAAAACAAACATGGGTTGTTTTTACAATGCTGTGTTCACTGGTTGACCTTTTCTTGTGGCAACCGGTCACACATCTTGCTGCTGTGATGGCACACTGGTATTTCACCCAATAACTATGGGAGTTTATCAGAACTTGATTGGTTTGAGTTATTTGAGGGACTGTGTAATGAGGGAAATGTCTCTATGGTCATATATTTGGTAGGAGGTTAGGAAGTGCAGCTCAGTTTCCACCTCATGTTGTGGGCAGTGTGCACATAAGCAAACCTGGCTCTCAAGAGAAGACTGGCTATGGCGGCCTCAATAGCAAGACTGCTCACTGAGTCGATACATGGTCAAAGCTTTCCTTAAGTTTGGGTCAGTCACAGTGGCCTGGTATTCTACCACTGTAATTTGTTTAGGTCCAACTAGCATTCTAGTTTGTGCTGTTTTTTTGTTAGTATTTCCAATGTTAGGTAAATCTTTTGTTTTCTCATGATTTGTGTGGCTGAAGCGGTGTTGGGGCTCTGTGGGGTGTTTTGTGAACAGAGCCCCTGGACCAGCATGCTTAGGGGGCTCTTCAGGTCAATCACTGTCGGTGATGGCTTTATGGAAGGTTTGTTACTTCCTTTTAAGGTAGTTGTAGAATTTAACGGCGCTTTTCTGTATTTTGATAATTAGCGACCTAATTATTTGGTGTCTTATGTTTGTACACGTGTTTTTTTGCAGATTTCTGCATGCTGACTCTCAATTTGGTGTGCCACATTTTGTGAATTCTTTGTTGGTGAGCGGATCCCAGACCTCAGAGCTATGACGGGCAATTGGTTCTAACTGATTGAAATATGATATCTGCCCGATTCTAATTGGGATGGTAATTGTATGTTCCGTTTGATGGTGTAGAAAGCCCTTCCTGCCTTGTCTCGGATCGTTCACGGCGTTAGGCAGAGCTAGGTAATAGTTTAGCTCGACTTTATTTGCGTGTCATTAGGCTGTGTGAAAAAGGTAACAAACTGGGCATTTCCACTTAGAAAATTGACTAAATTGTGTATTTTTGTTCTAAAGGGTTCCAAGAAAGCCAGGTCACTTGCCAATAGCTCCAGCACTGGAAGCCTACGGTAACTCCCTATATATTAATCATTCCCGGCGAGGAACTGGTGGTTGCTAGTTCCAGTCCACCACTCAAACACACGATTTGAACTAATTCAGTCGTGTTCGCTGAAACGTCTTCTGGTTGATTCTGCTCATTTGTTCTTGCAGGTGTGCCACACCCACAAACACAAAAAGAACCAAAACTCGTCGTGCCAAAATCAGTGATCAGTCTCCACTGACTGGAACGAAACCCAGGTTTGTCTTCACTTATCAAAATCCCTTATGGAAAAAAAGATTGCAGTCAGTGTAGTATAACTGAAGTTTTTCTGCAATTACTGGGTCCAAAATACCGTTTGTCGACTGAAGTTTAAAAACTCATCTTTTTAAGGGACGCTTGAGTTAATCAAACTAATTCTGTCCTAAATTCTCCATGTTTCTAGATCTGTTTTGCGCTCAGCCAGTGACGACTACCTGTATTGCTCCCTGCCTGGATTGTCTCCACATGTAATGATCTCTACATCCCATGGAGAGGTAACGTTTCATATTGAGGTTGTTGGGCTTTAAGTTAGGTCGAGCAGTCTAAACCAGTCACTCATTTTCTCCCAAGACCTTGTGCCTCTCGGATGATACTGTTGAAGATGTCGACATCGGGTTACTGGATGACATGGCTGTCCTCCAGATGCAGAAGTTGATGGTAAAATGTATTCTGTTCATTTAATCTTGAAATTAATCATTTATCACCTGCAATTTAATTCTCACTCATCTTTCTCAATTAGAAACTGATGGACTACCTTTTCAACAAAGTCAAAGCGAACCAGCCGCTGAGTGTGCAATGATACCAACACAGCTAATATTGATCCACTAATGCCACCTATGCATGTTTTACTTACTATAAATAAAGATTTGTATATTAGTCTTTACTGGCTGGTGAGTAATATTTAGCCCCACGAAGTTGGTTGTGAGAGTCCTATTGAATGTTTTGTATTGATAATGGCCAAACTGAATGATCTTGCAAGCAGTCACCTAAAATGTTCTGCTTGAGCTCCTATTCCTCTCAGGTAATTTTCTATAAGGTATTGTGGCACTCATCAGTCTAGCACTACTTACAAATACATACAGCCCAACTTATTGTGCCTGAATTTCACTTTATGGTAAAATCTGCTGGGTGATAATGACTAACTGACCACTCATTTTCTGACCCTAAAGGACAAATGCTAATACAATTTGACTGGCTAATCATACGCTGAAGCAGTCCCACTATGACACTGAATTAGATTTTGTGTACGCAGGGGAGAAATCTAATAGAACCGGACAGTTGAGTTACTAACTTGATCTGATGTTGCAAGCTATATATATGCTTAACATGGGAGGGGGGGGGGGCATACAGTAGGCGCCTTAGACAGGCCTAACGGTGTCACTGCGGAGGCCTCCATGAGCATGCCCATTAGGTGTCGGAACGTTTGCTCCTTCAATGCATTCAACTGATTGTTACAGAATGCTGTCCACGCACTATTATACATGCCATTAAAAGGTGACCATGGCTGTGGACTCATAAGGAAGCTCTAAATCCTTGTAGGCTCAGGGCTGCGGTCACACATCTTGTGAGGATCCAGGGAGAGACAGAAGGGTAATATCTCACTTATGCCTGGCCCTGGAAGGCGAACTGCAGAAAACGCCTGTTCCGGTAACACAGGGCCCTTGCGGCTAAAGTCTAGAGAACGTTAAATCCAGAACTGGACACAAGCGTATTTTTTTTCAGAACCAGGAAATAGGTTGAGTGAAAGCAATCTATAACTCTTGATTGTGCCCTTCTCCAGGAGGTCAGGTGTTGTGGGTAAATCGGCCGACAGCATCGTTGTTGGGCTGGGAGTGTGGCAAGGTTCACGCGTCATGCGGGTTCCAGTGAGTAGCCTAACTTCAGCATTCGATGGCCCGTTCAGCGGGGCTGAAGAGCAGTCCGGGGACCACTGGGAGCTTTCTCAGCGTCTCTTATTGGGCTTGGGTGAGCCATAACAGGGAAGAGTCTAGCTCTCTGGTCATGAAAGCAAACACTTGCAGAGGTCCAGCGCTAACATGAGCACTGAAGAGTTCCCGATGCGGGAAGCTGTCGTAGGCCTGTGTCAGCGTGTCCTTGCCACAGGTCAGCCCAGCATCTCTGAAACTAAGAAAAGCCGAAGGGTCATCAAGCTAAGGCCGCACGCATTGAGGCAGAGCTTCCTTCGGACTCCGTGTGATCAGAGCCTCGGAATGACTCCACAACACTGGTTAGAACCTCCACCATGTTGGGCGTGTCATCCTCCGTATCCCTAACGTGCTTGATTGGATAAGAGTGGACAGCATGTCATAATCCCAGCTGAGTCCTGTTGCATCCCCCATGCGAGAGGGTGTGCTAGATAGAGGGCCCTGAATTAGGGGGCTGGAAGGAACGCAAAAGCGTTTTTAGCTGCTATAAGGAATCGACCTAAGTGAGGCTCTTTGACTTTATACTGGGGGGGTGGTGCAATCGATTGAGGGCTTAATGCCGGACGCTGGTAAATTGTGAAACTAGGCCCAGTGTTCTCAGATATAAGATATTTATGCAATACAGACTCAAATTAACAAATAGTGACCTAAGACTAAACCTCTACAATAACCTGGCAGGAGCTGAACAGCACCTGCATAATGTATTTTCCATGAGCCTAGCTATGACCAGAGCTGGAGCTTGTTTAGACTTATTTATGCAAGACATGCACGAATGGCTGCTTGGTAAGCAACGCTAACAGTGGCAGCTGTGTGTGTGTGGGGGCTTGAACATACCTACCATAGATTACTCGTCTGACAGCAATGCCAATGCTATTGAGGGTACAACTCAGGAAGCATGGTGGAAACCCTCAATGGTGCTGCCCATGCTAAAACATCATTTTGGCCACTAGAGGCCTCTATGATACCCATCAACATTAATGACAAAGGACTGAGGTGGTAACTAAAATATAATTTTCCTGACCGATGACATAATTTCCCAGACAAGGACAAGACAGAATCAGACATCCAGTATTGCTGTTTGAGATTTGAAGAACGTTTATTTAACAACTTAATAAACCTTGTTTCACAGAAGTTATGCTGCTTTTAAATAGTATTTTTTTCCCAGCGTCGCTCAATAGGTTGGATGTTTAATCAGTGCAGGAACCAATGCGGTCTTAACATGCACCAGGGTTGAGGACAGATAGGTGATTTCCATTTGTATCACCACTGTATAAGCGCAGCTGATATAAAGCTCACCGACAATCACTTTCATATTATACATAATGTTGTCTTGTTTGAATTTAATATATAGAAAGGAAAACAAAAGTAAAAACCTACAAAAAGAAATCAAGTGGTAAAAATCAAGCACAGATACATACAAACCTAAAAATGCGATGTTTGTGTCCTGTGTCCTTTCAGGATCTTCCTCCCCTAACTCACACCTCACAGTCCAGAGGCTGAGGCCAAAATGGCATTTTATGGTTAGTTTAAATTAAATTGTAAATACTATGAAAAAATGAAAGTTACACACCAATCAAAGGAGAAATGACCTTTTCCCATCTTATCTGGTGTTGCCACAAGGAGAGTGAGGGATGCGTGATCGGGATGGAAGATTGGGCGGGTGCAACACATACATTCTCCCCTGCGCCAGATGCTACTGGTGGGCACACTGCACTCCAGGGCCGTGGTGGCCTCCCTCGTCATCTGAGCTGTCGTTGTAGGCCTCACGTCGTCCTCCAGACGAGCCCTGGCTGACGTCGTAGTCCTGCAGGTCCACCTCCTCCGCGTCCCCAGACACGATGGGAGCCTCGGCACGTGTTGGCAGCAAGTCCTCCAGCTCCTAGGGGTTGACAGAGGGTCACAGAAAATTAGAAAAACTATGTCTAGTTAGCAAAGCCCCCTATTCAGCATGCAGTTCTCGTTACAAAACCCTTAAATAAGTACCGTAGCTCTTAAATACCAATATCATTAGTAATGGTGTTTAAAAGCTGAAGTAGCAGATTCACATAACAAGGGCTGTTTTTTTAAACGATATATAACAAAGTGCCGCTAAACATAACTAGTATGGTCTGGGTCAAAATCCTAATCTGTTAGGAATGATCAAATTGTGTCATTCAATCCCATAATAGAACAAACAGTACCATAATATTCAAGCTTGTGACAGAAATGGACACGTCTTTTCATAGTCCATGACTTACATTGAGTTTATCGGGGCTGATCCAGTTGTTTTCTGGGAACTGCACATCAAATTTAATATATAGGTCCCCTTTTTCAAATGGATTACGGTACTGTGGCATCCCTTCCCCTCGAACAACTCTGACAGAGCCTGTAAAATAAACATTGTATTAAAAGAAACATTGCTTTCACATACTGCACGGATTAATATTCACATGCTGTTGTATCATCTTCCACATGTAAAACTAGTAAAAATATCAAATTCTTACCTGGCTCAATGACTTTGCCAGCAGCATACTTGACTACAATCTGTCTGCCGTCTAAGTGTTTCAACGTAAACTGGAATCCACAAAGTGCTTCGACAAGGCCAATCTTATGGGTCATGTGCAGGTCATGGGCCGCTCTTTTGTATGTCTGTTGGCATGAGAAAACAGGCAGTGTCAATATAGTAAGAGACATGGTTATAGGCCAATTTAAAATAACACTTGATAGAAATGCAACTAAACCGATACTGCTGGCACATAAATAATGAACATAAGATAGCAGCAGCAGCAGCCCCCCCCCCTCCCCCCAGGAAGCGGTGCATATACATCCTGTCAGGGTACTGTACTGGTCTGTTTTCCACATGAGAGGCTGGTGCCATTAACATGTGTCTGTTCTCCCATCTTCAGAGGAGTGAGTCTGGAGGTGACAATGGAGTGGAAATGCTAGGACTACAAGATTAGGAACTACGTGCCACTCATGACTATAATTAATACCAAGTTATGCCAGACATGCAGGGGGCTCAGAGGGTGGGGGGACAGTACTGGAAACTGGATTACAATGTGTTCTCATTGGCCTAGCAGCATCGTGCTGTCACTACAATCTGCTCCCAAAGGATCCCAGTCAAGAGTGCTGGAGGACCCAACTCAGCCAGCTGGCCGCTTTTGTTCAACCAGCTACTATTCAACATTCGCCACCTATACTATACTCCTCATAGACATGCGAGACATAATAGCTGAGTAATAACAAGTTTACACATCAATGTTGCAGCTTCACTAATATGTTTCACATTGTAATATTGCCCTTAGTTAACAAGAGCCAGTCTTAAGGTGTGGGGACCATGGTGTCCAGAGCACAGCAGTTAATCTCTACCTCGTGCTCCTTCTCTTGCAGGACGAGGACAATGTCTCCTGGCTCAACCCCAGGCGCCTGGTCAGCTTCCCCTCCGAAGGTGATCTTCTGCCCATGCTTCATGCCTTTGTCGACATGGACCTCCAGGATTTTTACCTCCTTGCTAACCTTCTTGCCCTCGCACTTTTTACAGCGGTCTTTCTCATTGATGACCTCACCTGTGGGTATAACAATAGAAGTTTAGGAGTCAAAGCCTTTTTACTAACCACTAGGCTACCTTGGGCGGCAGGTTGCTGGATCAAATTCCCGAGCTGACAAGAGGGGAAAAATATCTGTCATTCTGCCCCTGAACAAGGCAGTTAACCCACTGTTCCCCAGTAAGCAGTCATTGTAAATAAGACTTTGTCCTTAACCGAATTGCCCAGTTGAAAGTTTTTAAAAATTAATATATATATATATATATATATATATATATATAATTAAAATCATGCGTATCTGGGTACTACAAGTATAGGGTTTCTAAACTGTACTGTTACTTACCTTCCCCATTACAATCAGTACAAACAGACTGCATCTGTTGGACCATCCCAGGAGCCAACTGTCTGATCATGATGCGCATACCACGCCCCCTGCAGGCCACACACTTCTGAACTGCGCCAGTCTTTCCACCCTGGCTGTTGAGAAGTTAACTTTTAGTCTAACACACCAACAAACCTACATGATCAACACGTATGATGCAATAATTGACAAGCAAAAACAGCAAGATCTCAACACTGCTTCATGTGGGCTAGAGAAGTAATTGAGGGAAAATTGTTCCAGATACAAAAGGATGAAAGTGGAAACACTTACCCATTACAAGTGCCACAAAGAACATTCTTGCTCAGCTGCAGTTTAGTTGTTTTTCCATTGTACAGGTCTTCCAGTGAAACTCTAAAAAAACAATGCGCATAATTGGAGAGCGTAGCAAGGTCATAGAAACCACAGGTCACTTAAACAGTCAGACAATTAATCATAATATAAAAAATATTTAATTATCACTCAAGAGATCTGTGACACCACCAATAAATAGACTAAGCTTACTTGAGTGGGTGAACCATGTCCTCTCCTCTTCGTCTACCACCATTTCGGCTGCGCCCCTGTCCGCCCATGAAGCCAAAGAGTCCACCGCCGAAGATGTGTGAAAATATGTCATCCATTCCCCCACCACCACCACCTCCTTCTCGCAGTCCCTGCTCCCCATAGCGATCATAAAGCTCCTTCTTCTCTGGATTAGTCAACACTTCATATGCAAAGCTGATCTCCTTGAACTGTTTTTGAAGGAGACCGGTGTACAGTAAGTGTTATGACATTTACAGATATTTGTTAACATTCGTTTTGCATCTACTCATTAGTTTAAGGAACGATTGAACCCTTCCTCACATTAGACCACATCGTATCCCTTCCCCCCAAAAAATGTACTTCAAGCCATTTCAATACCTTGTCGCCAGCATTTGGGTTTTTATCGGGGTGATATTCCTTTGCTAGCTTCCGGTATGACTGAAAGAAAAGGCAAGCACATGAATACAACAAGGCACTGGTTTCGATTATTTATGCTGGCTAACGTTAGTCAATGAGTTGTATAACCATTTCCACTTTTTACGTAATCCCCGTAGTGGTCATCAATTAAATATTGACAGGAATCTGACGTTGCTTTTTACGGGAAGGTTAGTTAGCTGGCCTAAATTAGCTAGCTAGTAAATTGAACTTAAAATAACTGCGGAAGATAGCTAACTACTATATGCACGTTGACGGGCTAGCTAGCCACCTTCTCACAATGACTAAAGTAAACTACTGGCTAAACAGTTAAAATGTTTTTCACAACTATTAACCAGCTATGAATCAAATTTTCCCCCAACAAAATCAACCCAAAATGTCCGACCTTGGAGATTTGGCCCCAAAATGCCATTACTGTGAATGAATCTGTAAACACGTGAGTTAACGTCGTAGGTTAGCCGGATAAATAACGCAACTAGCCAGCTAACTCGTTTGGTGGCACACACTACGTTAGCGAAGAGTTAGTTAAACGTTAAAAGATCAAACCTTGATATAGTAACTTATCTATAGCAACCTGGTATGAGGCGACTCGGTTGCGTCTTTTATCTGTTATAAGCAGACAGACGCACGAGAGTTAGCTTGCTACTAGCTAGTCATTGTCTTAGTTAGCAACCACCAGTCTGGAAAAACGTAAACAAAACTGCTAATCCAGTGCTATCAAACGAGTTGATACAGTGAAATGTTTAATATTTAACAATACAGTGCGTATTATGTCGACTCTAAACTAAAAGACAGGCGATAGAGCTACCAACCGCATGCTAACTTTTACAAAAAAGATATACTCGAAGCCGGCGTTCGTTTTACGAGATGCCATCATTGTTGAAACTGAAAGCTAACGTAAGCGCAAAGTACAAACATCTAAAAGACTTTGCGCCAAAGACAGAAGTAGTTTGCTAAAACATTAAGGCAGATAAATTGTAGTACATGACACACAGTTAACAAGTATTTGCTGATCGACGCTAACGTTTGTTAGCAAGAAACAGAGCTAGTCAAACTAGCTAACGTTACCGTTTCTAGGCCAGACTAGCTTTTAGCCAGAATAACCCATTTCCTGTTTCTACGAACAATTCAAACTCCACAGCACCTAGATTAAATTTAATTCGATGAATCGGGAGCTACAGTCAACGTTACCTTTTTCAACTCATTTTCAGTGGCAGTGGGGGACACCCCTAGTATGTCATATAATTTAGTATCGACAACGTTCGCCATGATGAAGCTGGAGATCGGACCTTCTGCACGGGAAGGGAGAAGAGAAAGAAGAAGAGCCGGTCGAAAACGTCACACGTTGCGTCAACTTTAACCTTTCTCCTGGCGTTAGAAAAAAAGAGGTGTATCTCAATAATAGGGGTGACTTCCTTTTTTTCACCTCATATATTTTCTCCTCTCTATTATACATGAGAAATTGATTCAGGTATTTTACAAGGCAGCAGCTACTCTTCCTGGGATCCAGAAACATTAAGGCAGTTTATACCATTTTAAAAACATTACAATACATTCACAGACTGTGTGCCCTCAGGCCCCTACTCCACCACAACCACATAGATACAGTACAAAATCCATGTGTGTGTGTATATATGCATGCATTTATCTGTTTTTTAAATCAAATTTTACTGTTTGCATGAGTTACTTGATGTTGAATAGAATTCCATGTAGTCATGGCTCTATTTAGTACTGTGCGCCTTCTGGATTTGGGGACTGTGAAGAGACCTCTTGTGGCATGTCTCTAAGATGAAACTTTGACAAAATCACAACCACACACATACAAGCTCGCACATGCACTTATAGACACACAGTATTTGCTCAGTCTGTATATTTCTGTATGTGCTTTAGGAGTCATTTGTCCGCTCTTGGTTGACACCGTCCACCATATCTTTACATCAAGGCCTACAGAATCATATCATTGGGTCTATGTTGGTAGGAATATGAACTGTGTATCGTATCCATGAGGTGTTGTAATGACTGGAACCTGGAACAAAAGGACACTTGAGTTCACATAACTTTGTGACTGATCATTTGAGTATTAGATTACTATGGGTCTATTTCAATTTAGGCAGATTGAGAATTACAAGCACCACAACACCCTCTGTTGACCTCTGTGACTATTTTCATAGATTATTTTTTGTGGGTTTCTGAGGGCTTCGTTGTAGCTTCAGACCCCATTGTTACTTGTGGCACTCTGTGTCTGTCCTCTGCCTTTTTAAGACAGATGAAGCCATGAGCGCATATCCTATTGTCTAATGCAACATGACAGCAGAGAGAGAGAGAGGTTGGGATGTTGGGTGGTGGAGAGAGAGATTCGGCTTCTATGACTGATGTCTGTCTCCGTGTTTTGTGTGTCTCATCTAACAATGGTGTTGCAGTAAATTAAGTGAAGTAAAATGTAATTGACATTGATTGCTACAGACACTAATGGACATACACTGCATGCTACAGAGTGAATTTTGATTGAAAGAGGAATTTTAAAAGGCCCGGTTGCACAAAACTCAGTCAAAAAAATGTTTTATTACATCAGTTCTATGTATAATATAATCATATAAATACATTTTTATAGGACTGAGCAGAGTCAATTATGGTAATTATTACAATATACATAATATGAATTAAAGACTAATTTTAAATTCTTCTAAAGTGGCTAAGAATACTATGTATTTGTACACATCAACTAAACAGAAACTTATCTTCAGGCTATTTTCAGTAGTTTCAATTCCCATGCTGTTTCATTCATTAAGTTGTGGGGTTTTGGAAATTTTTTTTTTGCAGAGCAACTGTTAGTGTTTTCTTATCAAATGAAAGGCAGACACAGGTAAGTGAGTAGGGTCTCTTTTAATGAAACAATGAAATCCTACAACCAGTGATTGAAATAATAAATGGTGGCCCATGTCGGTCTGTCTGTCTGTTTGCTTTAAATGTCAGATCAGAAAATAATCTCATCTGTGTAGTCCTTATTCCACCATTCAGGTAATATCAACATTTCTGAATTAAAAGTTGCTAGCCTATTTAGGCTACTTTCTCACATCACTCTGAATTTATCATCAGCTCCCGAATGACCCTTTTAGCTTTTTTTTTTTATCATTTAAAAACTTCATGGATATTCAACCTTGTACCAGGTGTGATTGTGTGGGCATCCCAATCCCTTTATAGATTCCCCGTTTTATACTCTCTGGGTTCACCACCATAGTCCGCATCTGAACTCAAAATCCCCAAATGGAACCAAAATGTTAAAAAGCACACAGAAAACACATCTATTCCTCTGTCTAGATGTTATTTATTTTTATTTATCCATTATTTTACCAGGTAAGTTGACTGAGAACACATTCTCATTTGCAGCAACGACCTGGGGAATAGTTACAGGGGAGAGGAGGGGGATGAATGAGCCAATTGTAAACTGGGGATTATTAGGTGACCGTGATGGTTTGAGGGCCAGATTGGGAATTTAGCCAGGACACCAGGGTTAACACCCCTACTCTTACGATAAGTGCCATGGGATCTTTAATGACCTCAGAGAGTCAGGACACCCTTTTAACGTCCCATCCGAAAGACGGCACCCTACACAGGACAGTAATCCCCAATCACTGCCCTGAGGCATTGGGATATTTTTTTAGACCAGAGGAAAGAGTGCCTCCTACTGGCCCTCCAACACCACTTCCAGCAGCATCTGGTCTCCAATCCAGGAACTGACCAGGACCAACCCTGCTTAGCTTCGGAAGCAAGCCAGCAGTGGTATGCAGGGTGGTATGCTGCTGGCAAATATCCTGTAGATATCCTACATGAAAATCTGCCACATCTGAATGTATATTTAGTGTGTTCCCTCAAGACATAGAATATTCATTGGGGCTCTACATGTGTGTAGATGTGTGTGTGGTAATCATAACCTGCATCACATCATTGTCATCATATATGCACATTTTTATCAAATCAAACAATATAAAATGAATAGGTTAAAAGCAACAACATGAAGCTTGATACTCTGGTTTTAATAGACAGTACATAGACAAAAATAAAGACGAAAATAGAAGGATAATATATATATGTGCTTGACATGTGAATGAATGTAAATACAGTAAACAGTCAAGTAATTTTCATCTGACTGTTTCTCTGTGTGGCAGTGTCCCGTTATTTTGAGCATACAGGGGAAAGGCTGAATCTGCATGCGAGAGTCCCCCCTATTAAACTGATCAAAAGAAGGAAAACCAGAAAATAAACTTGAGTAAGGTTCCTCTCCTCCTTTTCTTCCCCCTCTCCCATCTTCACCTAGAAGTCCATGGACATTGAACGCTGCTGGGGGTCGACGATGCTGGTGTTATTGCGGCCCCCGTTGCGGGAGCTGAGGGTGCCACAGCCTCCTGGCCCAGCACTTGGCCCGGCCGCTCCGCCGCGGACGTAGATCTCACAGGGGATCTCCTCCATGACGCGGTCTTCAATGACATTCTCGGCGCAATCGTGAGTCTGTTTGTAGCCGTAGCAGCTTTTCTTATAGGTGCTGTTAAAGGTCTTCATGGGCGGGGGCTTGGAGAAGTCGTTGTGGTAGGAGAGCTCCATGGAGCTGAGGGTGGTGCGGCTCTGCTTCATGCTGCCTCCCGAGGCCTGCAAGCCACAATGGTGCTCGTGGACACAGCGCGACGTGGTGGAGGAGCGGCGCAGCTTGTGGTAGCTCTCCAGCTCCTCTGATAGGTCAGCCAGGTCAGAGGAGATCTCCTTGTCACGGAGGGAGAAGAGCTCGTAGTGGGGAGGGTCAAAGACCTCCTGGAAGCCAGCCTTGTTGAAGACTGGCCGGCGGGCTACCAACTTCTTCCTGGGCTGCTTCATCTGAACCAGGATGGAGATGATAAGTAGGACGAGAACCACGCCTGAGGACACGCCGATCACCGTGCCGTGGGTATTAGTAATCTGATGGAACAGGCCATTGGATTTCTTCTCTGTTTGTGAAGCGGAAAAAACAGTAAGCCTACTATAATGGTTTGGTTGTCGCAAGTCAATTTACCACATGATAAAAGTACTAAATGATTAAAAGTAGAAAATAGGAAATTAAATTTTCACTCACCCTTACAATGGTTCTCATCCCAGGGGTAGACACAGTTCTGGACCCCATTACACACCAAGGAGTTATTGATGCACATGTTGCTATGGCAAAAAAACGTGTTGCTATTGCACGGGGCTGAAACAAGAGACAAGGTAAAGTTATTAAAGATGAAAACTACTGCGATAAAATGCTAGATGTCTGCCACTTGAAACCATACGTCATCATTTACAGCTTGCATGACATGATCGGCAATTGAAATGGCTGCTTCTCCTAGCAAACATGCAGAGTGAAAAAAAAACAGCGTAGAGTATGGAGTGCAGTAAATCAATTTAGACGGCCATCACGAGGCACAGATGGCCAGGCGCGCTGAGACTCCTGACTAAACTAGCTCTTACAAGGCTAGTCACGAGACAGCTGGGAAGGCTGGTAAATTGAACGTGGCTGCTGGGCCCAGGAGATGGATGTGCGAGGCTGGTTCTGTGGGTCCTAACAGGATGCCCCCCGCCACACATTTACATCCCCTTCCTCTTGCCCCCGCCTCTCCCACCATTCTACATCAGAGATCTGAGCAGCTTGTCATCCCAAATCCCCCCACCCCCACACACACACACACCTCAAACCCCATCAGGCAGTACGACACTAGCCCCACCAGGTCCCACCGCACCCCTGACACATACACGCTGTTTAGGGCCTAACACCAAACCATTCCCCTCCACTGCCGCGAGGCTAAGCAGTTCTGACAGCGGGATGAAGGGGTCATAACACGCCTTTCGTCTCCCGTTGAGTGCGTAGAATTCCCCTGACTATGCGCTCACTTCCAAACTGATTAGACATCTCTCGCCTTCAAAAAGCTTGTTCTCTCTCTGGTTGTCAGCGCCGGTTCGTGTTCCCCATCTTCACAGTTCCCCCTTGAGAGAGCCCAGAACCACAGAGGTAATGAAAATGATGATGCACAGTACTCTCTCTGTGTGTCAATGGTGTTCTGAGATGGATAAGTACTAAAATATCCAAGGTGATGGTCCAGATGAAAGTGCCTTGACTGATTACTCAGATGAATGTCTCTGTTTGGTCCTTTAATTGAACCCCGGTCTGTGACGTAGGGACAACATGAATTTGAAATGCAAGACAAACACTATGAAAAATGTGATCTTTTTTAATATGCATCAGAATGCTAAAGAGCTCTTAAAAAAACATCTCTGTTGAATTTAACGGTTGAAAAGCATGCATTTGGTTTTACTAGCATTTAAGAGCAGTTGGAGGCCACGGAAGGAGTGTTGTATGGCATTGAAGCTCGTTTGGAAGTTAGATAGCACAGTGTCCAAGGAAGGGACAGAAGTATACAGAATGGTGTCGTCTGCGTAGAGATGGATCAGGGAATTGCCCACAGCAAGAGCAACATCATTGATATATACAGAGAAAAGAGTCGGCCCGAGAATTGAACCCTGTGGTACCCCCACAGAGACTGCCAGAGGACCGGACAACATGCCCTCCGATTTGACACACTGAACTCTGTCAGCAAAGTAGTTGGTGAATCAGGCAAGGCAGTCATTAGAAAAACCGAGGCTACTGAGTCTGCCGATAAGAATATGGTGATTGACAGAGCCGGATTGCACAGCGGAGAAGGTACGGTGGGATTCGAGATGGTCAGTGATCCGTTTGTTAACTTGGCTTTCGAAGACCTTCGATAGGCAGGGCAGGATGGATATAGGTCTGTAACAGTTTGGGTCCAGGGTGTCTCCCCCTTTGAAGAGGGGGATGACCGCGGCAGCTTTCCAATCCTTGGGGATCTCAGACAAATATGAAAGAGAGGTTGAACAGGCTGGTAATAGGGGTTGCGACAATGGCGGCGGATAGTTTCAGAAATAGAGGGTCCAGATTGTCAAGCCCAGCTGATTTGTATGGGTCCAGGTTTTGCAGCTCTTTCAGAACATCTGCTATCTGGATTTGGGTAAAGGAGAAGCTGGGGAGGAAAAATGGTTTTTGTTGCAAAACGCTATATATCCATTGTTTAGCTGGAATGGAATGTTTGTATCCTGTATATTTAACATTTAAATTAAACTCATCATAAATCTAACCTAATGCTATAGTGTTTGGTTAGTGTTAGGCCTTGTTCCACAGGGCACCCAAGTCCCTATATAGTGCACTACTTTTGACCAAAGCCCAAATCTCATATTACTGTATTGATATACACTACCGTTCAAAAGTTTATGGCCACTTAGAAATGTCCTTGTTTCTGAAAGAAAAGCACGTTTTTTGTCCATTAAAATAACATCAAATTGATCCGAAATACAACACGAGCAATGGACATTATACCGGTGGAAATCTGTCCTTTGGTCTGATGAGTCAAAATGTGAGATTTTTGGTTCCTACCGCCGTGTCTTTGTGAGACGCAGAGTAGGTGAATGGATGATCTCCGCATGTGTGGTTCCCAACATGAATCAAGATGGAGGTAGTGTGATGGTGTGGCGGTGCTTCTTTGGTGACACTGTGTGATTTATTTTGAATTCAAGGCACATTTAACCAGCATGGCTACCACATCATTCTGCAGTGATACGCCATCCCATCTGGTTTGCACTTAGTGAGAGTATCATTTGTTTTTCAACAGGACAATGACCCAAAACACACCTCCAGGCTATGTAAGGGCTATTTTACCAAGAAGGAGTGTGATGGAGTGCTGCATCAGATGACATGGCCTCCACAATTCCCCGACCTCAACCAAATTGAAATGGTTTGGGATGAGTTGGACTGCAGAGTGAAGGAAAAGCAACCAACAAGTGCTCAGCATACGAGGGAACTCCTTCAAGACTGTTGGAAAAGCATTCCAGGTGAAGCTGGTTGAGAGAATGCCAAGAGTGTGCAAAGCTGTCATCAAGGCAAAGGGTGGCTACTTTGAAGAATCTAAAATATATTTTGATTTGTTTAAAACATTTTTGGTTACTACATGATTTCATATGTGTTAAATTCATAATTTTGATGTCTTCACTATTATTCTACAATGTAGAAAATAGTAAAAATAAAGTAGTAGGTGTGTCCAGACTTTTGACTGGTACTGTATGCATATTATATACAGTTAAAGTCAGAATTTTACATACCTTAGCCAAATACATTTAAACTCAGTTTTTCACAACTCCTGACATTTAATCCTAGTACAATTCCCTGTTTTAGGTCAGTTAGGATAACCACTTTATTTTAAGAATGTGAAATGTCAGAATAATAGTAGAGAGAATGATTTATTTCAGCTTTTATTTCTTTCATTCTTTCAGCCTTCTACACGCTTCCCACAATAAGTTGGGTGAATTTTGGGCCCATTCCTCCTGACAGAGCTGGTGTAACTGAGTCAGGTTTGTAGGCCTCCTTGCTCACACATGCTGTTTCAGTTCTGTCCACCAATTCTCAAACGGGTTGAGGTCAGGGCTTTGTGATGGCCACTCCAATACCTTGACTTTGTTGTCCTTAAGCCATTTTGCCACAACTTTGGAAGTATGCTTGGGGTCATTGTCCATTTGGAAGACCCATTTGCGACCAAGCTTTAACTTCCTGACTGATGTCTTGAGATGTTGCTTCCATATATCCACATAATTTGCCCTCCTCATGATGCCATCTATCCCTCCTGCATCAAAGCACCCCCACACCATGATTCTGCCACCCCCGTGCTTCACAGTTGGGATGGTGTTCTTCGGCTTGCAAGGCTCCCCCTTTATCCTGCAAAGATAATGATGGACATTATGGCCAAACAGTCCTATTTTTGTTTCATCCGACCAGAGGACATTGCTCCAAAAAGTACAATCTTTGTCCCCATGTGCAGTTGCAAACCGTAGTCTGGCTTTTTTATGGCGGTTTTGGAGCAGTTCTGAGCTGCCTTTCAGGTTATGTCGATAAAGGACTCGTTTTACTGTGGATATAGATATGTTTGTACCTGTTTCCTCCAGCATCTTCACAAGGTCCTTTGCTGTTGTTCTGGGATTGATTTGTACTTTTCGCACCAAAGTACGTTAATCTCTAGGAGACAGAATGCGTCTCCTTCCTGAGCGGTATGACAGCTGTGTGGTCCCATGGTGTTTATACTTGCGTACTATTGTTTGTACAGACGAACGTGGTACCTTCAGGCATTTGGAAATTGCTCCCAAAGATGAACCAGACTTGTGGAGGTCTACCATTTTTTTTATGAGGTCTTGGCTGATTTCTTTTGATTTTCCCATGATGTCAAGCAAAGAGGCACTGAGTTTGAAGATAGGCCTTGAAATACATCCACAGGCACACCTCCAATTGACTCAAATGATGTCAATTAGCCTATCAGAAGCTTCTAAAGCCATGACATCATTCTCTGGAATTTTCCAAGCTGTTTAAAGGCACAGTCAACTTAGTGTTTGTAAACTTCTGACCCACTGGAATTGTGATAAGTGAAATAATCTGTCTGTAAAAAATTGTTGGAAAAATTACTTGTGTCATGGTTGAAAAACAAGTTAACGACTCCAACCTAAGTGTATGTAAACTTCCGACTTCAACACACACACACATATCATTTTTGAAAAGATTGATGTCACAAATGTATCATTTTTACACACCAATTAATTTCAGAAGTTCTGTAGCCCTTTACACTCATACCCGTTTACGGGTTGAGAATGGCAGATTTGGACACTGATAAGCACCTAAATTGAAACGCAGTGGCTGTACAGTAACATGCTATATTTAACTTCAGAGGTCAGGCGCTGCCCTTCACAGCGCTGTATGGGTTTTTGACTTACAGCCATTCTGAACTTGAGCACTGCACGCGACAAGACGTTTCCCCCTACCCTTCCCGCTAGTTGGGCAACTCTTGCACATTTCTGTTGTCTGAGTGAGGGAAATGCGATCAATTTAAGATGACAATGCGTTTTGAGAGAGTAGACGTTGAGGATTACAATAAATACAGCTGTGATGTCATACAAACATGGAAAACAAGTCCATGTGTGCACTTTACATTTCCATGTCATAACACTCATGTCATATACAGTGTCAACATTCAGGATCTTTATGTTTGATGTCCAATTGCAAGATGACAGGGCGTCATACTCTGGGTCGTACTGAACAGAAGGAGCCTATGTTTGTCTATTGTGAAGGACATTTGCCTCAGAACATGCACCTGAATGCACTCAGGACTCCTTTCTATACGCACCCAAAATTACTATCTTTTTCTCTGAATTTCCTTGTGAAAGCCTAAGAAACATTTAAATATAGCCCTATCCATATAGGCCAAGAGTGTAAAAAGCAAATTTACTAACATTTCTGAAAATGGATATAGTGTTTTGGAATAGAAGTCTTCAACTGTTTCCTCCAAGGAAATGTTCTGTAATTTACATACAACCTTTAAACCACATCTGCCATGCAAAAGGCAGCGCTTTATGCAAAGCATCTGATCATAATGACATACTAATAATGACAAATGAGTCAGCTTTTCCATTCCTCAATGGGAAGATACATCCCATTTGTCCATTGTGAATGATGACACATAATTATGGCCAATGCGTTACACCGTTATATGCATATTCAATAACTTGTCATTTTCTTTGAGGTACTCGGCAAAGACGGTGGGAAAAGAACTGGCTTTGCGATACCACTGCTTAGCATGCCACTTTAATGAACTTTCCCTTTCTAAAATGAGAGTTGAATGTCAGTCAGATATTTACTATTCAGAGGATGTGGATGTCGTCAATAAATCAAGGAGAATAATGGGCAGTTGGCCCCATCTATCTCTTCCAACCTTTCATAAATCTGCTGTGTGTCTGGACAAAATACTGACCACTAAATTGTGAGGATTAAAAAAAATAAGGAGACAAGAGGACCTGCCAATTGATAAAGTCCTCAGACTGATCTGCAATTATTTATCTCCAAATTAACTCCTGGTTTAGACGGCCCACAATAACATATTTTTGGGGGGGGGGCGAAAGAAGGGGAACACTCACGGTCGACAAATGAGGTGAAGAGCATCTGGAAGCGGCTGAGTCGGCTCTTCTCGTCGGCCCACATCCGCACCACTCCCACCCCGTTGGTGAGCATGACGTCGTTAGCCACGGTGCTGCAGAACTTGGCCTTTAGGTTTTCGATGGCACTGCTGCCGTCGTACACGGCCACAAAGTTCTTGTCGCACTCGTTGGAGTGCTCCATCTGGTATTCCAGGAAGCGAATGAAAATCTACAGCCAGAAAATCACCACGTTACAACACGTTACCATGGCGACACAGCTGACACTCAGAAAGGAAATGGTACCCAAAAATGAAGTGGAAATTGAAGCATTTATAAAGGGATATTGGTACTGAAGGACAATAGACTCATACTTGGATTAAACCTATCCTCGTAGGCTTAGCCCAATTGTACAGCGCAAAACCACTGGGAATCATTGAACTCAGATGAATAGTTGTAGAACTAAATCTTTTGAGCGCAAGATGTATGCTGTGCAC